>NW_028185461.1:2110124-2211708 GCF_003343005.1 Rhea americana
AAAAAAAGCACATAAGTGTGGATGGTAGAACCTGAGGGCTCATTCTATGCATTGGCAGGGCCACTACAGTAAACTACTATTATTTCTCATGATGCAAACTATTATCAGCATTGATATAATCTTGCTTGTGTTAGATATGCACATTTTAATCTTCATGAGCACTGAATATGAGTAAGCTCTATCTCTGTGCATGAAATCTACTTTAATTATGATAATTATATGGTGATGATGTTTACACCTCGCATACACTATGTAGTATATAAATGTGTTTTTATTAATCTCTTAACAGATTAAGGTCATCACAAAAAGACAAAATTCACAAACATGTTTTAAGTAACAATATGTTAGGAGAAACGGATGGCATCAATTCCTACTTATCCAGTCTCCTTCATAATAAATACTATTCCTTTTCTAATGTACTAACAATTCATTTTAAAGGGTTATCTTTTGTGGAAAACAATCATCCCAATTTTAAGAAAATTATTCCATATACAGTATGGAATCATTCTAAAATTACATGAGTTAGTGTCTAAGAACAATGTATCAAGTAGTGTTCATCTAGCTGCTATGCCTGAATTAACACCTTTAGTTGCTACAGTGACAGAAATACATTATAGCAAATGTATTTTTAAGTAAAATTTACCAAAAAAATAAATCTAGGAAAGCATTACATGCAAAACAGTCTATTCCTAGATATTGATGTAATTAGACCACACCAACTTACCTATCCCAGTGGTTAATCTTCATATTAACTAAATGGTCAATCATTGGTTGCGTATACTCAGGAAAACCAGCAATATACACACTGAAAAAGAAGCATTCATGTGTATGCATGTATAATACATATGGAAAGAGAGAAAGAGAATGAAAGAGAGAACAGGACCAACATCTCTGTGCATTTTAACACAAGCCACTCTTCTCCTTTTTAAAGTAACAAAAATATACCTTCTAGGAAATGAGATGTACCTGACTGTCATAACGCAAGAGAAAATGTTTTACATTTACTGTTGAAAATTTAAATCACCTTTCTAAAACACTTTCAGATTCTCTGTAAAAATTACTACATATACATATATATTGACAATAAAAGCAAAAGTACTTTAAATAATGAATTCCTATTATTAAATTCTAGAAAAATGTGGAAGGGTATATTCACATACATATTTTAGATTGGAGAAGTATGTTAATACTATTATTCACAGTACACAGAAAAAGTAAATTACAGATGTGTGCCTCATCTTTCTCAATATGATGTTCCAAAATTAAATAGGGGTTTTCAATTTGTTCTTTTGAAAAATCAAATACTTACAAAAAGTCTATTACGATAAAAATACTAAAGCTACCAAGTCAAGCCCTCAGAAGTGAGAGAACACCAGAAGTAACTGGCTAGACAACCTGCATCATTACCTAACTTCACAGCCACAAGACTGCTCTCCAGTCTTCAGAAGTATCAACTACTGAAAGCTAAGGTCAACAAAAGTCAAATGCTTTTTCACTACATTGATGTACATTAAATATTCTTGGAAAGCTAACCAATTGTTAGACTGTGTTTACATCAAAACGACATGCACAAAAGAAGGAAACTAGGGACACGCACATTACCTTAATTTCACCTTTTCATATCTTTTCAGTGATTAAATTTGCAGCCATAATAATGTTCCAATAATATATGTGTATGTAATTAGAAATGAAACAAAGACAAAACTCAAATACTGCTGCACGCTAACATCTTAATATCTACGTAATTCATCAGAACCGTAGGAACTCCTAAATCTACAGCACAGACCTCAGTCACTAGAGCCAGCAGCAGAGCTGCTAGAGCACCATTAGCTGCTCTGAGCCCTGGAGGGTTTTTACTTATTGTTGCTGCCAGCACAGTAATGCTAARATCCATTAATCTTTGGTTCCAGTCCCAGGACTGGAGAACTTACATACATTAACGCACACACTTTTCTCTGCCTATGTTCGAGTTCCTCTCCTCTCCCTAGTTGCTCCGTGGGTCTTACTTTTAGTAGTCATCTTTCTTCCAAATCATTCTAATCTGAACCTCCTTGCCCAGCCAATTTAAAATGATCTCTTCATCCATGTGTCTAGTCCAATGCACTTTCTGTTTTAGTTTATAGCTTTCTTTAACTATAGACCTATTCTTTCAACTCCTCCTGGGTGTTTCATACAAGTCTAGCCTTCCTGATAACGCTCCTGATAGGATTTTTGTCCCTCTCCCTGTTTAGATTAAGAACTTTTTTCCTTAACCCTACTTGTATCCAACCCAGGAGTTCTGACAAGTCTCTTTTTTCCCAGTTCATACAAAATAGGTTTCTTCTACTTTCATCCTCAGAAATAGGTTGAGATGTTTGAGCTGAATTTTCCAAAGCGTGTCCAGCAAAATGTTTCAAAAGGACAGCCAGCATGGAAAGCTTCCATCAAAATATTTACTTTTGGAAGGATATAACCTACGGATAACATGATATTTCAATGAGAACAAGCAGAAAACTATTTCTAACAAAACTTAATAATATAATTTTGGATTACAGCAATATCTAGATCACTTCTTCTGTGTGCATATGTGTGCACACATGCATAAGTGCATGTATGCATATATATATATATATATATATATATATATATATATATATATAATGTAAAGTGCCTCTTTAAAGGAGCATGTCATCATTCATTAACCAACAAAATAAATCAGTTTCAAGTGTAGAAACTGATACGTTTATTGGAATCTACTAGTACATACTTTCACACTTGCACAGCTTCCACTCATGCAGTGGCTTTATGCTGGCACACCAAGTGTCCCAGAGTTGTTTGATTTGGATGGGGGTAAAGACAAAGAGTGTTAAAGGTTCCAGATCTGGAATACAAACCCCATGTAGCTTTTTCCAGCTACATAACCGATTATAGTACCTTAAGGCATATCTATCACAACAGTCCATTCTTCCTTCCACATCATAATGATGCATGTCTTCTGGGCAGCTACATACAAGCTTATGCACTTCTGCTTTGATGTTACTCAGACAAAAATAAGGAAATAATTACGTATTGACCCAAACAATTATACTGTGTTGGAGAAGATTCTAAAAGTAACGTAACAAGTGGGATGACTACTACATTACAAAGAAGAGTTTGATTAACAACACTGAATATGGTTTCAAGGAATCACACTATTCAACAAATAAAACGGATAAAGAATTCACAAATTAAAATTGATGTTTTTTCTTAGTTTACATTATTCTTTCTTAGATAAGTAACATTCCCACATGAACTCTGGAAATGACAACAAAGACAAAACTCAAATACTGCTGCATGTTGTTAACAAATGAAAGCAAGAATTTGATTTAAAAAAAGAATTCAAAAATTCAGTTCTCAAAAAGGAGAATATACCTAACCTCCAAACCAAAATTAAAGAACAGAAAATAAAAGCCATTTGTGTCAATTTGAATATTTTCAATTTTCTATTAGTATAAACAGCAGAGTTTCAAAAATTCCCTTGAAGCTATACCAATCTAAAAGAGCAGTAAACATCAAGCCATTATGTTTGCCCATTTCTGCTCAGCAGGCAGGAGCCCTGGTGAAGAGCGGGGGAGGAAGGTGTGGATCATGGAAGGAAAGGCAGTAGGTGGAATGTGAAGATAAGCAGCACAGTCTGAAAGCACTATGCACAAAAGGGACATTATGGAGGTGGACTGACTTAAAAAAAAAAAAAAAAAAAAAAAAAAAGGAATACACAGCTGTAGTGAAAACTCTCTCAGAAGATTGTTTGTGGAAAGTTATAAAGCTGGTAAGGGAGTACAGACCCTATACCTGCTTGCTATTTCTATCCTCCCAAGAATCTAATCTCTTTGAATCTTTATAACCTTTTGGGTTCCAAAAGCAACATGCAACCCCACAGGGCAGTTCATCTCACCTATCCTAAAATGGGCTGAATCACCTTCTGTAGGTGCCTGTCTCTTTGCACTGACTACAGAGAGAAGCTAGACAACTAGGCTAGACTGTGTACCTAAAACAGAAGGTTGAGGTCTGAATCCAGCCCTCAGTCTTTTTCATCTTCTCAAGAGGAAGTGCAATCTGACACTCATTTTAATCAGCTGATGCACCCAGCTTGTCTCCAAGTTCCCTCTCCTTCAGCTTTATTGCATTTTCAGCTGGTTGACCAGAACAGAACACAGTATGATTCCACGGCACAGCACTGAGCCATAATAGCACACCAGTTTCAGTATTTTCCATTAAATTCTTTGAAGAGTCCACAGTGCAATGACTGGTTTTTAGTTTAGTTTATTTTTTTTCCCCAAAAAAAGACATATTGCTCCATATTGTGGTCACATTTTCATTGAGCTATCTATGAAAAATAAAAGGACTCAGGTTAAGGGTCTATGCTCAGGCAAAAAATTCAAGAGCATATTCAACTTGTACAAAGTATTCCTTTAACTGGGCATTAATTCATATTTTACCCACGTAAGAGTCGATCTGCCATCATAACACCCTTGCCTTTCTGCTATGTCCCTTAAAAATCCCTTAATCTTCTCTAAGCTTGACAAGTGCAGACAGTTCTGCACTACCCAGAAATACCGTCTCTTTCTCGCTCTCTCCTGTTTCACTACATATATTAAGCATCAGACCACAAACACAAGTCTCAAAAACACCACCATCACATTTCACCATGTCTTACCCATAATTAGTAGTTTGATGCAGAAATCTACCTTTCATTTATTCAAAACCAAGAACAATAAACATAAGTTTATTGTTAGCATAAATTCAGTAAGGTGAAACAATCAGACAAATTCTGTATAAGTAAAAGAGGACCTTCAAGTTTACGAAAAGTAATGCTTGGGAACTCACCTTATAGTAAGGTAACAATTAGCTCTGTTACCCACAGCAAAATAATCCGCTGCAGTTAGAATGTCTATGCCATGGGGAAAAGTGCCCTACAAACATAAGGGGGTTGGGAGGGGGAAGAAAAGAAAATATTATAAAATACACAAAAAATATTTTCAGAATAAGCAGTATTATTGAAAATAATCATCTATACTGTCTAAACTCATTAAAATATTCTTTAATTTCTAATTTATAGTAAAATCACCTGTAGAAAAAATACATAAGAGTATGGGATATATAAACAGTAAAGTATCTGACTTGACTTATGAGTCAATGATAAGAAATCAAAGTAAACAGCAGTAGACAATAAACTGCACAAGTTATTTTAATATATTCAAGTCATATCCAAATATGCTTTTGAAGAACGCATGATTATATATGTACACCAAAAAAACTATTCTGTGATTCAGTGTGAACTCTAGCTACTAGATGGACCTTAATATACTACTTGCCTGTAAATGTGCCAGCTTGCTCTCTCACTGTAGGTCATACTAGCACAGTGCATGTCCTTGAGACAGTAAAATTCCTGAAACTACGTTCAGGAATACAGATTTCATGGCCAATGGGAGACAAAACTTCACTGTGTCTACTCTGTCAAAGCACTTAAAACTCACTCTATAAAATTTTGTCTCATTGGAAGTGCATTTATCATGATTTACACTAAAAAAAAAAAATCCTGTGCATTTTTCAATAAGGTTTTCATTTGCCTAGAGTTTAAGCTACAATAGCTTATTTTTCTGTGGCCATAAAAGCAAGCTCTCAGATTCAGGACACGTTGAATCGCAAAGGTGAAGCAGACAGGCATCAGGAAGCCGGTGAGGTTTTTCTCCACCTACTTAACATCAGCAGATGAGAATATCTATTGCAACACATTATATCCAGGTAATAAACTACACAGGGTGTATCTATCAATCAAGTAACCACGCTTCCTAGGCAGTAAGCAATGGTTCAGCAAGTAACACTGTATTTCTACAGGAACCAAGTCAAAGACAGACACTGTACTTCGTGCCATGATTACTACACAATTGTGCCATTTCACTGCAAAGTCCTCCTTCACGTGACAACATACATGCTAAAATTGTGTGTTCTATCAGCATTAACAAATTTGAATCATGAGCTGAAGCAGAATCAATAAGGAAACTTTCCAGCTTTAAGCTAACCTAGAACTGAACTCCTCTGACTGACCTATAAAAAACTCTACAAAACTTTTGCTAAACGAAAACATATGCAAATCTACAGCACCCAGGAGCCCTATTTCACCTGGACCTGAAGTGACAGCAAGGAGGTTACTTCATTCAGTACTTCATAACGTGGCATCAGTGTGAAATGCTTTGGGATGACTAACTTCCCTCGAGCAGTAACTATAAACTCAGGGAAGAATCAACCCAGCTTCTACTTATCACAGCCCTAGTTGGGTCAGGTCACCATAAATACTTACCCTCTTCCTCCTAGTCTTCTTGCATCCTTTCCTTGGCTATTAATCTAATTCTATCTAGAAACAGGCACACTAGTTTAAGACACACTATGCCATAGCTCTAAGGGAATAAAATCCCAGCTCATAAATTGGAGAACTTCAGGAATTGTATCAGGGAAAGCCAGACACAGCATCTTGAGCCTTAAAGCTTTGTTAAGCCTTACGAAGACCCCTTAAAGAACTGCTATTGAAGACGTAATATTTGTTTGTACCATTAAGTTAACTCCACATGGCTTGCTTTGCCACAAGAATTCATAAACTGAACCATTTTCCCCATGTTTTTCTGTTCCATGTTGCACAGTCAGCTTGCTTAATCTAGATGAGAAACCAGGAAAAGAAATCCTTTGAAATCAAAGTCTTCACCCTATCTGTTCATTCCACAAGGTTGCAAGTCAAAGTCATATAGGAAATACAAGCCTTTTAACTGCTTAACTGTTCCCAAGCTACATAGGAACCAAGCACACTACTTCCCATTCAAACATCTTGGGCATCTCCAGAATTAAGAGATTTCTCAAAAAGATTTAGCAGGTAGTACTGTGATACAGGAGATAAAGTCCAAACATGTTGATGGCTCTTGAGCCTAGTTCACTGTTATATGACCAAACCACAGCAAGGATTGTACAGCACTCTTACACTGTTCAACCTCTCTCCACCAAAAACAAGAAAGTCAATGAAGCAAAAGAATAAGCAAAAACTGCATTTTCCTATCTTTATCAGCACTGTAATTTATAATGATGGCTGCTACACATGCTGATTTTGCTTTTGGGGATGACTTAACCTTACCAGAAAGCTCACCTTCCTCCAAAACTGGAGCACTAATGTCAAACTCACATCTCAGAAAACTATACCACAAGAATCTATTTCCAGATAACGAAAATAAATATCCTGTGACAGAGGTCTTCAAGATTTGTTCCTTTTATTCCATTCCTCTGAAGCCAGAGCGTCTAATATTGATTGTAGGTATTGCACGTTTACAGTAATCTACAAACCACTAACGAACAAGGCTTCAGGAAAGTTACCCTACCTGTCTCCCGACATTCTCCTGGAAGGCAGCCTGAAGAACAGAGAACAAACATACCAAAATGAGTCAGGTTTGCTTTTTGATAAACACCAGATGATGAATTCAACACACACAACAATATAAATGACCCATGGCTTTTCTTTTTAAAATAAAGTAAGCTTTGTTAGTAGAACAAGCCCACAGGGCTTTTTTGTTTCTGCTTCTCTACATTCTAGTGCTCTTAAAGCTCTATGGCGCATGGCAGCAGTTTAAGAACGCAAGTTTGTGAAGCTTGTCACACCCACAAGAGTGTGCTTTTGAGCAGCAACATGGGGCTTCACATTAGCAATGAAAGTCAATACCTGTAGACAACAGAAATTGGGACAGCTTACTTCATCCAGCTACTTCAAGAAAATTTGCTTATGGTAGACGAAGCTTGAATCTTTGTGGATCAAGTCTTCAGACAAGCAATACTGAGAACCAAATACTTACTTGAAAGATACAGAAGTGAAAATATGTTGAAATATTGAAGTTGTAAAACCTGAAGACAAAATTACTGTATGTTTCTTATGTCTTAGATTAAGTAAATCTCAAAATCCTGCCAAATGCAACAAACAAGGCCATAAGGTTAACCTCTCCACTTACATGACATGCAGGGTAAAATCGACTCCCTCATCCTCAAGTCCCTACTAGTCCTTGGAATTGCTCTCTCAGAAAAGGATTTTTTTTTTCTCGAAGTGTATACAAACATAAATAAATATTAATAAAAAACTCTGTATTTTATTTGCTTTCAGAGAGAAGAGATCATAATTATCTGGTTACTTCCCTTATGTAATGTCCCTGTATATACACAGCCAAGTGTCCAGGAACAGACAGCATTTGCCAACCGATGTTTAAAATATTGGGGGGGGCAAGTCCCAAACTTAAAAGAAAATGCCACAGGAACTTTGACAGGCAGCACTTCTGCATTCAATACTGAAATACAATCCACCTGTAAAAACAGTCAGGTAGGTTAGCTCAACCAAGATCCCACGATCTGCATATGGAGCAAGCACTCCCAGCACACAGCTGAAGCAAGGCGAAGCCGGAGGCTCGGCGTGCGTTTCCGAGCTTGCGTCCATTCAGGCTAACGACTGCCATTCCTGGGGACTTGCCCGGGCTAGTTGAGCTCCTGCGAGCAGTGCATCCCTTGCAGGACACCCAGCAAAGGCTCAGGCACCCCCTCGGCAGCTCTGGGTGCCCACTCTGAGCGGCGTCCTGACGCAGCTACCTAGGCTCCCCCAGGCCACCTAGCCTTCRGTCACCCGCGGTGGAGCTGCTCCTTGGCAGTGCAGAAACACCCTGGAGCAACGTGAAACGCAGCCTTCCAGAACAGCAACGGGCACTGCAGCAGGAATTGCAGGGGGGTTTTTCCCCACTCCTTGCCTCTCTGTCGACATTTGGCAGAGCACCCTTACGTGCCACTCTGCCTCCTTTCAGTCCTTCCTGCACAGATGTAGCTTTAGGTCTCCTTTTACGTTACTTAGACCCTTCTGCTCAGCACAAAAGGGTTTCGGCAAGGATGACGCTCTCAATTCTCATATCCAAGGGATTTTAAAAAGATTAATCACTGCATTTCTTTAAAATGCATTCTGCTCAGACAAGTGCCTTACTGATAATAAGCAACAGACAGCCAATTCTGGTTTAATCAGAAATTTTTGATATCCATCAATATAATTCAGGTTTCAAATCAGCCAAAGTTTTGTTCTACTTATCATGTATTTGTAGACCCAGGCCTGAAATATTCTGTGGCAATATCATTAATCAGTCTTTACTGTACACCTCTTTCCAGGGGGCAATAGACTCCTCTGAAGCAAAACAGCTGCCGTACACAGAACTTTCACATAGTATGTTTCTTTTAATGTAGCAATTTTACATTTTTAATGTAGGAAAGTCTTCCTTAATGTAGGATTTTTTTAAGGGTAGGTAGGTGCAGAAAATTTGTATGAATCACCACAAACTTCTTCAAGCTTCAGCACTGTTGGTGCCTACTTGTGCCAATCAGGTTTCACCAAATTATGAGAAATGTTACAATGACAGACAAATTAAACAAAAAGAAAAAAAGTCCTCAAAGGAATGTAAAAACTGAAGCCTACAGTGTTTAGAGCTACATTTGAAAAATGTCACCAGTGATTTAGGAAGGCTTCCTAGACACTGCACATTCCACTGCCCTGACAATTAAAACACGTTAATTGTTCTGGGAGAATGGCATCTCATCTCCATTTCAACAGCAAAATTGCCAGATTAAAAAAAAATGTGATATTGTACATTATTTTTCCTGGGTGTGAAGGAGTACCTTGTACAGAAAAAGTTACAAGGGAAAAAAAATAGTATTTTGTATAAAGTTTCTTGAGAGAAAATAAGATCTAAATATGAAAAGAATTAAGTATACTGTTCATCCAAGTGAGAAGCCAATTTTCCATAGCTCATTTAATGCTGACAGAATTCCCTCCTTGTTCCTTTAATATTTTTTATTGTTTCACAATTCTTTTTATAATACTTAAAAAAAATTAATCACTGAAAATGTCACTAACAATTTCAATCATATCTTCCTATTACAACTAGAACTGCAAATTTCTACAGGATCCTATTATTTCAAGTATGTAATAGTAATTTTTTATTTTTCATATCACCCCCATTCTAGAGATGGAAAAAATCAGATGTAAAGATCTAAGTTAAAGATGCAATGATATCAGGGCCAAGATAACCAACTAGCCTTTTGAACGAATATTATACTCTAATCTGAATACTTCGCTGTTCCTACAAAAAGCTAAAAAAATACTAGACTATTCTCCAAGTGAATCAAAGAGAAGAAAGCCTCCTCTCTTTAACCTGTCAGACCACAGTGAAGCCCAAACCAAGGTCGCTTATCCATGTGATTATCCTTTGTAATGATTATCAATTCATGGAAGAATTGCAAAAGTAGGCTGAGAATGCTTTTAGAGCTTCAAATGAACAGTGTTGGTTTATTCTCCCTGACCTCAGGGTTCAGAATATCTCTCTGTGTACCTGTTCTATTGGTACTATACTATGACATACTGTAATAGATGGAAAAATCTAATAAAATATGTTGTTTCTTTAAACATATATTTAACTGTAGTAATGATTGGGAATAATTACGACTTAAAATTTTAGTGATACGTGGTAAACATAAAGTATTTCTTTGCCTGCCTTCCTAAAATAGGAAACAAAGGTTTTAGTATATTAATAATGATCCATTAAAAAACAAACAAAACAGCTGTTTTGAATTTTTTACCAGTCCTAAATAGAATTGCTAATGAATTGACTGGAGTTAATGAAATTGCAGAACACTTGATAGTATATATAAAGTGAGAAGAAAATAATGCACTACATTTTGTACTAATTTGAAATATGGAAGCATAATCTACACTAAGTGCACTGCATTAGTAAGTACATCTGTTTTAGTATCATATTTCACGGTCAAACTATCAGTTTATGTTTAAACATAAAATCATAATAAAGATTACAAAGTACAAGTAGAACATCACTAGAAGTAAGCAGTAGTCTTTCAGTGGCAATCACATTAAAAATAATATTTTTCTTGATCCACATTATCGCTGATTCCTAGGACAATTTCTACAATTACCTTATCAAATAAACAATTCAGTTTTCACCATTTATTCTCGCTAATCGTTTGTACAGTTTTCAAGAAAGCAAAGGTCCATTTATTTTCATCTAAGAACATCACTCAACTAACGTGACTTAAATTAGCCAAGAATTGAAAATTCTATAGTTTCCAAACTGTAGGTGCTTTAGTTTGAAGGGAACATTCTGTTCAGCATTGCTGTTATTCATTAGTTGTACATCATGCAAAGAACATCTTATATCAGTACTCAGTGATCTACAGCATCTTAGCTTCCACGCTTTGGTTTTAACCTATTTAGACAAAGCAATCTGCAACATGGTTACACAAGTAACTGACTCACTTCCCTAGCAATTACACCACAGCTTCATTAAACAGCTTAAACTCTAAGCAGAGGTGTGGCTAAAAGAAATAGAGATGCTGTCCAGGTTTCCCTGAGAAATCCTCCTTACCTTTAAATGTACTAGCTTTCAAAACTTCAATCAAAACGTAAGATCCCAAACTGTTACTTTTTTTTTTTTTTCCAGGCATTCAGAGGGATGTTTGTTCTTAGAAACAGGGACACACAGCTCTCTTGACAAGTACTGCTTGGTCTTGTGTTTGATTAATATAAATAGCTATTAACAGAGTTAAAGATGTTTTTTAATTTGCATGAGATAACTTATTTTATCTGTTGAAAAAACACATAACTTGCCTCTTGCCTTTTATTTATTCATATTTTTTAATAAAAAGCAAGTGCATTCTATCAAAGCCATGCAGGAATTACAACACACTGACTTCTAGCCTCAAAGGTAAGATGTCCATCCTTTCTTGCTCTCAACTTCGACAACCTCTCCTTCATAAATGCCCTTCTCTTAACAACAATCCAGGGTTCTTTTTAATTTTCAGCAGCATAGACAAATTCTGCACAACGGCTCCACAGAATATACTTTTGGTGCGTCGGTCCTATTAACAAGACAGCAGTATCTGCATAATGACTGTATCACTTTCTTTAAAATAATAAATAAATAACAATCCCTGTCCTACGGAAGATGTTCCATAAAATAACTGAAGACATTTGAAAGATGAGGATTACCCTAGACTGCTTCAATTAACTTTCTGCAATTATAGAACAGTTGATGAATAACTAAAAAAATATTAATTTCAAAAAACTTATCACTCTGGTACCTTTTTTAAGATCTAGTCTGTATATTAGCTATGATCATTTTGTGTTTTATACTGTCACTACAAACTGCTAAATAACTCTTTCTTAGATACTTTATCTTGCCCAATATGACAACAATAGAGCGGACTGTGAACTGTGGCCACGAATCAAGATGTGGATCTGGGAAGTATATTATTCAAATCTACTTTCATATCATACCTCTAAGGATTTTTAAAAACTTGCTTTTGCTCACAGGACAATATTTTGCTTATATACTGTAAATTTAGTCATCTGACACTACAAATTATGAAACTGAAATAAAAATAACTTGAGTTTAGTATGTGACAACTTACAGAGGCAGCTCTTCTGCAGTTAACATCACGATCAAACACTGCAGCGATAACCAGCGCGCTGAGAAGAGAAAAAAGAGAGTAAGTTATGAAAGCAGAAGAAATGTGCAATGACAACATTTCACTGTTTAGACCTCTAAGCTCAACACTCAGGATTTCAGTATTTCCTTCAAGGAGTTTATTATTTATAAACTTGCATTTGCAAGTCTAAACCAAATTTGGGTTGAAATACTGCACACTTGCTCCTTTCTCTCATTTGCCATGGACTTTCCACAGCAAACACAGACAACTGCTGTCCTACTGCAGCAAAGCTAATTTAAGAGTATACAAGTACATTTAACTGCATAACAAGGTTTTATATTCTAAACATAGCAGAGTTCTAAATCTTGGACAAAACCTGTATCTCTATATATGAGATCCAAACAGCATGATTTAAATCAAAACTTGGAAATACAGTTTCTCAGTAGCCAGACTCACAGCAAGTCTTACACAGACCTTAGCAAAACTAGAAGTCAAGCAATGAGAAATACCAGCTATCTGTACAAGAATGCTCATATCCTGTAAGTAACAAAAAATCAGAAAACAATATGTAAATCTCGCTAAAAAAGTGGCACTTCAAGAGGAACTGCAGAGAAGTTTGTTAAAAGGTGACATGGAGATCCCAAGGCATGATTATCCAAAAATATTTCGTTGCATGTGAAGTTGGATAACCTGCAAGTTCAGCTCCTTTTTACCTCAACAGAACAGGTTTTTAAAATGCACCACACAACTGAAGAGAAAGAATATATCCCAGGACACAAATTCTACAGCTCTAGAAATCTACCTCCAGCATTCAATTAACTTCAGTGACAAATAAACGTCACTTCAGGAGAATCATTTAAGCAGAAAATTATTCCTTTCAAACCTCGAAACTCTTCATTACATTACTTATTGACTCCAGGCAAAACAGAAAATAAATACTGACTGAAAAGTAAATCCGAGATAGCTTTGCTTTAGCATAAAGATATTAATTACACTGACTATATCAAACCTCCCTGGACAATAGCAATTAGTTTCCTGCAGTGCAGAAGACCGTGCTGTTAAAATTCACCGAAATGCACAATCAATATCTCCTCTGTAACTGCAGTTTATTCCCATCTCAGGAAATCAAGAGGCAGAAAGTAAGACTGAAACGGAAAAATGAAAACCCACCAATTTAATATTTTAACAAACAGGTAAAAACTGCTCTAAAGGCAGTTAATGCTTTCCTAGTGTTACCTGCACAAGCAACTTCTATCCTTGCCACAAAGATACTACGTAATTGTAAGACAGAGGAAGGTAAAGCATACGATAGTGACTGCAAGAGCAAATATTTAGGAAGGAACATATAGGAAGCAGCTTACATCGCTGTTTCACAACCTGTGCCGGGACAGAAAAAGTGTGTCTTGTTACCTCAGTGCAACCCCCCCATCTTTAATATATTGTGCCTCAACATAAGCACTGGGGCATTTCTGCTTTTTCTGCCCTTAATGGTAGAATTTCTACTTAAAGGAAGACCTGCAAAACAATTTCTCAAAAAAAAAAAAAAAAAAAAGAAAAAGGAGTTTGTCATGTATCGTCATATACAGGTAACTTCTCTAATCTTCTGCTTTAAAAGGTTGTATATGCCTTTTCCAATTGCAAATGTTAAAGGGCTGTCACCAGAAAAGCAGGTCTGCTCTTTCCGCTTCCTATTCAGGCTTAAACTTTGGTTAATTTAATAAAACACATAACAGCTTCAGGTTGTTGTGCACAGCAAGAGCTCCTGGATGATGCTTGAGCTTTTAATCAAATTGTACTTTCCCATCTTTTGTCCTTCTGCAAGACAGAGCCATGTAGGTAAAATCAGCAAAACAACATACTGTCTAGGTGATATCACCCAAGTTACACAGCGCTTCAGCTCAGTGCTATGCTAAAAAACAAGAAAAAGTAAAAAGGAATTTTGTTGTCTCCCCACACCCCATTATATTCTTAAATCAAACTATGGCCATAGTTTTACGCTAAGCCTTTTCATAAAAGCGTTTTCAACTTATCAATCTACATTAATTTTTTTTCCCCCCTCAAGTTAATTTAATCTTTTTAAAAGCTGGCACGGAGGGCCCCAAGGCGCAGACCAGCGCGGAGAGCAGTCTGCCTAAGACAGGACACATCCGAGGTGCCTTCATCTGCTGGCTTCTGCAGGGCGACACTCCACCAGGATTTCCTAACGCGAAGGAACCGTTTGCGTCAAACCACACGGGATTTTTTTTTTCTCCCTGTAAGACGTGCCATGACATGCCGACAGCACAGCACAGCTCTCGCCCCCGGGGCGCCTCAGAGCAGCTCTGCTCGGGGCAAACGCTGGAAGGGACGTTCGAAAAGGAGCCACCACGCAAGGGGGCCATAAGCTGCTCCTGCCACCTCTCCAGTCCTGTGGCCCTGGAAGCCAACCGCAGAGGCCCCGAGAGCGGCGGTCGCCCTCCGCTTCTAAGAAGGCCAACCTGAACCTCGCCGCCTGCTCAGAGCCGATCCTTCTCGGCTCAAGGACGCCGGCCGCAGGCGGCCAGCAGCTTCGCCTGTCACTGACCTCCGAGAACCGACTGCCACGAATTCACCCGTACCAGCCCAAAGGCGTGGGAAGGAGAAAATAAAGTCTCAGACCTGCTGCCAAATTGGCACAGCTCCAAAGTTTCCTTCCTGAGTCCCAAAGAAGGGCAGAGGTTGGCTGCCTGCAGGAGGGAAGCTCCCAGCCCCGCGGCAAGGGAAGGCCTCGCGGCTGCAGGGCAGCCGAAGGGTTTGGTCTCCCCTGCCGATCGGACAGGCGAGCCAATACGCGGGGCCGAGGAAAAGATGCGGCACTGCTGCCATCTCCCAGCTTTAGCCAAGAGCCGCGCAGACATCGGGGTGCTGGGGACCAGAAGCGCTCTTCTCAGGGTTTCACCATGGCACGAGACGTAGCTCAGAGCGACGCTATGGGCTGCCCCCGGTCCCACAGGACGCTTGTCCCCTGGTACAAGCCACGGCCTTTCCGCTTCGTAACCCGAGGCAGCACCTTCGGCAGGGCAGGCAAAGCTGCCCGCTGCCATCCCACGCCCCAGCCGCGCAGCGCTCGCCGGCGCGGCGGCCCCAGAGGTGTGCACCGCCTCCTGTATCGATTACCTGCCCCGGCAAACAGCACGCAGAACAAAACTGCCCCTTCCTACTGCTTTCTTATAATTAAGGTGGCAAGCGACAATTTAATCACGCTAATTGCCTAATAGAGCAGAAGTATGTTTTCCTTTTTGTTTGCTGTTTAGGTTTTAAACCAAGCATCTCCGCTTCTCTTTTGGCGCTTGCCACACTGGCAGATAAATTTCTGCACCCAAGGGAACGGAAATCAAGCTTTCCGTATTTTCAAGGTATTAAATTACATTTAACTTTCCCCACAGGTAAGCTTAAACAGAGCACGTGCACGTGGAGAGCGGGAGAGAACAAATCCCCGTCAAGTAGCATTATGAAAATATGCCTGAGTGGGAACTTCAGCACACGCAAAGCGTTCAGGCCATAGCAAGGCTACACTACAACGAAAGCCATGTTTCCCTCTCTTTGCCAGGAATTTCCTCCTTGTAGTCCTGTAGTTTGAAACACAACAGGGAATGTTTTAGAAACTAGTTTAACAGGACCTCAAAAAATATTTACGTTGCCTGCCCACAGAAGGAGATCGCCCCACTGTCACATGCTGAGAGTGCATGTTGGTTTTACTCCCCTTTTTGACAGTGGGTTAGAAAGAGCTGGTTCTCCCAATTACTGTACAAGTCCATATAGCTTTGCAGGCGTGATATGGAAGGGGGAAAAAACAAAAAACACCCCCMCACACACACAACCAAAATACCCCCCTGTTTTAATCTGTAACCGCCGCAGCGCACTCCGAAGCGGTTGTGGGGCAGGACTCGGTTTTTACCACACTTCTGCAATGCTCTATATGCTAGGGAGCTTCCTGGACGAGATCCACCGCTGTGCGCCAAAAGTGGTGGCACAAAGGAGATCATTATTTAACTATACACCCGCTCAACAGCTTTTAGTTACCACGAGGTCTCCAGGGCGCTTACTCTACCATCGTCACCACCTTGCCCTTCGAGTCCTTGCACTTATGAAGCAATCTGGTGCTTACGCTCTGAGTTCAGCAATATCTGAGCTCCTCCTGCCAGCTAAACAGCTCCGTTAAAGGTGGTGAAGGATAAACCATTTCCAAGTCCTAACACCAGGGCAACAAGTACAGCTGAGGATCTCAATCACTCACTGCTTTTTTTTTTTTTTTTTTTTTTAAAGAGATAGTAGCTTTCCTTTGAGGTGAACAGTTTACAATTTCTCCTTGCATGAATTCTAATAGTTCGTATTCTTGTACAGACAGATGTTTCTGCTGTGCAATTCAGCTGACAGTGAGCATCCTGCGCTTTGTTTCAAGATGCTGAGTTCTGCATTTTTTTTTTTCTTAAGGCAGCAACAATTTGCTTGCGGCTAGAAGTATGACTCTTCTTTAAGTAAAACAGTGACACACCTAAGGCTAGATTAAAAAAAAAAAAAAAAGCTGTATGTAATTATCAGCTTGCTGACACACTAGGTGAAACTGTGTGTCATACTGTATTTGAATAGTTTCCCCCCCCCATTTCTCTCTACAGTGGCAATTCTACCTTCAAGAGCTGTTTATATTCAGAGAAGTTATGGCCAACGTAAGAATTTTTAAGTAGAGCCTTACTGCAGCATTGATTCTAGCTACAACATTGTGTAGCTTTGCTAGAAAATTGAGTATATACATAGCAGAACACCTTACAACTAAGTATGTGGAATTCTCAGCTTCCTCCCCACCTCATGTTTCTCCCCTCTCCACCTACTTATTCCAGATTAGTGAAGTTGGCATAGCTGGCATAACCGCAGTGTGAACTGGTATTACTACTATAGGTGGAAGATATCAACTATTTGCATCTGGTATTTTCCTAAAAAGAGAAGTGGAATTCATTTCCAAACAATTGAAAGCTGAAAGTCAGGAGCTTTTTCGGAAATGCAGATATAACTGTCCACGAATTCTAACAGCTTCATGACATTCAAACAAAGTACAACAGATCAGATAAAATCAAAATGGTAAGCTTACATCTAATATACGAAGAGTGACATTATTTTGCAGCACAGAATGAAAAAAGAATGGGTAAGAGAAATATATTGCACAAAGCATCACAAACAGAAGAAAAATTCTGATAAAAAGATGCCTTACAAGCTCAGACTTCAAGGGTTTTTTTTAGGTTTCACTTAAGGAACAAGCTTGTTAGCCCTGAAAAGAAACCTCAAAGCTGTTTAATTAGAGTCAGAGGACGGAAGCAGCAGATTTACTCTCATGAGGCTACTGACCAAATCTACAAAAAATATCAGTTTTGAACCAGACCTTAAGCATTTGTATGGCTATTCTCATCTTGAAGACATGCTGGCAGCATGAGTACAAATCAATTCATGCCAGTTTAAAGACAGTACACAACTCAGCCCAGTTGGCAACAGCCTGTTGGAAACACTTGGTATCATTCTGGTCATGGGTGTCACTGTCCTCATTGCTACTATTACCCATACTGGTCAGATTAAAAATAGCCCAGGAATACAACCCAGGATGCAATCACACCTTAGTTCTACCATGCAAGCACATCTTTAGGTACCTTTATCTTGAGAAGTTCATAGTATACACGATTCACAATGAACTCAGCTAGAAGACAACTTAAATGCAGCTCTTCAAATTAAAATATTTCCTTAAAAACTTACTATGGGAAATACTGCCATCCATGGCATGCTTAACTTAAGCAGGTCCTTTCTGCAGTACCACATTCTCTTTCTGGAAGCCATTCAGGAGCACTGGATGGTCTCATCTTCTAACATACCTTGTTGTTATGAGACAGCTCTCCTTTAGTTTCTTGTGAATGAAACATGATCAGAACAACATGAAACCGCCTTATCAGAGACACAAGGCTAAGATGTCTTTTTTGTCTTCTCAGTTTGAATAAAGAAAAGACATGAAAGCAAAACAGATAAATAAATAAATAAATAAAAGGTTGGCCTCAAGAAATTTGACAGTGGATTCTTAGACAGAAAGATTTTATCAAAGTCCCATCCGTCCATCCCGCTCAAAAAATAGCCCTGCAGCAGGAGCCTCACACATATGAGATACTGTCATGCGACCCTACATGCGACCCCCTTTCCAGCACTGGAAAGTGAGGCTACGAGGACAGAGAGCAGCAAAGACCAGAAAGTGTAGAATGCACTGGGCTCAAGGAATAAAAATGGGCATGCAGGGATTACAGACCGTCTCAAAGAACTTTAAAATGAGATTTTAAAGAAGAAAGAACAAGTCATATTTTCTGTGTGTACCTGCTGAGCTAAATAAGTAATCCTATCTTTCTTTGCTAGACTCAGCGGTTTGAAAGTAAGACAGTTTCTTCCCCCCTCCCCCAGCCTCCTTTAAAAGATACTGCTAAACGCCTGTGGATCAAAAAACCTCCAGTGGAGACAAGAGTTGCTGCCATCAGTGGGTGTACTAAAAGCCTGCCAACAAACTGTTAGAAGTTACCTCTTTGTATTTACAGAGCTGCTAAAGACACTGTGAAGTATCAGCAAGTGTGCAGCCAACAAAAGCCTAAATGCCAAAGAGAGAATCCCATAAAGCTGGTAAATAGAAGAAAAAGAAAGGATTAAAAAAAAAAAAAAATGTAGCTGCAGAAGCAGCCCTAGTGTAAAGGAAAAGAGGTAGCTGCAGAAAAAGCCCCAGTATAAGAGAAAAGCTGCACCAAGTGCTAGTCCATTATCACAATCTGACCGATATTGATTTGGACACCTTTTGAAAGTTTGACTTCTGTAAGCCTTTTGAAGCAGACATTACTGATTGAAAAAGTGGTACTTGCATACCTGCCCTTTCAGCTGTAGGTATGGTTTAACACAGTGGTACTCTAAGAAAACAAAATGAATCAAAAATGAAAAAGTTTATCTCTTTTTTTAATCTTTAACTAACTCCCTCTGCTAATTACAATAAAATCTGTTTATTTTCAAAAGTGACATTACTAAGAATTCAAGAGCACAGCACAGTTCTTAACACTTTTAGAAATACAAAGTGATTTTATTTTTAAAATGTAACTGAACGTAATGATACATAAAGAGCCCATTATAAAATTTTTAATTTTTCCAGTTTCAATTAAACAAGAATAAAATTTCCTCCAAAGGAAGCCTGTATTTCAATCAGCTCATTTAGCAAATTTTCAGACATGAACTAAAACTTACGAACTAAGACTGGTTTAAAGAGTCTGGTTTAAGAAACCTKTATAATTAGCTCTTACACAACTCAAAAGAATTGGGTATAGGAATCTTTGAATCAGAACACTTGGAAAGGAAAATTAAGAGATTGCACATAAAAAGCAGTAGGCTCTGAAATGGCTCTTTTGAGAAGAGCTGATGTCCAGCTTAGTCTTTTAGACCTAACCTGCTCAACCGTGCCATCTGTTCAAGCACCAAAATTCCCAGTGTGCATCTGAAAACGTAAGAAGTGCCTTGCTCCTTAAGCATTCTCTTCTCCTACTATTTCCAACTCAGGATGGCTCCATAAAGCAGTTGCCAGGTTTAGAGCAGTTTGTTATTTTCTCCTCTACTGCACTAAGCAGCCAAATCTTAACTTCCTGAATCTATACCACAGAGCTGATCAGATGGCAAGCAAATGAAAGAGGACCCCTCCAACAAGAAACTCACTGATTTCTCTGAATCCTTTTACTGTGCATTTCTTTAGATTTCTCTTTGGTTTTGCTGTGACAGATAAAGAGAAGGAAGTGAAGTCACCACACATGAGAAGGAAGTATTTAGATACATTTCAATCCAAAAAGGTTAACCACATCGCAGTGCAACAAGAAAATTTAGAATTCAACAATTACATGGAAAGACAATTCGACTATTGTACTCGCCCCCTCACCCTGCCAGCATATTCAGCTCTTTCTGACTCCAAAGATAATCAGCATATCTGGTAATTTTTAATAATATCCTTTGAATGATGTCTTTTCAGAGAAACCAAAATTTCTGTTCCATGGAGAACAACATTCAGAGCTGAACTAATTTCATCCTCACTATATGGGACACAGAAGCTACTTCTTAAGTGTACCCCTAAATGGATGCATCACTGTTGGCCAATATCTAATTTTAAATGTTTTAAAGATAGAGCCTTAGAATATTATTTATTAGTCTAGCTCCTTTCTACTTTTGAACAGATTTTTAAAATGAACTGTAAGTAGCTCAGCAACTTACCTTGAAATCTGATTAATAAATGGTATCAGTTCTGACGGATCATAAGCACGAGCAAAGGCCCAGCACACGTAGCATGCTGCATCTCTCACATTGGAACCCACACTGCATGCCCCTCTTTTTTCATCATACGTTAATGCTTTCAAAATGACGGGAATGACTGTGAAATAAAAAGGGGCAGAAAAGCAACAATTAGAAGCATACAGCAAACCGAAAGGTATAAGGACATTTAGTACTCATTAGAGAAAACGTACAGTGTGACGTATGTGCATTTTAAGAAGGAAAAGAGGGTATAACTCAATACTCACTAGCTGAGATCTTGAATGAGGAAGAAGGGATTTGGATTTTTGCATAGTATTTTGATTCTTTGACAGTAAAAGATTTTTTTGTTTATTCTCTTCATGTATAATTAAATGAGGATTGAAGCAAGGGGGCTACGTAAGAACATCTTAATTTAGCAGAATACTGTTCAGAAAAGCTAGGAATTATATCAGAAGGTTACTACAGTGATAACATCTTGAAGTTCTTTAGTCTTGACACACAGCTAAAGACAAAATGCAAGAAAGGCGTGAGAAGATTTAAGGGTTTGTTTCATTTTCCCCTCTCAACTGAATGGGGCATTGATTAGCTGACCTCAAGCTTGACAGAGAATGGATTTAGCAATAGTCTTGCACTTCGGGACTTTACTTAGAAGACTTAAAGTATCTTCTCTGTATTTTTAACATAAGTTTAAAAAGAAATTATATAAGGAATATGGATACCAAGCCCTCTTCACTCACAACTACACTGTGTTTTATCTATCTATCCCCATTTCCTGCAGAAGGACTTGTCTAAGCAAAGTTACTAAATATCTAAAATTTGCATTTTGAAGCTCCTCTTACAAAACAGATCATTTTTGGCCCACTAGACTTCAAGCATATCTTAATTTATTTAAGGAAGGCTTATATAACTCATTCCTTATTGGTATATGTTCACAAATCAAAGCAATTTTAAAGTACAATTTAAGTAGTACTGGACCATAAATACTGCAGCTTACTGAAACAGCAGCARCTGTCATTACACAAAAATATTTCTTAAGAAATAGTCTTGTAACTAGCATAAAATAAAGTATCAGAATTCATCTCTAAGCATTTATCACACCACAAGTCCTAACACGGCCAATACTTCTTAATTAACAACAGCTGTGAATCAAACAACACCAAACCTGAAAAGGACTTGAGTGAGTACAGTCTTGCAAACCCTTGAAGCACAGCCACACGTTCAACACGATTCTTATGTTAAGAAAGTGAGCTGCTATAGTCATATCACCTAAAGCTGTTATTTTGAGCAACTTCAATGCTGTGTTTTAAGTCTGAACCTATCAGCACTGCCAAAATTGTGCAGATCATAGAGACAGAACGTGCACGAAACTGTAATGTAACCTAGAAATGCAAACAGGTGAGTGAGTTTACTCTCATTTCTGCTTAGACATCCAAAACAATTGCAAAGACTACAAGACTTAATGCAAGAGCAGAAGCCTTTGATACAGAAAAAGAGTTTACAAAAAAAAAAAAAAAAAAAAACTTTCAACATCTCACTTTCCTATCAACTGTCATACTGAATTCACCAACATACCAATTTTTGTCAAACAGTGAGAAAATAAGAGATATTTTCAATTTAAACAGCAATATGGAATCATGTACTGTTCTTCATAATATAGTTATGATGCATTTAAATTGACTGTAAACCCCAGATCTGCGAGTGCTGTCTCCTGAGGCCTGGAAAAGAGACCCAAGACAAAAGCAACCAAGAGCCATCCGCGGAAGCTGCCTTTTCTTTCTCTGTTAGGTTTATCCTGGATTGTAGGGGCAGAGAGAGGTACTAAAACACAGGACAACATTTAATGGAAACTAGACTTCAGCAACAGGTTTTTTTATTTATTCTTTTTAGTAGGAACAGATCAAATGACAAACTGGGCATGACTTCTTTCATGATAAGCAAGTATTTTCTATTTTTATTATCACAAATTATTAAAGATATACATGATGACTCCACTCAGTTACAGGACCTGGGGAAAAAAAAAGTCAGCAGAAGAAATAAACTCTGTTTCTGAATGGAAATACTATATTGTGTATTCCTGAAAATATGCTTAGCCTATTTCCCCTTACTGACTTAGAGAATCATCCTCAACTGACACTGGCAGAATGTCTCTAGTAACATATGCATATGCAACATCTAAACGCAGAGCTTCATTCTGTGACAAGAGCGGCTTTAACTGTGCTCGTGAAGCAAATCACAACCCAAAACTCTGCTGATACTTGAATGGCATACCCTGAAGCACGACAGCAACAGACTCGTACTGGGGAAGACGGAGCAAGCAAAGGAGTAAAACAGGAGTAAACGCTAACAAAAAGCATATATCTGTCATTACAATGAAGTGACCAAAAAAAGGTCAAGAAAGCAAGTAGATAAAAATGTCAGCTTTAGTACTTATGTCCCCGTGAAAAATGGAGAAGTTGAACAGTTTTCCACAAGTAAGAGATCCAAAAACTTAAAGAAGAATTCTCCTGCACAGCTCTAGCAATACACTGCCACAGTTTAACAAATACCGCATGTAAAGCTCCCTGGAGGGCTTCCTTCTGGCATCTGCAAACCCAGAAATGTAATCTGAATACATCTCTCTCTAGATGGCATATCTTTAATAAATGAATAATGCCTGCAGAAACAGCCTCTACAAAAAGCAAATAGTCTCTCTCAAATGTCTCCCTACTGCATCAAATTTATCAAACGCATCTTTTTTCCCTTAGAAAATACTTGTCAAAAGATGAGCCCATTGAAGAACTGTATTTCTTCAGCAACTGTGACTTGCTAAAGACACATACTTGGATGAAGGGAATAATCACTAAATAATTAAAATGCAATGTTCAGTTCAGTCCTTGTATGACTGCTACCTTAAAGAAAACAAAATATGCTTCATACATGGAGAAGTGTTAAACTGCCATTTAAATTACTTTAAACCTACTAAAGAAAAGAAAGCAGTAATCAGAGCAATAGGCAAGATGCAGCTCTCTGCATCACAGGCACTACATGGAAAGAAAAATACAATTCCCATTTGGGAACAATGATATAGCAAAGATGGATGGGTATTTTGGCACCTTCCAGTTCTGAAAGAAACTGCAATAAAAATCTTCAAAAATGTCGACCAGCTTGTTTTGAAAAATGCTACATCAACTGATGGGAAGAAAAAAAAAAAAAAAANAAAAAAAAAAAAAAAAAAAAAAAAAAGGAGTTAGCTGGTTCTACAGGAACACTAAAACAGCCGCCAAAGGCAATTTTGCAAAGCTGCTGCAGATTTCCTTCAGTGCAATGTGATTACTCCAGCTACTTGAGACAGCTGTAAGCATGCTCTCATCCCTCTGCATGCTGAACAAAAACAGGGTGGGAGGGGGAAATGCACAGAAATATCTGTAGAAATGCCTGCAGAAATCATGTGCATAAGCAGCCTGTCACATTTTAATTGTCTGTACAAAAGGAAAAACAGGTGGGTTTTAATTTAGGGTAGTAATTTCCCAAATGGTAGCATCAACAGCAGCTGGCACAGGACTTACCAGGGTGAGTCTCTAAGACACAGATGATGCTGCCAGGGATCTTGTAACAGAAAATTATGGAAATGTAAATTACTGATCATGGGGTGATTGGTTAAAGTTTTCATGCCATCAGTGGTAGAATACTTGCCGGTAAATCATGGACTACGGGAAATGCTATATAAAGACTGCTGATAAATATTTCTGTTTGGGGGGAAAAAAAAAGTGTGTGTGGGGGGGGATTCACCACCAGCATTATATTTCCTGTTGGCATTTAAGAGTTATAACAACAAAAGAAATCCTACCAAAAATTTCAGTTCTCACTTTATTCTTTACCCTAAATTTCTTCAAAGATGACCCAGGTTTCTTCTGTTCTAGCTTCCTGCAGTGATGCAGGAGCATGTCTGAAGTCAAGAAGGAGCAATACAGGCAAAATATCTGCAGTGTCTAACCTCCTGTAATTGAAGTATCTTAAAAAGACCTTCCTAACCCATAGCTTGATAGAGGCTGTTCACATTACCACATACATACAACTTTCTGTCTTCAGTCTAAACACAAAACACAGAGTTAAATTTTATTTAACCTTTTCCTCAGATCTAAACTGTTCAGGTTCATACTCTTCCAGAGTTGTGTTTTATACACAAAGTAGCAATGAAGTTCAAGGCCTTGCAGTCAGTCTCTGCATTTTATATCTGTAACATAATTTCTACTCAACATAACAACCAATTCCCCAGTAGTCAGTGCAGTCAGTGTTGTACTGTGCTGGTCTACACTGTTTTTCAGATGTAAAATGATGTCTAATTCATACCCCAAATCAATTCCTCCAAAGAAAAAAACACAAGTGGAAAAAAAAAAAGAAAGAAAAGAAAAGAAAGCAAAAATCATTTGGAAGGGTAGAGACGAGCCCTTTTTATTTTGGAGATTAGAAATATGCCATTTCCTCCTTGAAACAGAGGGAGAGTAGATGACAAGAAGGGCTGAAGCGTCACTTCATTTTAAAAGTTACCATTTCTGCCAAGAGTTCTACATTAAAAGTTTGCCCTTAAAACAGACAATAAGCAGCATCCACTCCCAGCCCAATTCTGAAATCAATATCCACCTGTTGAGCTCTATGAACATTCAAGAGACTACAGTCACCTTTACCTGTAGCCTAGAGGTATTAATAAGCACCTGCTGCACTCCACCCTGCCTTACCTAACAGCATAACTGCAGGTTGCAACACGGCCCTGCGCTCCAGCCTCGAGAAAAGGCAGAGGCAACGTCGGCCTCCAGAGCTTTGCAAACAAGAGATCTGCTCTCACCTCGGTGACAGGTTGCACAGCCGTTTGGCTTTTCTAAATCCGGATTTCAAACCCTCCCACGGCCTTTCAGTCGCAGGTGATCAACACAAGCGACACTGATATAACTGATGGAGCACGCGGTAGCCTTAACTAAATGAGAAATGCTTCATACTAGTCTTAAAAAAAAACCATGGTTTTATGAACATACCGTACACAAACCTAGCCTACAACACATGCATGAGAAGTCATGTGTTACTTCATATTGCTGTGTATTTTTTATTTATTGCAATGTTTATCACAAAAAACATACAAATACAGTAATTAAACAAACAAACAACAAAAAGCCTGTTTCTTTGCCTTAGGTCTTGTCTGCATGAGAAAATTGCAAAATTCCATGTTAACTCTATTTCATTTAAAATAGATTTATTCAGTGGATCTCAAGGTAATTAAAAATTGTTCTACATTTATTTTAAGACTAAAGTATGCCACTCCTAGAACAAGTCAGAATTGTCTTTTAGATAAGTCTCGGATTTTGCTATGAACTGTTTGAGAAGCTTTCTTAATACAATTAAATAGTGGTTGGCTACCATTACTGAAGTATTGTGCACAATGCCACTAAAAGGACATCTAGCAACATTACAGTTATTAGTGAATTATGGAGCTTAATCACAATTCTAAGCATAAATACCAAGAACAAGTTTTGAAAAATAATTTTATTTTTTTAAATTGTTCTTGAATAAAACTAACTCATTGCAGAAGTGTCCTTTGCTGGGTTCATCCTCTTTGTGAGCCACAAGCATAAGAAAATAGGTAGATAGGCGTATCTACAATAAGCAAACTTCCCGTGTTCTTAATAGCCTACCTCTCACTATCATTCCTATGCCCAAAAAGAACTCTCTTTGCATTGCGAAGAGTTTCAGATTTGAGACCATATGTTTTTATACTGCACTCCATCCTCTTTTAGAAAAAGAGGTAGGCTCTAACTGTAGCTTCATTCAGGCTCTTATACCAGTATTTAATATATCAACACAGATGCAAACATAGATAATTCTAGATTAGGCCGATTATCAGGAATAAATATTTGTTTACAGCTCTGCCAAACATTTATGATTTGCTCTCGTGTTTTCTAAACAAGCTGTCTACTTCAGAATGTACTCTCAAAAGAGTATTTCATCCACAACAATAATTTCGGCCACGAGGAAAAGAAAACGCGTGTAGTGCTTTGTCTGTTGGAAAACGTTCCAGAGTGCTTCTCTGAAACGCTCTGCTCTTGCATCCGGTGGGGTAAGCGTCTGAGCATGGTCCACAGGCGGTCTCTCATTCCTGCACCCGGGCTTGACCTAGTTAGGAGTTTGCAAGGCAGGAAGGGAAGAGTATCGCAATTCATACGTGCTCAGAAGCTCTGCTAGAATTTAACAGCTGAAGCCTCCTCAGCTGCCTCTGAAGCTGCCCTAAGCTTGTCACGTTTAACACTGATCCACGTATACAAGGCTGCATATATGCATACCCACAGACCCAACAAGCATTTTGAAACCCGTGACTAGGAAGGACTGTGTCTGTCTGGTTGCGATCTCAGTTCACTCTCACACTACTTAATGAATCAAGAGAGTCTTTAATTACATGATCACGTGATATTTTTTTTCATGGACCTATCTCAGCCAGCACACAGGAAAGACCTGCTCCAACAATGAATCACAGCTGGGCAGCAAAGGAGATGGCTGTCTGCCTTGCTGTTGAGGGTGGAAAATACGTGATGCAAAGCCTGGCTGTTGGGCAGGGTGAGAAGGGGTTGCTGGTGAAGCCGGATGTTGCCCTAACGAACTGCAATTCTAACTATCTCTCTGCCAAAGACTTACTGTTTGATACCAATCACATTACTTAAATACAGCATTTAAACAGCTGGATGTGAGCTTTCATTCCCCAGGTATCTGCTTCAGTGAACTAATGGCAGGCTTGCAGAAGTGCTACAGCACTGAAGCTAGGGTCAGTTTTGGAGGATGGCAAGAGGCCAACAAGGAAGCCAACTAAGAGCTGTATTTTGGCAAGGCAATCTTAACCTCATTATGTAATGCAGCCATCAAAACTCAGTATCATCAAGCACCCCTACCTGACTGCACTAAAAAGGTTAGAGCTGACCGAAGACGTGATTGACGTACCTCCCCTTTCATGCTGAAATAGAGTGCTAAACAATGTTAGGGATTAACCTACCCACTCATGCCAAAGGCAATATGAGCACTGAACAGAGGCCTTCGTACAGCTAACAGAGCTCTTCCTTTAAATTAAGCAGTAGTAAACTGCAGTTTAAGGACATGAAGAAACAGGCTTATGAAGGAATCCTACTATGCAAATACATGACTTATTCTGAAGGATTATAAAAATTTTGTAAATTTCTAACAGTAGGTGTCAGGGAAGAAAAATCACCAAAGAAACTCCAACCTTAGGCTAAGGTTGTGCAATAACAGGATAAACCTTACAGCGAAAAAACTAGAAGCAATTTATTGCCATTTATTCTCTGCTAAGTATTTATATCACTTCCCAGTTGCACCGGCAGTGAAGTAGGGGAAGCTTCGGCTCATTTCTTCTTGCTTAGCCCTGCTGACTAGCAAAAAAATATTTCTATGCTACTTACGTTTCCTTGCTAATCTGAAAACTAACATGACAAAATATGCATTGTGAATTTAAAAAAATATATATTATTTTCAAGACCACATATTATTTTTTAAAGTTCACCTGGGAGTTAGAGAAAAGAAATTCTTCTATAACCAGCCTTTCAGGTTTGGGTGTTCTCCATTTTCTAAGAGTCTTTTCCATTTCTTCCTGTATCTATGATGAAAAGTACCTGGAGACTTGCCAAAAGCCTCACAATTAACTACCACCATAAAATACACTAACATATTTCAGAAGCCTAACTTCTTGTTGCATCCTCCAAAAACCCAGGCAGCTGCAAATCAGTATCAAGCTACTTATTCTGGAATACAAAAACACAAAAAAAATCATGAAAAACAGAGTTTGCAAACAAGTTTATAGAATGGATTTCTGTAAGACTATTTGAACTTCAGTCTGCCTCTCACCCTATCTTGCCCTCCCTTCTCCATTCTGCTCTTATTATCTTGGTCCAGTCACATCCAATACACACCATTAAAATAAAGCAGAGTTAAAAGCACAAGTGAGAACAGAATCACGTAATAGGAACTGTCAAGCAAACATCATTGGTACTATCAGATCTACCTCCAATTTATGCTCTATCATGTAAACATGAAACAGCTCTGTACTTACAAAAGACCATCTATAAGTTAACAACAGAAGATTAGAAAGATCAATTTCTTTATGTATCAAAATTCAGTGGTTTCTCAAACCACAAGGGTGCTCTTCCCAGAATACCCTTGAAACCAGAACCGGCAGGAGGGCTGAGGGAGTAGTTTAAACTTGTCTTCTACAGTTTTCAGAAGTAAGCCTGGGCCTTTCCAAGCTTTCTAGATGCCAACAAAGATCACATTCATATTCAGATTAATATTATAGTCAACAGAGAAGTTCATAATGTAATTTTTCAGAGGTCTATTTTTATTCTTCAAACCTAAAACAGATTACCAAATGTCAAATGCAAAGCTACCCCCTAGTACTTCAAATAATCATTTGTGAACCAGTCTAGAAACTGCCATCACTGCTCAGTCAAATGTTCCCCTTTAGCTTTCCAGAAGGTTGCTGACTCATGTAAATCTCTCCAAACTCAACCACAAGAGACAAAAAGTACAAGACCATGGGACAAATTTTTTAAATACAGAAGAAATGTCAACTGAAACAACCAGTCTTTTTCCTATCTAAACAAAGTGCTTACTATTCAACAGGAACAATATACAAGTATTTCCCTAAGTCAGGATCTTGGATACGTGTAGCGATGTGTCCTACCTCTTTGACTGCAAGGCAAAAAGCAAACACCCCATGGATGCACAAAGACCTTCCGAACTACCTTCCCATCCAAGTCAAGACAAAGCGTGAATGAATAAGGTTTTAACCCACTCTTACAGACATGCTCAGGAAATCGATGAAGTCTCATGGAGCTCCTTCTCTTAGGAGCACTGCATCAACAGAAATAAAAGCTGGCCCTCTCCAAATCAGAGCAAGACAGAGGAGTTTGATAAAGTATCCCAAAAGCAGAACTTCTGCAATTCTTAAGTGACTGATTTTCAGATTGAATCCCAAGACATCATAACCTAACAAGCCCATCACCTGATGTCTCAAATTTAACACAGCTCCCTCACTATCAGTATCCTTTGACAGCAGCCTTCAAATGCTCCCTTTCTTCTTTACTCTCTTTCGTTTCTCTCTGTATTCTGAAGGTAACTTATAAACAAAAGAAAGAAAAGCTGTTTCCCCAAAAGTCGTGTTTTTTCCCCACCCTATTTATTACCCACTTAGTGTTCCCAGTTATTAATATTCTGAAGATAGGAAATCAAATTCAAGATCTGGATCACCCACATCAACCCACCAGTGTTAGGCTTCTGAGTTATCCACATTTTATTTGTATATCTCTTCAACATCATTGCCTTCAATTCAAAATTTGCTTTCCTTGTTGGCACAGTTAAATAAGGAATGGAGGACCGCTTCAATCCATTCACTGCAAATGAGTAAGGGAATATAAGCATATAGGCGGATCAAGAATAACAGTCTTCCTGTCTGGAATCCCACCAAAGAAAGCACCAATCCATTGAAAGTTTAACCAGGCACTTCTTCTAAACTACTTCCCTTCCTCTTCTTACTCCAGAGATGCAAATGCTTCCAATCTTACTTTAAGCATAAATATTTTGCATATTTTTATAGCAAAACCAGGATCAACCACATAATGTACAACAATCAAAAAAAAAGTTATCTTTGACCATGAAACACTATTTTACTATATATGAATCTATATTACTCTGACATGCTACGAACATCTAGGAAGTTTCATGTTCCTATATATGTTGTTTCCTATACAGAAAGTTTCTCCTATGCATGACACACCTTATTAGCTAGAAAGTTTATATTGTGCTGTCATCAGGAGAAATTTTAATAATGTCCTTTCACAAGCAAACAAGAAATTCAAGTAAATTAGGATTCTCTTGTTTGTTTAGTATTTATCCCCACCCAATTAAATAAAAAACCCTATAAATAACAGTCTGAAGCCTACAAAACCACAAATATAGCACAAGACAAAAGATGTACTGAAACCACACTAAAATACAAATTTTTGGCCCTGACATATGCTGCGCAGTAAGCAATGTTTCTTTTAAGAGTGCTGCAATTCTAAACGTAGAAATTCACAGAAATACTTCATTGGTAGTTCCTCAGATCCTAAGCTTTTAAACAACTTCTAGACGTTTTGCTTAGCAGAATGTTTTCCCTACATGTCATTTTAGCAGCGTAATTCATATTAAATACAATCAAAACTTTACAGCTGCAAGGTAACCCATAACTTGGTTCAAGAACTGCGGCATTTGAAATCCTTTTTTCAGGAATAGAACAAAATACCAGATTTCACTTGCTGCCTTACATTCCTTGCTTTAAAAAATGTATTTAAGTATGTATTTTAACATATATTAATCATATAAATCTTTACAAAATAAATTTGACATATTTTAAAGAATAACTGAAAGCCAAAATCATATCTTGAGTCAAGGAATATTCATTATGAATCAGATTGTTCTCTTCTTCACAACCCTGGCATCATAGCAGCACCTAGTCACTGATAACTCAAGAAAAGTGTGAGGGACTACTCTTCCATATATTAGAACTGGACATGGCATAATTCAGATCCATACTATTGGATTCTATAAGAAAAGCTTTATATGACATAGGTGAGAGAACCATCTCAATCTCTGGCGTAAGTTTTGAAACCAAAGCAAAAATGAACACATACTGCATGAAAATCATTTTAATAAAATAAATTTTAAAAGTGAACATATAAGCTGAACATCAAGCAGAAATTCAATAAAGACATATTTATCTGTTGGAATGACTAGTAATGAAAAGAATGATTATTAAAAACCCTTTCTCATAAGCAGTTTACAGTTTTGCCTACAGTCTCAATTTCTGATGCTACCTACTTCCCCCAAGATGTTTCACTGCCCAAGGGAGAGGATGGGCACCAGAAGGAAGATCATTCCTAGTTCCAGGCCAAACACTAACAACACAGGCCACAATAAATATCTAAAAATACAATCTGCAGTTGGTATTAACTACTGAACTTTTATTCTTTTCCCAAAGAAATAATTTGCACTAGTAATCATGAACAAGTGGCTCACAAACATCAGCAAGGTAATCTGCCCAGACATATCTCCAAAGTCAGGGACTGGAATCATTATGAAAAACAAAGGCACTTTCAAAGGTGTTATTTGAAAAGTATTAAGACTGATAACTATTCATATGAGATAGAAGAAAATAGTTACGAGAATATTGTACAAGAATCACATAATGTTTTGGGACCCAGCACGAGTTATACCAATTGTATTCAAATCATCTGCTCCGTTCTGCAACTGGTAAAGAATAGCCTAATGCAAACATGCTAACACAGAGTAAAATCCGTCAACAACTTAAGTTCAAGTTATCAGAGAAGAAGGAAAATCAGACTTCCTTGAACTATTAGCTCAAATAGAGCTATGTCATCTACATACGGAACCAAGGTGACAAAGACAGAAGTGCCAGTCATGCAGTTTAAAGACACTTCTATAAATCCAAGCTCTATGCTTCACTAGCTGCAAGCCTGCCAGTGTCCACCTCCGTGAATTTATTCCTATTTATCTTTGATCATACCTCTCTTTTGTAATAACTAGCTCATGAATTTGTAAGATGTCTCTAGAAAGACCTGGAAACACTCTTGATGACTGACAATCAATGGACACCCTCTGAATGCCTGTATCAGAGTCCCGACGGAGATGAGGAAAGGTCAAAACAAGAACCAGTCCACCGGCCGGGTCATACTTGGCTTTTGAGCAGAAAATTAATAATTACCTGACAAATGCAGTGGTGGATAACTGACCAGAGCAATGCTAGGCACCACTTCATACATCTTGGGAACTGAACTGTGAGGTGCAAGATGAAAATAAAAATCAGATAAAGCAGTTTTATCAAGAACAGGTTAGGTTCCTCCTGTGCCTATGTATTGTTTCTGCTACTGACATTTTGTTTTCTCTTTAAAACCAACGACGAGCCTAAGAATTTAAACAAAAATATAAAGAGGGAGTTTAATAGCATTTAAAAAATTGCAGTCTTATGCTACAGTAATAAAATCTGTGACATTCAACTACATTTACTTGATAATATTGGGAGACTGAATTTTAAGTAGTTTAGAAGAAAGCAGTATATTCTATAAAAGAAGAAGCTATAAAACTACAACTACTGCCCTCCAGAGATACAAAATAATCACAATAAAAAAGGAACTTGGGGGGAAAATATCAATAGCACAAGTGTTATGATGGCAATCCTGGTGCTCTCCTCCAATAAGCTGATTGTTGTGCTCAAGTAAGCTAAAACAGGTGTTACCAACAGGTGACTGGGACCAGTTTATCTAATACTCATGCAAAATGCAAGCATAATGGGTTAACAAAATTAGGTGATGAAATACTATCACTGCAATCGGGATTTATTACTTCTAGCAGCACACACAAACAGGAGCTATCAGCTTCCTTTTATGGGGTCCACTGAGGAATCTTTTCTCCCAGAAGTGGCTTTTCAACACCATCCAAGTGCCAATAAACCCCCCATTTCCCTTGCTTTTTCTTTTTGCAGTTTCACTTTGTTCAGCAGCTGATTTCTGCTGACCTGCCTAACAATTGCAATTTCCAGGGAGTAGCTAAATTTAAAGTTGATTCCATCCTTTACCTGGATCGAGGCAGCGGGGAGACATCCCATATCTCCTTCACACAACAGATGATGGGAGGGGAGGGAGGGATCAAAATTTTTGAATAGGGTCTGCCTCTTACCCCAATTCAGTCATCTATATTAAAAGTGTCCTTCAAGAGCTTCCTCTAGGTGTCAGAAATTGCAATGCTTTTTCAAAACAAATATGTGATTTGACCCTATTCAAGGAAATCTTACTTCTGCTTCTTAAAAACTATCATACCCACCACAGACAGAAAAAGAAACCTGATGGTACTTTCCCTGTGCTACAGAAAACGTAAAATGATCCACATTTGTAGAAGAAAAAAAGAGGACAGTTATGCAGGTTGATATACAAACAAACCTGTTAACATGAAAGAAATGCTCTTTTCTGGCAGGTGAGGACTACTGATAAAGCAAAGGACTTCTCTCAGGTCTTTTCAGACTGACATTACAAGAACTTTCTCTGCAGCTCAAATCTTCCCAATATACTACTTAATATTTCTTCAAAATAGAAATGGAAGAATAAGGGACTACAAATATCCTCATTATTACAGCCAAAGCCGAAAGACTTGCAAACACCTGGCAGTAATATGACATCTTTCTACACTGCTAAGCTGCGTTACAGAAAAATGAAAACAAAACAAGACCTATCTTTTTACCTTAAAGTTAGTGATCGCTTTTATTAAGAATAATTTCTGATAAAGATACACTGGCATAGCAAAGGAAAGGATGGTGATCTGCATCCACAGATAGAAAAGTAGATGTCCGTAACTCATTCCATCAAGCCATATTTTTAAAATGATTTTTAAGACACTACTTTAGAAACTAATTTTGAAAGAACTTTTACCCACTGCCCAAAAAGGCTTTATAGTGTCAAATTTCCTTAATTATCATTCAAGAAATTGCTGAAACTTTCACATACGGAAGTATGGTGAATTTTCTACTTTGAAAAGTAACAATCTCCAACTGTAGCAGCTATAGAGGAGTGTGGGAGACAAGGGAAGGCTATCCTGTTCAACAGGCTGAATTTAATAGTTTTTAATGTCTCAGTAACATTAGAAATAGTAGTTAAAAAAATAATTTTTAAATACAGTATCAAGAATTTATTTTAGAAGCAGCTAGAACTATCAAAAGATTCTCCCTTTAAAGCACCGGTATGCAAGAGGTTATTCTTTCACTTTGTATTTGCCATTTATGAACTCTAACTAAAAGCAAGTGCTAGCACTAATCGATGGATGATCATTCAGCTTTCTCCTTTCACCACGCAGGTTTACAGCTCCCGAGTAAACATATAGACATGATAACCAGATCCTTGCTGAGGGGACTCCTTCCCATTTACAGGATCTGTGCATTTGACTGTTTATTATAGGCAAGCTTTGGCAGGTTCCTGCACCAAGCAAGCTTGGAGTTAGTTCAGTCCCGCCTTTAGAGCGGAGATTCATGAAGGACAAGAAAACTTAAATAAAAGTTGGGGGGGGGGGTCACAAGGATACGAAAGGTACAAAAGCATTCAAGCAAAAAAATAGCTAAATAAAAACATCAAATGGTTATTTTTAAGCTTTACTACCCCCTGCGTACAGTTGGTTCTGCTGTTTCCAAGTCATTTTTACTGCAGTTACACTTGTGAAGAGCTCAGTGCATCACCCAAGCCATTCTGGCCCCTGCTTTGCAGATGACTACTCAGAGGGACAGGCACGGCCACTCAGAGCCAAACTCGGTCGTTGGAGGGTGCAGAAGTGGCAAGCGCTCCCTTCGACAGCTCAGGTGCTGAGGTAATGCCGAACGAAAGCCGGGGACGCAAACAAATGAATCGTAGCTTCAGGCTGGAGTAATATCAGGTGCATCTCTACACCCCGCGGGCTCAACTCCTACACTTCTTAAGTCCCTCCCCCTGAAACAGCCTCCTGCAGTTTCACTTAGCCAGCCAGCCAAGAACAGGTACTTCTCTCCCAGCAGTGACAGCTCCAGCTCACCACCGCCGGGTGCCCCGGAGCTTTCTGACATCTATGCATCTGGTAAGCACCTTTCTGGGCTTTTTCTTTTCTTTTCTTCTCCTTTTTTTTTTTTTTTTTTTTTTAAGGGAAATGCTCAAACAAACCGTGCTCACATTACCACGGGAAAAGGCAGGCGGAGGCGTTCGTTTTGCAGCTGCCGTTTTGCAGAAGCCCCGGTTGCTCCTAGCAGGTGCACTTAGGGCACAGCTTAAGACTTCAGCAGAAAGTTTTGACGGGAGAAGGAGGTATTTTAGTCTGTGAGAAGAAAGTGACTTGTGCAGCTCTTTCCAATAATTAACTCTGGTTGGTAAAAAGCATTTAAGCCCCTCTTTTCATGCAGAAACTTAATGTATTATGTAGAAATATGGCAAAACCTGTAAGACATTAGATGCTGCTTAAAATTGCTATGTTTTCTCTGCCAACTATTCTTTATATAATTGTACCAGGTTAATCTGAAACTTTGTATGAAAATAAGGCATTCAACTGCAGTTTTGATTTATTAGTTTTCCAGCTTCTGGGAAAATAGTATAGCAAATTGAATTGTTTTGATTCTTCCACGCTCTAGTCAGTCCAAGCATAATACAATTTGGAGTTTTTCACCTAATATTAGCAAGGATTTTCATGTCTTACTCGCTCTGCCTAACTTCTTTAATTGGCGGTGCTGCACTTCCCCACGCCCGCACGCGGGCTCGCAGCCTGGCACACACAGTCTCCTCGTTGCTCTGCACCTTGGATATGCATGCACGCTCCTTTGCCATCACCGCCAACCCACCGCTTGCGCCCCAGTTTCCTCCTAATTAACAAACAGGGGCGTTAAAAATCTATCTTTCAGCTTAAAGGACCTGGAAGTTTAAAGGGAGTGGTAGTTAATCAGGAGAAAATCTCAGCTAGAATGGAACTCACAAATCTCGTTCTTGCAACACACTAGGTAGGTGACAATGGCATGTCCTTGAGTTATGCAATAACGCCACATCACAATATTTTAATTATAGCGTGTCCTTCAAAATGTTCCACCCCAGTGAGTACTCCTGGTCAGAGAGATCAACATCACCAAAAGGATCCTGCAATAATAACAAAGTGTGCATGACAAACTGTTACGGAGGTTGCTATAGCAGTATCCGAAAAAGAAATATAATTACTACTCCTGCTCTTAATAAAGGACATTTTGAAATTTCCCCTTTGATCAGCTGGACACCTTAAATAATTTAGACTACTTAAAAACAAAGAAACGACATGCATACACGCATATACAGTGTGCGTGTATATATATATATGAGTGTGTGTGTGTGTACACACAAACATATACTTTTGTTTATATATATATATATATATGTATATATACACACACACACACACACACACCATTAAACAATATTCTTATTTTGTGGACTTAACAGATTATAAAAGCCAGGAGATAACAATAACATATACTTTTAAACATATACTTTTAAAAATGGAATGAAGAAAACTTGCAACTAGCTGAATCTCAAGCTGGAATGGGCTATCGTCGAGAYGACTGTAAGGATGTATACCATTGACAAGAAACATATACACAACTAAGTACCTCAAGTTTAATCAATACTGTCTGAAAACCGTGGTTTTAGTGAAAATAGAAATAGACATAGTGAAAATAGAAATAAACAAACTAGTCCAGCTCAAAATTAGCAAGACAAATTTAGAATAACTTAATAACTTTAGAATAACGCTTAACTTCTAAAATCAGGTATCCAGGAAATAATTTTCTTTTTTTCTTTTCTTTTTTTAATCACCTGAAAATTATGGGCCTGCTAGTGAAGATTTTTTCCCCTTTTTAAAAGGATATCACAAGTTATTGTATTCAAGTTTAAAGAAAAAGCAATGCTTATTTTGACTTTTTCTTTGTCATATTAAATTTTAATTTCTTTAGTACAAAATATACATTGTACAATTATAACTGATTTTTCTATAGAGTTTCAAGAGGTTGCACTTATTTTAAACCATTAATGTTTATGCTTATGTGCAAATAGTTTTTTTTAATTATGAAATATGCACCTCTGCCAGATACTCCAGCGCTTTACTTGAGAAGGGAAATTATCCTTTTTGACTGGATTGAGAAGTATTTTTCTAACTGCATTTTTAAGCCATAAGGAAAAAAGGGATTAAATAATAAAAGAGAGAAATAGAACATTCAGCTGGTTGACACTAGCCTAAGTTCACTGCGGGGGAAACACCCTTCAAAACCAGCAGCTCAGGCTCCTTCTCGCAAGTAAGGACAGCAGCTTCTGGGAGCACCGCTGCATATAGGCTGAGCATGCACCAAAACAAATGAAAAGGAAGAAAGGAAAAAAACAACACTCTTGTAACTCTCTCCTATTATAGACATTGCAAAAACGCTGTCAATGCACTAGATTTCTAACATTAAAACTGCAACAATGCATTTTATCGTATTGAGAAACAGGAATAACTTGAATCAAAGTGAAATACCAAGTACAAATTTTGGGGGAGAGCATGGTAAACAGGACACACAGGAATTTGTATTATTAAGCAAAGGAAAGCTAGCAGAACAAGAAAATCTAATTAACATCTCTTTATAATAAAGTGCTGCACCTGAATGCTAATTCAGACTGTTATCGTAAATGGCTAAACTAAGAATGCAATGGAGTTTTGACAACAATATCTTTTTTCAAGAATAATTAGTACAAGTACTTCCAAGAAGATGCAAAGAACAACAGGAACAAACTGACTTGACCAAGTCCATTACAAACTGTCCATGTTAGTTATACATCATTAGTCAAAAATAAATGCAGCAAACTTACTTAAGGCAAAAACAAGGACCAGCTACCTATCTGGATGTCCCCTTCTATGCCTCAGATACTCTTCTTCATTTCCTTTGATGCAAAACTATTATTCTTGCTCTTTCACAGAAATTCTATCATTTTTAATTTTTTTTATTTACTGAACTATAATTTTAACCAGACTCCAATTACAAGGTTTTAACATGCTGCTGCATATTTTAAGTAATCTTATATCACTGTTATATTATCAATTTCCAACTCAAACCATTTAAAAAAATAGTTTTGCTAAAAGCTGAGAAATATAAAGCTACTCGTCTACATAATGTTTCTAGTTGTTTAGCCTGTTGTATGTTTAATCATTCATTAATTTTAAGAAAAAGCTTGTTAGTCTTTTCTATTCATAGGAGCTTTGCATTTTTCAAGGTGTCTTCATGATTACTATTTTAACAAAATTAGTATTTCTATGACATCAGAAACTATATGTAATATATTTTGCTAGAATCACTGTACCTGATAAAACAAGCAGCAATTCTGTAGCTTTCCCTTCAGCTTTCAAAATGTGTGGCGTGTCATTTTCTATTAAATAAAAATCTCTAATTTAAGAAATGCAAAACATCTCTACTTCAACCAAAATCTCACAGCAGATAATTACCAGCAATTCTTTTCACAAACTTGGTATTTTAATACTCCTGATTCAAACTTCTATGCAAAAAGCGTTTTAAAAAGAAAACGAGCTATACTAGTCACTCGTACAATTAGTATTCCTGCAGTTTCGGGTAACACAATAGATACAGTACGTGGTTTTGCAAGAGTCATCATTTTGATAATGATGCTTATAGTTCATGATGAAATCATCAGTTTTTAGATCTCTGCCATAACACATCCTATAAAATCATGAGAACTTGACTCCGAGAGTTTCTCACGCCTTCAGAATCAGCGAACATAATGGAACAAGCTGCTACAAGCCCTCCTGACTTATCTACTGAGCAAATCATTAGGCTGTATAAAGTATCCGCAACCTCCGTTTTTCTGAAGACAGATAGATCATTCCTCTATAAATCAATTGTTGTCAGATACTTTTAACCTGAATTAATACACTCGCATGTAGGTGCTAACTCTGTGCAGCATGTAAGATGCCACACAGCAGAAGAATGCTAAATGTGTTTATCAAGGAGAAGACTGTATTAGTCAGATATTGCAGGACTCATTTCTCTTAATTGAATTAGGAAGAGGAAGAAAATTGGTGTGGTTTTAGCCTTCGAGAGATTGGCCACTTTTGAGGTATCCATTGAGATTAGGCTGTTAGGAAACACCACACCAGTTAAAAGGGGGGGGGGGGAGGTTGGTCAGTCTCTGGAAGAGCCAAGTCAGCTCCCCTAGTGCAACCAATTCACTCCACCCTCATTTCACCAAGCAGGAAATTCCCTCCTCTCTTTTCCCAACCGGCCGGACAGGCTTGCCCCATATCCAGCTGCTGCCAAGACCTGCCTCCTCTCATCTTACCCACCTTCACTTCTCTCTCAACAGCTCCACCTAGACTTCTACTTTCATCTTCTGATTGAACGTTCCCTCAGTTTTCAGAGAAAACTCCTTGAAGCCCTATCACGTTTGCAGGTGATTGGCGCTGCTGAATATTAGCCAATTTCTGTGAATATATGTAGGWGCTGAAAGATGAAGAAGTTAAATGCATGTCTATCTCAAATCAGGCATCTAGTATTTCTATTATAAAAAAGAAAAAAAATAATTAAAAAATATCAAATGAAGGGGAATACAACTGAAAGATTGTATTAGTTTTTATTTATTTCCAGTGATCCAGTACAGCTAATTTTAACCTTTTTGTTACAGTTCCTGTGCTACCAGTTGCAGAAGTGTTGTTTTCCGGTACCCCCTACTCTCCTGAGACAGCACAGGAGCTGGCATCCTCTTTTCACCTGGGAAAAAGGATTCTAGAAACCTGAAAAACTGGAAACCTCAAGTGGCTAAAACTGAGGAAAGCTAATTGCAAGAAAGTTTTTATATAGAATCGTTATATTTAATCATTTAAAGCAGAAAAAAATGAGTCTCCTCAAAGAACGTAAGCCAAAGAAACCTCATTACATCCCAAGACCGCCAGGAAAGCCATTTAAATATAAGTGCTTTCAGTGTCCCTTCACTTGCAATGAGAAATCTCACCTTTTTAACCATATGAAGTATGGTCTGTGCAAAAACTCAATTACTTTAGTATCAGAACAGGATCGCATTATCAAGTGTCCAAAGACCAGTTCCTTGGAGTCCAAGCAGATCAATCAGCTAGAATCTACAGTCAAACCAACTTCTTCTAAATCCATCACAAACGGACTGTCAAATCTTGATTCAAAGCCTCAACATCCTTTTGCAAAAGAAGATGCCAAGGAAAACGCTGAGTTACAAAACCAGGCAACAAACACATCGATTCAAGGACAAAAACCTGCAATTCAGAAGGAATTAACTCTTGCCAGTACTGCAACAGAAAGTGCCATCAGCATGCAGCCCCTCTTGGACAGCATTGTAAGGCCCTCAGCTTTTGTTCCTGTAGGAGAACACAGAGATAGTAAAGGCCCARAAGCAAATGAGGTATCCGAAATTATATCCCTCTCTAACAAAAGTTCACCTTTTCCCATTAAATCTGCATTTCATGCACCAAATCACCCATGGAAAGCAGGTTCTCCTTTTCTCCCAGAGTTTCCACATAAAGTTGCTCCCACAAAAGGTTTTGCTTCCATTTCACCTTATATGCAACCAATGATTCCAGAGTACTCTCCCCATTTTTATGAGCATAGGCTGGCTATCTACGCACCTTATTTGCTTCCAGGTAATTCAGAGTGTGAAAGCTCTGCTCTATCTGTCTATGGCACACAAGATCAAAGACACTTCCTTCCCCACGCTGGACCACTTCCAAAACCAATAAATCCATCAGCATATGAACACTATCGATTGTTCCAACAGTATCACTCCAGTCCTCCAATACCATATGGATTTTGTAGGCCAACAGACCCTCCGTTTTACAGATTTTCACATGTAGCTGGTATCAGCAGAGATCAAAGTTCTCATCTAATGGAAGAAACTAGCTTGCTCTATCCTGCTTCTTTAAGTCCATCCCAACAATATCCTCTAAGCTCACATAAAAAACAAACAGATTATGAAAAAGAAATGACATTGTTGAATGCCAAAAGTCACTCCAAAGATGACCAAAACGAAAGAGAGAATGCAAAAATGAGCCCTCTTGCAGGAAGTGCGGCAACAGGCTCTCCTGGTAGACCTAGCCCAACCAACTTTACCCAGACAAGCCATGCTTGTGAAGGTTTATTTGACCTCTCTAACAAGTCGTCTTCCACATTGCTTGGCAAATATGATCAACCAGAAGAAAATTTCACAGCTTTCAGACCTGTGAGAAAAAGCACCGATCAACCAACTCTACTTCAAAGTGCACAGACTCAGCAAGATAGAGGAGATTCACCTACCAGGTAAAATAATAATAAAATTACTTCACAAGTTCTTGTCCAATTTACTAAGGAAACAAAGATAACAAATGTACATCTCATGTAATGGCTGTAAAATATATTTAAATTCACTGCATTGAGAAAAGTTATCCTATGTGATATGTCTATGTAAAATAGAGTACAACTCAATCACGATAGTGGACCACTCATTCTCCTTAGGTGTGTGACACATCTCTAACATCATTACTATGCATGTATCTGCATACTTCAGCAAATTACCTGTATCAGAGCGATACACATGGCGAAAGGGGCTTGGGGGAGGGAAGGAGAAACAACATTATCAGACTTCTAGCCAGAATTCTTTATTTTCTTCTGTCTACTTCTTCAGCCCCAACTGATTAGAGTACTTCATAGTAATTTCTTTTTCTCTCCATTTCTTTCAGCGTTAATGTCACTGATGAAGATTCATATGTACCGAACGAATGCTGTAACAATGAGGGTTCGCAGTCCAATACCGAAGACGACGCAGGGGTAGCACCCCTTAATCTTTCAAAGAAGCCTGACGCAAACACAGGGCCTGTTCATGAGCATGCATACAAAAACACTTCCAAAGCAGAAAGCCAAAACTTTCTAGAATTGCAAGACATGCCTCTGAATCTCTCAGTAAAAGACTCCTGTAATACAGGAAGCCTGAAAACTGCATTCCACAGTCCAGCTCATGACAACGGTGCTGCTACTTCTCCAAAACCCGAAAATGAAAATGCTGCTGCAGCAGACACGTGTAACCCCCAAAACCCTATTAGCAGTGCCAGTGACAAATCTTCCTTCACAGTGCACCATAATGAAGCTCAAGACTTGAGAATAATTGACAGTTGTGATGAACAGAAGCAAACAGCAGCAGTAGCTCTCTGCCAGCTAGCTGCATACAGTCCTAGCAAAGTCAGAGCGGGCAATGAAGGGCAGAGTCCTCAGGACTGTAAGGCTTCATGTGCAGAAGCTACTCTTAATTCTTCTGATACTCAGGATACTCAGAGCAATCACAAAGTAAAAGGACAAAAAAGGACAAATCAGAAAGAATCAACAAAATCACAGCAAGGCACTAAAAGAGTAAGGTCAAATGACTGTAGCAGAGTCTTCACTTTAAGGAAGAGAACAAGAGTATCATAATAGTTCACTTTCCAATGAGTTTCTAGTCACAAAGTTAGTTACCAGTTACATCAGAAAATGTCGACATTCCACCTCTTGTTAGGTTTGGTCCATGAGAAGATATATTCAACTACTAACATGTATATAGAAAATGTTCATAATTTTATATTAATATTTTTAAGTAATTGAACTTCCCATGCATAAGCTCAGATTTTGATGAGTGGATTTTTGCATTCATTACTAAAGCCAAAGTTCACAAAATGAATCTTCAAGGTTTTTTGCAATTGTATTATTGTAAAATAACGTTTACGCGTTCTTTTCTTACAAGATGTTTAAGCTCTAGAAACAATGATGTTCAATAACATATTGTCATAGTAGTTTTCAGGTTTAATTTCATTTAATATGTTTTTTTCCTTGAAAAACTATTTTTATTTCACTGTTCAGTAGTTTAATAAGCTTAATATTAAACCTAGCTACTTAAATTTACTGTTAACTGGCATATGAATGCACTTTGCCATTATGCCACAATGCAAAACAGATTAAATTTTGCCACTCAGAGGCAGACACCAGTTTAAACAAAACTTTGTAAAAGCAAGTTTTTCTTACATTAGCTAAGCACAAGATTCAATTTAAACCAAAGTAAGCCTTCCAAGCTGAAGTAGAACTAGCCATATCAATCTGCACCAATTAAAAAAAAAAAAAAAAAAAGCTTATGTTTACGTTTACCCGAACCACCATGAAAATAATGTTGAAAATTTCAAAATCTAAATGATTTAGGTGCCTAATCCTCTGAAGCTAGACACTGGGCAAACTTGAAACTCCAAGCCTAAAAGGATATTTATATAATAATTTATTTCAGCTGAAGAAAACTCTCCTGGTGAAGGTTTTATTCCAGTAAGCATGTATCACTAACTATCAGTTTCAGTGTACTTCTATATATGTCCTAAAACTATTTTCTGTTTCTACAGCTGTGTAAATAAACTTGTAATTTTTCAAATAAATCTGTGACCTGTACTTAAAATATATGGGAAGTCATTAATGAACACAAATACATTCACTACCCTATGTGTCACGCGCATTTTAAAGAGGAAAATAGTAAAGAAATTGCTAGCTAAAAGCTCAGTTCGCAAGTAAAATTTGAAACGGTGTACCAATCAACTCTGAAAACGAAGTTCACGAAGCAGAGGAATTAATCTGTACATGAGGTCCATATGAAAAACCCCAGGAATGCCCTCTGCCATAAAACTGCTGAACAGGCAAATTTCATAAAATGTTTAACTAAAATAAAACTGTTTGTTGCCTAAATGTCTTGCTTAAACTGGCACAGTGTGCACTCTCAGTCTCAGAAACAAGCGTAACAGCATCGATCTTCACTTTATCATAGAGAAAAGGTTTTCACAGATTGTCAGAAGACAAAAATATGAATCTGAGATTGAACAAAGGGAACATGGTAACAAAAAGATATCTCAAATACAGATATTCCAGCAGGGCAGCAAGAAAGTATGAGGTATCATGATACATCAGTCTGCGATGAAAGGAACATCTGTCTATTTAGGACAACTTTAAGGCTTTCAGCTTAAGGACAAATGTTACTGAATTCACAATTTCTGAACATGAAATTACAGAGTCTAGTGTTGCTGTTGTTCCTGTTTTTACCTATGTCAAGCTATTTGTATCACTAATCTCCTAAAGCAGAAAGTTGCACAGTTCCTTTTATCCATAATTTTCAAAAATCTCATATATCTCTTTTCTTGTTAATTTTAATTTAATAGAATAAACTTGAGCACTTGTGGTTTTCATACAATTATAGATTTTATTTTTCACTTCCTCTATACAAATCCTGTTCATACAATATGCTCTAAAGGTGAAGTCTACCTCATCAACATGCCTTAAAATTGTTAAAAACTGGGCTGAAGGGAACATTAAAAGTCAACTATTCAAGCTACTTTCCATACCTATGATTAGCTCCACTGTCAGGCAGCTAACTCCATGTCCATAAACAAATTATTCCACAGCTTCAATTTATTTAGAATAAGAAATTCTATCTTGTAACACCTGTCTAACTACTGTCTTGTTGCATCTTATACCCTTTATCTGTAGTTTTGTTCTAGTAACAGAAGACAATTGTCATAAGGAAAAGTTTTCCTTTAAGGGAAGATAATAAAGTCAGCTTTCTCTTCTTTCAACCACAAAACCTTATTTCTTTCAGTCTGTTGTCTAAAACAGAGTAGCATGAGTCATAATTTTAGTATCAAGTAGGATGGAAGGATTACCACACTCTGTTTATGACTTCTTTTTCACCATCACGTTCTACTGAGATAAATTAAATGGATTGATTCATGTGGGTGACCCACATGAACTCTTAAATCCGTTCCTACGTAACAGCTGCCTAGCCAGTCACTTCCCATATCTTGAATTGTGTAGTCACTTGCCCCCAGCTAGGAACAGCACTTAGCATTGGCCTAATTTCTTAGATCACTTTGTAAGGACAACTGGAACATAATTCTGCCTTGCAAAGTACAGCACAGTCCATCCTAACGTCACTGTGTTAGCTTCTCTTCCAAGTATCAGAACTCCTTTCTTTGTCTTTCTCCAAGTCAGTATAATCAACTCTGGGTTTCTGCAACAAAGAAACAAGCCCTTCTGTCCTGTTATTAATTTCTTTCCATCCTGATACCTCACAAACTTACGAATGACTTAGAGTTCACTATATAAATTACTTCAAACTAGCCTCTAAAATTTATTCAGAAACAAATAGCATAAACTACTAGGTTTAAAGTGAAAGTTAGTCATGAATTATTTAATATATTCTATGTAGATGAGGACACTGACACAATATAGTAACATATAGAACTATTTTGTACTGCTGCACAAAGAAACAGGGGAGAGCAGAGGAAAAAAAAGAAAACTCGAAGAAACTAATTTCATTTTGGAAAGCAAAATTTATTAAGTATAAAAAGGACACACCCAAGACAATGCTTTTGACATTAAGTACCTTAAATATCCCCATAGGCATATTTTTTCCTCTAGAATTCAGTACTATAGTCATTATTCAGCCCTCTCACATCAGCAAATTCCAGTCTATTGCCATATGTTAAATCCTTAATATTATAAAACGTTAATTCATAAACTTACTAACATTCAACAACAATAACTCACCATCTGGAATTCGGGAAGGGAGTAACAATCCTCTTCTGCCTAATTCAGCCAGGGCCAGGCATCCACCATGCCATGCATTGTCCGTTTCCTGGAAACTAATTTTAGAATAAAAATAAGTTTGGTTAAGACTGTCATTTTTCATAGTGAATTCCTAACATTTTGAAAGATGCATAATCCAAATCAGCACACATTTATCATGTTACCACTTCTGTCAGACTTTAAAATACAGGCATGACTGGTTGAACCTGTTTTCTCTCTCATTTTTTGCAACATTAATATTGCTACAAAAACGATCAAATAAGCAAYGATTCAAAAAACTCTCTCATTACAGAAGAGTGCACTACAAGAAAATCACCCAGAAAAAAAGAGAATAACCTTCTAGTACACTAGCAAAAGATGCAAATTTACAGAACATTCCCAAATAATGAATGAATTTAATGCCAAACAGTCCTGAATGAGTTAAAGAGGTACAAGGGAGATTTTACAGTAAGAAAATAATATAAGTTTGTGCATTTCCAATTAGTAGTGGTGTCTGCATGCCTTTTTTAAAAAACAAAACAAAAAAAAAAAAAAACAGGAAACAAAAGAGTGTAGTGAGCACAGCAAAAATTAACCAGAAACAGTACACATTTTTGGAGGAATGGCAGATGAAAGAGAGAAAAGGGGACGCATGACTATACACACAAAAAGTTCATTTTGTATTAAACTAGCAAAAGGAATCTAAGAATAAAACATCAAACAACCAAACTAGGTCACACCTACGGTTCCCCTTTCTCAGTATCCTGTTCCTGACATGGACCAATGGCAGATGCTTAGCAAAGACGAAGCATAAAGGATCGGATCCTTCCTTTCGCAGCCTCTTCCCAGCTTCAGCGATCAACAGTTGAGGGACTTCCCAAGCCAGAGGTTAGAGGCAAAATGTCATGTTTAATAACCACTGCCTGGATTCTCTTCCATTAACTTGTATAATCCCTTTTTGAACTCCCTTTACACTTTTGGCTTCCATAACATCCTGTGGCAATGACTTCCACAGTTTAATTACAATGGCGTGAAAGCATACTTCCTGATCCTTCCTGCTTCTCATATTAGAAGAGCAAACAGTAAACAATTCTTTGCTGTCCTCTCTTTCTTTCATGTTTGTTATTTTACACATCTCCATTATATCACTCAATTTTTTTCTTTCCAACTAGAAGAATCCTCATTAGTGAAATCACTGCTCTTACAAAAGATATTCAGTGCTTATCATCATCCTGTCACACCTCTGCACTTTCACTAGTTTTAGTGCATCTTTTCTGCAATGAAGCAGCTCGACCACTCACAGCATTCACGTGGGAACATCTGAGAATTACACATTAACACAATAAGCATTTCAGTTTCAGGACTGATTCTCTCCCTAATAATATCTAATGCTACATTTACCTGCTTTTTTTTCTGACAGCCATGGAGAGCTGGACTGACATTTTCACAGAACAATCAATAGTGACTTCAAGATCTTTTTCCTGAGCAGTAATAGCCGTGTTATAGTTAGCTGCATTTTCCTCCAAGTGATTTACTTTGTACTCAATGGACATTTTACTTCTTACATCACTTATAGCCTACTTATTTAACTTAGACTTACATGACATTCTCTTTTCAGTCACCCTTAGCTTTCACTGTATTAGCTAACTTTAGATCATCTAATTTCCTCATCCCATTGTTCACCTTTATTCCTGGATCATTTATGACCATCTTGAATAGCATAAGCCTCATACAGATCTCTGTGGGACCATGTCGACAACCTCTCTGCATGCCAAAAAATGATCGCTTATTCATTCCCTGTTTCCTTGTAGTCTTTCTACTTATTAAAAATCATGAGTGACTGACTTATTTTTATTTTGTTCATCAGATACTTAGTGCAAAAAACACAGAAGATAATCCCTCTGTCCTTGTCTACATTTGCTCCCAGGTGTTTCTGACGAAAGAAGGTCACTAAATTATTAGTTGGATTACTCATCCCCATGACTTGAAAAACAAGGAAAGAAAACACAGGGAGTACAGGCCTTTGAAGTTCCAGGGATAATTGAGATCAGCAGTGCCTCTAAAATTAATGACAGCAGCACGGTGGAAGTATCAAGGCTAAGTAGATACTTTCATGGCAAGTTTTTAAAACTTCATAGTTTCTTTTTTTAATGTCTTATCCTTTGAGTTGATATTTTTAATTTGTACTCTCAACCACGAGAACATTTTTGAAAACTGAAGTACATTTGAGTGGCAAACTGAATACTGCCAATATTTTTTGCAAATTAAGAAATTATGCTTTTGTTTATTAGCTTAATCAAAAATCAGATGTTTCTTCGCAAGCTAGGGATGGTTTAGATCTTAAAGTTCAACTCCTTAACAAGAACTTGATGACTAACTTGATGTAAAATAAGCATACTGTACTTTTTTAATACTTTACTCCTTTACATGCTCTACATGGGTGCAGAAGCAACACATTCAACAATGCATGCCAAAAAAACATCCTAGCAACTATACCTGCTCAGACCAAAGATTCAGCTAGCCCAAAAACCTCTCTCTGACATAGGCCAACAGCAGGTGCCTATGGTATAATTCAAGAACAAGGCAAGCATACAGCACTGCTCTCCAAAACACTTCCAATCTCCAGCAATTTGTGGACAAATTCACAGAACAGAAATCATTTTTGAGCATGCATATACTCTTAGCATCCGCAACATCCTGTGGGAAGGACTTTTTATAGTTTAACCATGCGCTGTGTGAATAACCTACCACCTTACTTAAGTTTGTTTCTTATAAAATCCAGATGGCAACAATCTCCATGCCATTCATGATTTCATAAACTTCTGTTACTCCTCCCATTCATCACTCTTCCTAGCTGTTTCAGTCTCCCCTCACGTAAGGACTGTTTCTTATGTCTGATGATCCTCAGCACCTTTTTGAATATCATTTCCAGTTCTACTATGCTTTCAAAAATGAAGGTGTCAGAACTGCATACAAAATTCAAGCCATAAGCACAGTAAGAATTTTAAAGCAGCAAGTTGATGAGTACATTTTTTTTTGCAAGATTCATGTTTGGTCCTTCTGCATTATTTTAGAATGGGGCAAAATGAAGGATTAGGAATAGTTTCTTCAATGAACACCCTTAGCATATCCACATCTTCGAAGATTCTGAAATCTGCCAGGAGGCCAAAAAAATTTACCAAATTTCAGACCTGTCTTCCTAACTGTGGTCTTCTTATTCCAAAAGCAAACATGTTACAGATGCATGTAAAATTTGAAGTAAGATTTTTACCTAAAACAGTCCAACAGAGACCCGACCACTTCATCTGCTAATTCTTTTGGAAGTCTTCCAGTTACTCTACCAATTCTACAAAAGTTAAAAAAAAATAAATAAAAACGCATAGTGATTAGTATTGTATTTCATGAATAAGTCAAATAAAAAATTTAGTTACTGGAAATTTACAATAAGAGGGCTGAATTCGAGATAACAATGCACTATCTTAACACCATTACCCTAAAACACCAATCCCAAACTGGAGCAAAAGCTACACAACAGCAAACTTAACATAGAAATAAAATTTTTAAAGGAGAAGAGACAAAATATTTCAAAGAAATGCTACCTGACACCTTTCAGTTCAAGTCTTATCCAGAATGTTTATTCCCAAATGTAACTGAAATTTTCCTAAAGACTACCCTAAAGCCAGTGTCACTCCAGTCTTCAAAAAGGGCAAGRAGGAGGACCCAGGCAACTATAGGCCAGTCAGCCTCACCTCCATCCCTGCAAAGGTGATGGAACAGCTCATTCTGGATGTCATCTCCAAGCACATGGAGGAAAAGAAGGTGACCAGGAGCAGCCAGCATGGATTCACCAAGGGGAAATCCTGCTTAACCAATCTGATAGCCTTCTACGATGGAATGACTGGCTGGGTAGATGAGGGCAGAGCAGTGGACGTTGTGTACCTTGACTTCAGCAAGGCTTTGGACACTGTCTCCCACAACATCCTCCTAGATAAGCTCAGGAAGTGTGGGTTAGACAAGTGGACAGTGAGGTGGATTGAGAACTGGCTGAAAGGCAGAAACCGCTCAGAGCGTTGTCATAAGTGGTTTGGAGTCCAGTTGGAGGCCTGTGGCTAGTGGTATCCCCCAGGGCTCAGTACCGCAATCCCATCCTGTTCAACTTTTTCATCAATGACCTGGACTAAGGGACAGAGGACCTCCTCAGCAAGTTTGCTGATGATACCAAGCTGGGAGGAGCGGCTGATGCACCTGAGGGCTGTGCTGCCATTCAGAGAGACCGGGACAGGCTGGAGAGCTGGGCAGAGAAGAACCTCCTGAAGTTCAACAAGGGCAAGTGCAGAGTCCTGCACCTAGGCAGAAATAACTCCATGCACCAGTACAGGCTGGGGGCTGACCTGCTGGAGAGCAGCTCTGCAGAGAAGGACCTGGGAGTGCTGGTGGATGACAAATTGACCATGAGCCAGCAATGGGCCCTTGTGGCCTCGAGGGCCAATGGCATCCTGGGGTGCATTAGGAAGAGTGTTGCCAGCAGGTTGAGGGAGATGATCCTACCCCTCTCCTCAGCCCTGGGGAGGCCTCATCTCAAGTATTGCGTCCAGCTCTGGGCTTTCCAGGACAAGAGAGACATGGAGCTACTGCAGAGAGCGCAGCGTAGGGCTACGAAGATGATCAGAGGGCTGGAGCATCTGCCCTCTGAGGAACGCCTGCGAGAGCTGGGCCTGTTTAGCCTGGAGAAGAGAAGACCGAGGGGGGATCTCATCAGTGTGGATAAGTACCTGAAGGGAGGGTGTCAGGGGAACAAACTCTTTTCAGCTGTCCCATGTGACAGGACAAGAAGCAATGGGCAAAAACTGAACCACAGGAAGTTCCGCCTGAACATAAGGGGGAGTTTCTTCACTGTGATAGCAACAGGGCACTGGAGCAGGTTGCCCAGAGAGGTTGTGGAGTCTCTTTCTCTGCAGATATTCAAGGCCCACCTGGATGCAACCCTGTCTAACATGCTCTAGGTGATTCTGCTTGAGCAGGGGAGTTGGACTAGATCTCCAGAGGTCCCTTCCAACCTTACTGATTCTATGATTCATATACACCCAGGCAATCTCGGCTCAATACCATCAGCTGTGCTGAAGCCATTTGAAATAACTGCAAATATTGAGAAGACACATAGTTCATCAATCAGGGCATACATCAGACTGTTATTCTAACTTATTTGTTTTAGTTTATTAGTTTTAGAGTAACCACAAAAGAACCTACCCTTTCGCTGCAGACCATCTGACAATAGTGTCTTTGTCTTTCAGTCCAACCAACAATTGCTCTGTAGATAATGTAATTTAAACAAAACAGATTACTCTCATTTCTATAACAGAAAGACTTCTTAAAATGTCCGAAGTTCACTTCCCTCTTAATATAAGTGCCTCCTAGTTTAAACAACATGSATATTCAGATTTCTTATATTTGTAACACAAGTATGTTTTGAAATCAAAGAAACAATAGAGACATTAAAATTGTTTTCTAAAGGAGGCACTGATTTGATATTTTAAATACCATGGGAGATTCAACATGGAGCATGGTGATTTTTTCTGTTGTTCAATAGATTACTCCGTTATAAAAGTTTTCTGATATAATTTATATCTATTTATTTACAGCATATCCACCAGTAAGCCAGCAGAGGATCTGCTGTACAACTGCATACTAGTAGAAAATGCTATTCCTTTGATACAACTTAAATTTTCAACTTTTTTTTTCAACTTTTCCAATGCTTTTTCAAATCATTTTCAACTAATGCTTTAGCTTTCTAGTAATACAATTTATTTCATTGTTCATTACTTTCAATTCATCTTTCCATATGCCAAAGGCTCAAGAGATTTATTTCCTGTTACTGGACAAAATTGGTCACATGTATTTCAATAACTCCAATCCTCCCCCCCCCACCTCCCCCCCAAACCAAAGAAACCGCTATGGAGCATTACATTTTTTCTTGACATGCTGAAATGCAAAACATTTCACAGAATACAGTAACTAATTTTAACCAGTTGCATACATTCCAATTCTAGAGTCTTTTAAATTCTTCACACTAGTGCAGATCATTATGATTTTCTGAACACTAAGCAGGTTATTTTCCAATGTATATTTAGTTAGTACACACTACAGTAATTTCTGTCTAATTTTAAACACACCTACAACATTTTCAATCTCTGTTGGAATATCATATTCCTCTTCATCATCAGCTTCAACAGCAGCAACAGTTGTCTTTTGATTCTGCACAACTGAACCCTGAGCTTGCAAATTGGCAGCCAGAGACCGACAGCCACGCTGGTATCTGCACAAGAAACAGGCACAGTTAATTTATTGTTCTGATTTAAGTTTCATCTGAAATAGGTGTACGCTGCCATAAAGCCTTCTTGACAACCTACTGCAGCCACAACATACACCTTTCCAGTTACTCAGTAATTGTTGCATAGAAAGGGGAAGGCATTCCATTCTCCTTCCTCCTGACCGAGTTGTCTCTTTGCCAGGAGACTGAGGTGGTTGCTGTGCAAAACTGTTTAATACTTTTCATCATCTCTCTCTGCTTCCTGTTTCAATATAACCCCCTTTCCACTGCTGACAGTAAAAGGCAAAATTCTCACCTCCCAAAAGCCCTCCAAGAATGAAAAAAATATATATACTAAAAATTGTTTTAAAAATGTTAAAGCTAGTTCAGTATTTCTACACAAGTGTACTCAGATATTTAGCTTGTGCTGTAGATATATTCTTACAAAAGACATACTTTACATGCTAAACTGACTTTTGCCATTGGGCAAGGTACATTCTCCACCTAAAAAGAATTTGCTATGCCTAAGGACATTCTCAAAAGTTGGAAAAAGAAATACAATAAAAAATAGTCACCAATGGAGCCTGCAATTTTAAAATATCAGTGCGAGAAATCTGAAGAAGAGTTTTCCCTGTGGCAATAAGTAAAACCAAACACCAGAACCTGACTAATATGCAAAACTAAAGTGGGATTGCAAACCACGTTTCCCCTGTGAACCTTCTATCGAATCAGAGTAGAACAATGTAATGGGAAAGTATGTTCACTCTTACAGAATTTAACTGAATCAATTTCAGTAACAAAGGTCACCATCTTCCCATCTTAACCAAGTTATATGTTATATAGGGACAGGCTTCTGCTTGTATAATGTGCAACATAAAATGTCAAGAGACTTGGCTTGTCACATCATTGGTTTACCATACCAAAATTTAAAAGAAAATACAGGAAACTAAATACAACAGAACTCTCCTTTTTCCCCAAGAATTCAAATGAAGGAGGGGCCAGAGGGGTGGTAGTCAAAGGGATAGAGCTAAAGTTTTTAAACTTTTTTTTTAATGCTTTGGATTATTTTTTTTCTTTTTTTTTTCTGTTTTTAATTCTGTTTCAGCCTTAAACTAACCTCCATTTTGCTACTTTCGGTTTCACAAATGTCAGTCCAAGTCGTTGAACAAGTTTCATCCCTAGCTTGCGAAGAACCATCTGATTACTTTCTGACAGCTTGCAGTTATCCAGACACTCAAGTACAGTAGCAGCTGTAAAAGAAAATAAACAACTTATCTTTGGTAATCTAACAGCTTGGAGAGTCAGCAAACCTAATTCAGTTACTCTGCAGCCACTCTCTGTATACTGCACAGATGTCCACTTTCCTCATTTATAATTTTCAGGCAGCTCCAACACAACTCCTCTGCCCACAAATTTTTATGAGGATGAATGTCCATTAACATTTAGAGTGAGAAATACTGTGTATGTGTAAACAATCAGCAAGAAAACCTTTCACTTGAAAACACCAAAGGCAACAAAATTATTTTTCAGCACAGTAGAAAATATGGACTAATGGAGAGGCTTGGATTAAAGAGTATAAAATTGCAGAATTCAATGTTTTCACAAGGAACACATTCCTGCTATAAATAAAATAGCCTGTTTATATTTGCAGCCTGAAGCAATTACTGACTATTTCAAAGAATGAGCCTAAGGTTGATCAGCAGTGAATATGGATGAGCAGTTCAGGCTCTGAAAGAACTATCATTATTACTATAAGCAATGCAATTATGAGATTATAATAGCAAAAAAAGTTTTGTAACCTCTCATTTTAGTCTCATATCAGAACTTTCAAATATATCATGAAATGAAAGATTTAACAGTCATTTTGAAGTCTAAGAAATAACAGGGCATGTGACTTTAAAATCTTCCCAACTTAAAAAGAATAAAAAGAAAAAACCTTACGATTAGACCTGACATATTGAGAGATTTAAAAAACAAACACAAATAGCCAAAAAAAAATAGCCAGCAATGATTATTTCAATATCTTCCAGTACTTGGATTTTTTTTTTTTTTTTGTAATGGTTAATGCTAGAGACTAATGCTTTAAAAGGATGGGATTGCAGAAACAATAATATTTAGAGATAGAAAAATTTTAAGAATATTTAAATATAAACCTCTTCCAAATCCTGCCAGCTCCTGAATCRCTAGAATACATATAGTCCCATGCAAATGGTTTCAGGATTAGTGCTTATTTTTTCCTCTAGTTCTATAATGCAAAAGATGGCTTTACAAACAGGATCTTCTTTTGACGTTCTTCTATTTTTTTCCCCATTTGATCCTCAGAACTATTATAAACTTGTAATAATTAACCATCTTTGGTATTTTTTGTCTCCCCCATTTTCTCTTTCTCATCAGTTTCCATTTTAACATTTGCCTCTAAGTGGCGAGGATTCTGTCCTTTCTGTAATAAACTCATTCACAATATGCCTGTGACTCTCTCACGTTACCAGATTTGTAACTGCTTAGTAGTCTTTGTAGATGCCACAGACCAAGACATCTAATTTTACCAGCAGGGTTAATGTCATTAGCCAAAATTTCTGCCTTTTGTATCAATTAAGACAATATCTTGTTGTACAGATGCGACCTTTTAAATTATAGTTTTGTATTTCACTACGTTTTATCTAGTCTGTTTATAATTCTAGGTATTTGCCATATTGTTACTGCTCTTTAAATTTCCACCCCGCTCCCTGCTATGCCTATGCAATGACATTTCTCAATATCTTCTATTTGTTTGAGATCAGCCTGTATAGTACATCTGTCATTCTTTTCTGTTTGTCTTCACTGTCTTATCTCCACCTTCACCTGTACCTCAGGCATTTTGTAAGACAGCACTGGCATGTCACACTGAGGAACTGGAAGAATTACACCCTTCCCAACTCTAGAGCTACAGACTTTCTTCTCTTAAATCAAAGCAATTCCCTAACTATCTCCTTCAGGCGTTTTTTTCTAAGTCAATTCATAATCATTCCAAAGTGAGTTTATACCATTGCTTGATTCCTATAAATAACATAAATCACACTTCTGGTGCTTTGGTAAAAACTGACACAGTCTTTCGTATCGTTCTGTACAGACCATCACTCTTCCTTACCTCTCTTTATGGCTATCAAAGGCTATAAAAAATAAACTGGTATTTTGTTCTCCCAATCATATTCTAAGATTCATCACAAGATGAGCATAATTCCACTGCCCTTTCCAGAAACCCGTATGTCCTCTTTTCAGGTGCCAGTCTATCCCTAATTGTATGCATCATAATCTCTTTCCACTGTAAGTTTTTTCTTATTCCAAGAGTACCATTCAAGTATCATTCCAGCTGGGTCCTGTACATAGCAGGTTCTTTAAACTTGGGATTTCCTAACTCCTCAACTCAAGGGATTTCCTAACTCAAGTAAAAACTTGAAGGTTTTTTGCAAACTCTTTGGGAACAGCAGTAGTAAGTATAACACCAGAATATGTTTATTGAGTTTCTTTAAAATATTTGTCACATCTTATACTTTTTATGTTGTGTGTTCAGCCCTTGTATTACGGTAGTGATCAACTTGTCAAATCTTTAATAGTCTGATGAGATGTTCCAATACAATATTCCTCAGTTGCGCCCTCTGCTCCCTTAACTTTGTCATTTCTTCTTCTTTTTTTTTTTTCTTATTTTCCATGTTTTATAACTTTCCTATCGATTTCACCGTTTATGTCACCTTTGCTTTAAAAACAAAAATCAGGATTTCAGAGACTTACCATATGGTAAACAATCTTCTCTTTTGCCATGTTTAAATAACTGTGCCTACAAACAAAACAAGGAAAAGGAATGTGATGCTATATAAATTCTAAAGCACAACATACACCAAGCATATGGTTCTAAAATACTTTCTTATGTTCCTGCAATAATATGTAGCATTCATAAACTTATATTGCATAAAAGGAAGACAGTGTCAGGGTGTAGTCCTGCTTCCTTGTAAGTTGATAGAAGCCAAGGCTACTCAGCCCAGCTCTTCCCTCCCTTCTATACAATCATGCAGTCAGTCAACTCAGGGAGCTGAGTTAACCAAAAATCAAACACTCAAGAGAAAAAGCAAAATAAATAAATAAATAAAAAATAAAAAAAAAATGAAAATAAATCCACTAGTTTTCAGCCAGCTCAGCTCCCTGAAACATCCAGCTCAGTGCCTGATCACACAAGCTAAATGCAGGTGCAACCATAGCAGCCATTATCTCAAGCAATTTGTGTTGCTTTGAACTTCTAAAAAGTGAAGGAGAATTTGTGGAATATGAATAAAGGCAGATGAATTAGGAGAACTCTATATCCTTGTGACCTTCTGGACAAGCTTGACATCCACAAATCCATGGGCGCAGATGGGATGCACCCAGGGTACTGAGGGAGCTGGCAGATGTTGTTGCCAGACTGCTCTCCATCATCTTTGAAAAGTCATGGAACACTGGAGAGGTGCCTGAGGACTGGAAGAAAGCCAGTGTCACTCCAGTCTTCAAAAAGGGCAAGGAGGAGGACCCAGGCAACTATAGGCCAGTCAGCCTCACCTCCATCCCTGCAAAGGTGATGGAACAGCTCATTCTGGATGTCATCTCCAAGCACATGGAGGAAAAGAAGGTGACCAGGAGCAGCCAGCATGGATTCACCAAGGGGAAATCCTGCTTAACCAATCTGATAGCCTTCTACGATGGAATGACTGGCTGGGTAGATGAGGGCAGAGCAGTGGACGTTGTGTACCTTGACTTCAGCAAGGCTTTGGACACTGTCTCCCACAACATCCTCCTAGATAAGCTCAGGAAGTGTGGGTTAGACAAGTGGACAGTGAGGTGGATTGAGAACTGGCTGAAAGGCAGAAACCGCTCAGAGCGTTGTCATAAGTGGTTTGGAGTCCAGTTGGAGGCCTGTGGCTAGTGGTATCCCCCAGGGCTCAGTACCGCAATCCCATCCTGTTCAACTTTTTCATCAATGACCTGGACTAAGGGACAGAGGACCTCCTCAGCAAGTTTGCTGATGATACCAAGCTGGGAGGAGCGGCTGATGCACCTGAGGGCTGTGCTGCCATTCAGAGAGACCGGGACAGGCTGGAGAGCTGGGCAGAGAAGAACCTCCTGAAGTTCAACAAGGGCAAGTGCAGAGTCCTGCACCTAGGCAGAAATAACTCCATGCACCAGTACAGGCTGGGGGCTGACCTGCTGGAGAGCAGCTCTGCAGAGAAGGACCTGGGAGTGCTGGTGGATGACAAATTGACCATGAGCCAGCAATGGGCCCTTGTGGCCTCGAGGGCCAATGGCATCCTGGGGTGCATTAGGAAGAGTGTTGCCAGCAGGTTGAGGGAGATGATCCTACCCCTCTCCTCAGCCCTGGGGAGGCCTCATCTCAAGTATTGCGTCCAGCTCTGGGCTTTCCAGGACAAGAGAGACATGGAGCTACTGCAGAGAGCGCAGCGTAGGGCTACGAAGATGATCAGAGGGCTGGAGCATCTGCCCTCTGAGGAACGCCTGCGAGAGCTGGGCCTGTTTAGCCTGGAGAAGAGAAGACCGAGGGGGGATCTCATCAGTGTGGATAAGTACCTGAAGGGAGGGTGTCAGGGGAACAAACTCTTTTCAGCTGTCCCATGTGACAGGACAAGAAGCAATGGGCAAAAACTGAACCACAGGAAGTTCCGCCTGAACATAAGGGGGAGTTTCTTCACTGTGAKAGYRACRGRGCACTGGARCAGGTTGCCCAGAGAGGTTGTGGAGTCTCTTTCTCTGCAGATATTCAAAGCCCGCTGGATGCAACCCTGTCTAACATGCTCTAGGTGATCCTGCTTGAGCAGGGAGGTTGCACTAGATGATCTCCAGAGGTCCCTTCCAACCTTACTGATTCTATGATGCTGAATGGCTCTAGAAACTGAGTCAGCCTTCCTCATAGTTTAGACAGATGCACGCAGAACACATGAACACTCACTGCTGAGAAGCAAGACACTTGGACACACATGAACGAACAAACTTGCAACACAGGCTACACAGCCTATAAGTATTTTACCCTCTTTTTCTAACAGCTTTTGAAAATTCTATGTTAAGCTGGATAAAACTAGCCTACTTGGGTACTAAGAGTAGCAAAACAGTGCTAAATATGGCTACATGCACCTGCAGTGACAGCAATGACTGAAGCCTAGACACATTTCAAGTTACATTATTCAGTGCAAGCTACAGAGTCCTCCAGGACTGCAAGCCCACTTCAACTACACCTTCATCAGGCATATTTTAATTCCTGTGCCAAGGGATTGAAAGAAGAGTTCAGGCATTTAATCCTGCACAGGGCTTCCATAATAATTTTTACAATTACAGTTAAAAATCCCTGTAAGATGAAGCCTCAGTACTACAGTAAGATGAATGGACTATTAATATCAGACAAAAACACATTATATAGTTAAAGTTGCCTCACTTCTCTTAGCATGCATCAAAATTACTGTGTTCAGTTACTTATTTTTCCTTTAACTTTGTCATTCATGAGAAGAAAATCTTCCTCAGTAAGCTTGCCTAGGATTTAAACAAGAACTACACCTTACCTTAAAAATATGTTCTTTCTCACRAGTACCAACTACACATACGCCTCCTATACTGCAGGTGTGGTTAAAAGCAACAAAGGCAATAAAAACACCTTTAGGCTATGTACCTATTTTATTTTATTTTGTTACTGAATTTCATTTTAGGAGGCTAAATTAGCACTTCTGCTAGCTGCACTACAAGCTGGATAGTGGAATTTGGTGATAGATATTGAATTATTTAAGATTTTTAACACTTTCTATCAGTAACTAAGGCAGACTTTGAAAAACTACATTTACAAAGCAGAAATGCTACAGAACTACTTCAGGTCTCTAAAAACAGTTAGTAGAAATAAGTACCAACACAAAAAGTATAAATACACCATAGCTTTTATCAAGATACTGTGTCAGTAAAGATACTAAATTCCCCCCCCCCTTCCTCAATACAATGGAAAACTCTGCTTGTACTAAAATAGCCCAACAAAGAAAAGCAAGGCTAAAAATCTGCACGTTAGGCATAACTGACAGATCTAGAGCGCCTCTGAAGTTTTTTAGCTTTGTGATGAAATGTGCCTAAGCTCATTTCTTTGTCACTTTGTAGCCACGTTCTGCTTTAAAGACCTCTCAGATGGCTTCTTCACAAGGTTAGGAAGCTTGCAGCGGGTGCCAAGAGATACCACAGCATTTCAGCAGCACCTTGTCTTCACAACTACTCCTCCTCTCTGTATAATGATGCAAGTAAGAGCAAACATTGTTCTCAAGGTGTGCGCAGTCCGCCTCAGAATTATCAGGATTATGTTCAAGCATAGTGAAACAAAACACAGTACAATTTCTCAAGTGTTCATAAGGCAGAAGCAGCTTTTTAATGCAGCTCTGGGAACATTCCTTAAGTAATGCATTTAGGGGCCTACTCACACATTTATCTTCTCAACAGACTGCCTGGGAGCTCCTGCAAAGAAGGAATACAATCCTGAAAACATCTAAGCATTCATTTAGTGTTTTGTAGTTCCCCAGTTCTGGCATCTTCCTACAGTTTCTCCATTTGCCTTTAGTTTTCCCGTCCTCAAGGCAAACTTTAGTTTTGACTCCTCTGGAAAAGCACAACTAGGAGGTGTCACCTCCTAAACCAGATGTGGGAAGACATTCCCTAACACACCTACAGGAAATGAAGAAAAGAAGTCTTTAAGTATTTTTAAAATATTTTTAGACATTTTAGAAAGGCTTTTCCAAAGAGAAATAGGAAAGCAAACTCCATCACCCACTGATTAATTTAAAAGAGTGAAGCTGGCAGATTCCCTTCCACATGTTTCTCTTATTTTCTGAATTAAAAAAAAAAAAAGTGAAATGTACTTTTTTTCCCCCCTACAAGAGTTTTACTACATAAACTGTCTTCATACCTGATTTTCAATAGAGACCAACCACTCAAACAAGAGATCAATTATTTCTAATGTATTTTCGGATGCTAAAATCATCACAGCAATGTAACACAATTAAGATTACATTGAAAAAGAATGAGTTGCTTATTTCCTTAGAAAACAAAGCAGGCTAGAAAAGATCACTGCAAACTGCAAGCCTGTTTCTACTGACACACTGCAGTTGTTGAGTAAGAAGAGACTAACTGATTCTGAAAACTCTGACAACTTTCAGAAGACAACTGTGAAGGCCTACATAAGACAATCTCTAGTAAAGATATTACATAACTTGAGAGGTCAAGATAGATAGAATGCTAAATTTAATTAAGAATATACTTTCTGTATCTGTCTATACGAGCTTTTCTCCATAGAGAAAATATAAAATATATGAATGTTTCAAATATCCAAAAGTTACAGCTATACAAATTACAGTAATTCACTCCTTTATTTGACAAGTTTAGTACATGATTTAGACGTACTCCCTTACTCCTGAACATGGATTAAGGGATTTTATTCTAACAATGCAAGTTTTTAAGGGAAGTGCAAATCAACTGAAGAACACTGTAGTAAATGTGTTATTAATTAATAGCTAAACATAAAAGATTGGCAGCTAATATTTAAATGTTTTTGTTCAATGAAATATCTTCAACCTACTGATTTTGGAATAAACACAGCTGAAAATAGAGAACATCTTAAAGGAAAAATGTTGTGTTTACAACCACTGAGGTACAAGGGAGGTCAAACATCATCTACCAGTTTATCAGTGTCTCGTAAGTGATATACTAGGTATTTCTTCATATCAGATGAAGGTTTAATAGCCACTATTAACAAAAAAAAAATACTTACAGAAGTAAGCGGGTAATAAGCAAACTGAAAACTACTCTTTAGAGTAGCAAGAAATCCAGCTTTTATGATCTTCTGCTTTTTTAGTGTAGAAATGTCAAGCCTTGTTGACTTTACTGTAAGTCCAAGCAGCATGCAAAAATGTTCACCATCCCTAATTACCAAGCTTTTGAGTTTACTAGATGTATTTTCCAAGGGAACTAAAACGAACATTTTAACTGATGTTGGCCTCCAAAAACAAGTCAGGTATTTTCTCCTGGCACTCATGCATGTCAGGTAAAGCTACTGTCTGAGAAAAAATCCTGCAATCCTGTAGCACACAGAGGTTATTCTAAAAATCAAGGTGCACATGTGCATCACTACAAATGAAAACAAAAATAAAAGGAAAAAAAGGATAAATCAGCATTAGATTATTTATGATTAAGTTTAAACTTCCTGCCTCGAAGGAAGAAAAACATCTGAGGTACATAATTTCAGAAAAATCTGATACAAACAAAATAATTAATTAAGCTTGGTTTGCCTCCTGTATAGACATTTTAGTGTCAGCAACTACTAAGATTGAAAGTAAGGAGTCTGTCTAGTGGAGTATCCAAGCAATCAAGTTATGCCATGGTCTTTCCACTCTAACGAGGACACACAGCACACAGCAACTTACCCAACCTGTTGAAAAGTATGTAACTCCCTCTCTTATAAATAATTATGCCTCCTACAAATTAGAGAAAATCAGCAGTGTGCAAGCAATGACGACTGTCAAGTCTAGTTTTGCTTTAGAAATAGCATGGTGCGAGGAAAACAAAACCTAGTTTCTTAGTAATCATAGAAGAAACGCACCACACCTTCCAATTGTCGACACAACCCACTTTAAGCCCGACCTTAATGAGCTGCATCAATCAGGAACATCTTTGGGACATGCTCCCCAAGCTATACGAATCACCATCACAGGCAGCCTGACTCTTTGGTAGCAAGTCTGTCTTCCTGCCGAGCAGGAGACACAAGTCTGAACCCCTACCCTCTGGCTGGAACCAGTCGAGTCAAGGAAAGGGGAGGATAAATCCAGCCTCTATGGGAAGAGAGGAGAACAGTATCTTTCATTACTCTGGAGCACCCCCTAGTAGTCACAAAGCCATCCAGGCCCAGCAAAAGCTGTCAACATTCCCGCCTGCAGGCTAGACATGGAAATGTAAGCAAGGTGAGCGAGGACGTGCAGGCGGAACAACAAACTCGCCTGAAAGCAGCAGAAGATGTTTAATGCGCTGTATGTGCAACTAATGGCAAAACAGAGTAGTTAAGGCTCCTTGTTCTTATTAAATATTCAACACAAATTGGACTCCTAAAGATTGTGCGTATTTGTCAAGCTATTGATAACATGACTGTGGACGTGAAAATTAAACCGACATACTTCAAGTACAGTGGCATAAGAAGTTAAATTTTCATTTGATCTTCAGTATTTACTGACTGAAATCCTGAGAAGTTTGCACTAGCTCAGGGAGAGCTAACAGAATAGCTCCTGTCCATCTTAACAGGAGGCCTGCTGAAACGCACCTGCTTGAAACGCTTCAAAGAAAAGAAATCAGCAGCCTGAGACAGTGCTATATCCCGGGAAAAGAAAGTACCAGGCTAATGATAACTGAAGCTCTGAACCTTGAAATAACCAGGGCAGGTTTTGGTGAGAAGGAAAAAACTTGCAAGGACGAGACAAAAGGTAAAGTCAGATAACTCATTCAGAAAGAGAGAAGATAGTGTTACCAGAAAAAAGGCACTGCCCCAGCCCTCTTTGGCAGTTAGAGAAAAAACCTGCTTTCTTCTCCTTACATCTGCACTGCTTTTTGTACAACCTTTATCACCAAACCATTAAGCGATAGCATCTTTTTTAAAAAATAACACCAATGGACAGTCCTAGCATCACTAATTCTTCGGGAATGCCAAAAAGACAGAGACTTGGGAAGCACTCGATTTGGAAACAGTCTGTTTCTGCGCCCCTGGGTCTGAAGGAACAGCGTTGGAGAGTTCTTTCTTCCCTGGAGCAAAATTCACATAAGTACACAGCTATTGCTAAATAATCTCTGCATTAGAGACAGCTCAGGGAAATGCCCTGTTCTTAAGGCTCTCGAGTTTCATCAGATCACTGTGCAGGGCGTTTTATTTTTTTAATTATTACTCACACTTGTATACTGAATCACTTATAAAACAAATAAGGTTTAATAAGTTTCAATGCCCCAGGCTACCTCAACATGATGACATCTCTGTCACGCAAGAACTGGGAGTGCTGCACCCTGCAGCAATAACTAAAAAGCTGCTTGATATAATGGCAGGTTTAAAAGCAAACCTCCAGACCAAGAGAATTTAAAATGCAGATTCTTGGAACAGGCTAGATGTTTCCTTCCCGTAAACAAATCTTATAAAAGAAAAAAAGTTAGCAATTTCTTAGTAATCAAGCATTTGCAGCCTTCTAATTACAAACTATCCAAGTGCATAAGTAAATTTAAGTTAATGCTACAATTTCAGTTTCAAAAAAGGAAAAAGCAGTTTGAAAAAGTGAATTTGAAATGCTGCAAGTGAAGATTCCTGCTGGTGCACACCTGTTGTGCAATGATACAATACTGACGACAGGTGTAAAGAAAGAAAAAAAAAAGAAAGAAAAAAGCATCAGCGGAATTAAAATGTGTAATGCAGGCCGCATGTTTCAACAAGAATCACAAAACAGTACTACTTGCTCTACACATGCTGCGTTWGATTAAACAGTAGCATACCTAATCACTGAGACTTCAGGCCACGAAGAGGCAGATCAAAGCGTGGCAATGTAGAACTGCTCACTGCATACCTAACTTGCAGTTTCAGTTCATTGAAATGCAAGAGTTTTGTGCCATTTTACAACAGTTTTGCCATTCCAGTCTCACTGTGAGCAATTTCCTACCTGCAGACTTCAAATATTATATCATAATCCTACTGAAACCCACTCTAGCAGGGGTAGCCCCAAACTGATCCAATGAGGAGAGGGGAAGTCTTTTTTTTCCCCCTCCCCCCTACTCAAAACAGTATTACACCCCCAAAACCTGCCCTACTCTACCAACCAGGTACTAAAAAACAGTTGTGTGCCCCCCGCATTCAGAAGGAAATGCCCAGGTAGGACTACAGCTTTACTCTTAAAATGAAAAATTATTGGAGGGATTAGAGAGCTTGTTGACACCAGTTTTAGTCGTCCCTGATGAGGATGCATTCTAATTTACAGATTTAGCAATGATTTACTTAGTTTCTCCATGGACTGTTAGATTCCTATATGTTTAAGGGAAAAGGTTTCCTTATTGTAAATATTGCTTTTATTTTTGGTTAATACTTCTGGTTTAACAACATGCTACTGTTAAAAGCATTTTATGAAATTCTTATTAAAACTCTTGAAGTAAGTATTTCCTACTCCACTTAAGTATGGCTATGTACACACATACCTGCATACGTATTTTTCCAAAAGCCTCTATTTCCTAATAATATAATTTGTGCTTGCATTGTACTAAATAAAATTAAAAATTCAAGACTAATGCAAGAAAAGGCTTTAAAAATTCAGCCTGCTCATCCCTACCAACTGGAACAGGAGATACGAGCACTAGGACACAAGCGAAACTGGTTTGATAAATAACTTCTCCTATCTGACAAGGGGTGAAGGGGGAAGAAAAAAAATCATACTAATGCAAGAAGGCAAGCTTCTGCTTCCAGGTATATTGTATCACATTCTAGTTTCGATTCTACTTGTTAAGTACTCACCTGTTTCGCTTAGTATGCACTAATGAACAGGTGGATAGAGCCAAAGTCAAAGGAATTATGACAAAACACTAATGTATTATACATCCTACAGGTCTCATCATGCACCCAGAATGGCAAACAGTCTCCTTTCCAGATCTAACAATAAAATGATGAAACATCATTCTGTCTTTTGAAACATACTGCAATGCATACAAATAATGCTTCCTCTTGCTTGAACAGCAGGTTCTAAGTTATTCTAAATATAGATCATTTCTTCTATCTTCTGATTTGGAAGAGCTGCTGAACAAAAATACACTCAAACACACAAACTTATCCCAGAACTTTGCTTTGGTGTTTAGTAACATACTGCATAGAAATCCTCATAGCAATTATTTAAAAAGAGCTACAAATTCATACAAATTACAGAAACTCATACAAATGCCAGCAAATCCTTAAACCTGTAAGGCTGTACAAGAGCATGCTATCTGACAGCACTTGCACTACATTGAGTTTGGTCAACAACAAAAACAACAAGAAGAAACAACTCCCCTCCTCCCCCACTCACGTACACCCCCATTACTCTGCCCCAAAATATTCAGACAGTAAAATCAAAACCGAAGGCAGAACTGTTATTGAAGTACATCAAAATGTACACAGACCCTTTTAAGGGCAACAAACTACAAACACAGACTAAGCTTTTATAAAAATGTATTTTTGGAATGTAGGAGTGTGATCATATTACTATATGATCATGTAGTTCATGTATTAAAGATTTTTTCCTACGCATAGCGCATAGTATATTAATTTTAAAACACAAACTAAGGATTTAGCTCTTGAATCACGAACACTTTTGGTGAAGAGCATTAAACAAAGCACTTGTTCAGATTAGCAAGGAAAAACACAGAAAACAGTAAGTTTTTTCAGCCTACTCAAAGGCACTGTGCATCTAGTAAGTTTAGTATATCTGGGAACAAATGTTTTAGGTGGAAAAGAATGACATCGCTCACATTTTGACTATTTGTTCTGCTAAGTCAAGGATGGACCACTACAGTATCAAAAGCCCAGCCTTTACCATTTGTACAGTTCCAATTAAGTTTTCAAAGGTTTTGTACATAGCCAGAAAAAAATGAACTATGAAATGACTACTATGTATATAATTAGATATTGAAAGTTTATTTTGAGAGTTGTTTATCAATATATATACTGATAATTTCATTTGCTGATGACAAGCGTGCTTTAAGACAAAATACATATCTGGAGGTTACATCTTCATAAGCGTTTTAGAGGAAATTCAAGCTTTATATTACCTTATTATTTTTTCATAACAAGGAGCCTCTCAATGCATTTGCTATTAAAGGGCTACTATAGCAATATCCTATGGAAAAAATTACCATAAATACAATCACCTATCTTTTAAAGAAAAAATAGTATTTACCAGGGCCTGGAGCATGCCATTCACAACAACAGTCCCCTCCATGGTCTGAAAGGAGGATTTAGATAACATTGAAAGTGTCCAGTCCAGGAAAACTGGCATCCTTTTTTGCCTGACATCAGGGCGGGTAATAAATCTGTCACACACACAAAAAAAAACAGAACATTGCATTTACTAACTTTATAATTCTCAGTGAAAATATAATTTTTCCTGCTATCCAAACTGGTTGCACCTCCCAAAGGCAATTCTCTAGCAGACATTTTCCTGAACCACTGTGATTGGGAACATCTCAAACATTAGCTGTTTAGCCCTTCTGTTTGTGAGCAAGGCTCTGACCCAAAATCTGACTTACAAATATACCAACCTGTTGAGAAATCTTTAGGATTCTAGTTATTGTATTTGTAAAGCAACAAACTTTACAAAGTTCCTATATAAAATTACTTTCATTAGAATTAGTGAAAAGCTGAAATGAATACAATAATTCAACAGGAACAGCTATTCTGCAAATCTGAAAATTTGCTCAAATAAACAGCAGATCCATACTGCACATGTATCAGACAGATCTGTTTCCAAGGCTCTAAAGAGCAACCATCCAAGCATCTGTAAAGAGCAGATTTTTTTTTTCAGATTTTTTTCCACTTATAATTTATCACACATGATGGGTCAGGAGACACATTTTTATCCATTCTACAGAGGACCAAAAAGGTTCACGATGGTTATGCTACCTCCCTAAATGTATAAATTCAGTCATCACCAGTGTCAGCCAAGCTATAGTTAGGGCACTCACTTTAGGCATCTAATTCATTCTTTGCACCTAAAAATTACGTCCAGCAGAGGGATTCAGACTAAACTAAAAAATTAAACTAAAAAACTAAAAGCCCACAAAACACAATCTACAGCACTTAAAAGTAGGATATGCAGAGAGTCCGCATCTGATTAGCCTGTGCACCTACTGATTGAATAGTGAACTACACTAAGAGCTAAGTAATAGGGAATATTAAATACAGAGAAAGCAGGAAATATTGAATAAACGTGCGATCACTGATTCAAAGACGACGATTTCTTCTGCTCAGCAATAGAACAATGCGGGAGGAGGGACTGGTTAAGGGGTGTTTTCTAATTTTGCTTTGTTTTTTTTTTTTTTCCTTTAAGAGACAGCAAGTGCAAAGCCTTCTTTTGCACAATAGCCTAGTAGTAACAGAAGTAGCCTGCAAAGTAGGTGAGCTGGTTCCTAGATCCCTTCTCAAGCTGGAAGAGTTTAAATCTTCATCTCCCAGAGGAGGTGCCCTAGCCTTCAGACTAGGAGCAAGATAGAGACGAGCCTAACCTGCTCCTACTGCAGCCAGGTCACTAAGCAATCAGAAGAGAGAATTCATGGAATAAACTCCAGTTCCTTTGCCTTATGAAATGGGAATGACTTCGAAAAAGGAAAATCTTGAATCTTGATGTTTCTGAATTTTACCCCCAAATTCATGGACTCCTTAGAGCAGGAACTAGAACCTTGCCAGACTTTCCCTTTGTCTTCTCTTTCTCTTTCTCCCCAGAGTTTCCTGCTCAATGGGTTACAGTTAGAATTCTGCATCTTCTCTCTCTATGGGAACTAGGACTTTGGCATTCAAATCCATATCAACTCTACATCCTGCTTATCAGGGAATTTTTCTGGGATACAAGAGCAGCGGATTCAAGCGCACTCAGGCCAAAGGCCTAGGTCTAGCACCCAGCGAAGTGTTTTAAGCATTAGGCTACTTTGAAAATGGTGTTTTCATAACTAAATAACTAAATCTAAACTAAATCCCAGTTTTGCTCATATTACAATTTTAAACACCTTGATCCAGCTAGTACCAGAAGATATTCTTAATATTTCTTAATGTATTTGATCATCTTATTTATTATGAGTCTATATTATTAATAAAAAACTAATTCAGCAAATAAAGTGGAGAAGGGAATGCAAGATAACTGGTAACAACATGTCTGCACAGTATTCTACATGGGGATTCAAGGCACTTATGAAATCCTACTCAAATTCAGTTTTGAGCACTGCATTAACACAAAATTTTGCTGAATGCTGTAATCAATCACATTACTATATATGCATTTCCAGAAGTAACCTATTTTACAAATACCTTGGAGTGTAAATGAAGTACAAATTCAATTAGTCTAAGGTGGCGAAAGAATTTTTTTGAATTACTGTCATCTTTACTTGAGAAGAATTCAGGGTAGTCACCAAAAACAGGAAATTCTTCAGGATGTTTGGTATGTTTTGTGATTTGCAGGTTTAGGGGGAAGCAAAGAAGAGAAAGGGCACATTCAAGCACATGTCTGCCCAAGAATAACTCGCTGTATCACACTTTCTCCTGACATCCTATGCTGCTGTCACCCTGTGATAAGACAGGTTACAAGTGATGATAACACAAAACAAGGCAGGTAACCGATGCTGATACTCTGGATTCCATTGCCAACTCCTTCATTAATTTTCCACGTGACACTGTTACTCCAAAACCAAGTTTTTGTTTTGTCATCAGATTCACAGCTTTAGCATTATACTTGATACATACAAATTTCTAAAGCATTTTGGGTCATGTAACAAAAGTTCAAAGTAAATTTAAAGTTAGCACACAGGCAGTTATTTCCCCCAAAGATGGTTAGGATCTTCCCTACTAAAAAAGTTGTATCTGACAACAATTTTGATACAGTAAAGCCTATAATTTTGTGCCTCTTTCAACCTAAACACACGTTCTATTATTCAGACTAGCTACCTACATCCACTCTCAGCATTTAATCTTTTTTTCATCCTACAGAGTCTCTGCTCCTATAGCTACACTGGCAAAACTTTGCTAGCAGAGCCCCCTAGTGTAGATACAATATATGCTAGTATAGATATGGGACATGCTAGCATAAAGATTTGGGGGGGGGTGTTAAAAAAATAATAATTAAAAAAAGGAAATCACAAACTGATTTGATTGAAGTTCTTTTCTGATAATTATGTTGGAATAAGATATGTATACTACCACGCTTTAGCTCCTTTATCATTTACTTTTGTATGAATCACAAATGAAAAAAATACATCCCTTAGAAAAATTATACACTGTACTAAGTCATAGTTTGTGATCACTATGAGATGCAATGCCTGGTTCTCTACTGCTTTACAACTCATTTTCTCATTTATGCAAAAGGCATAAGCTAACAAATTGTCATGATAATAGTTTAATATGTAATCTATTCCTATAGAATAGGAATTCCTGTATTTTCCAAAACACATTAATTCCAATCTCCACTAAAATGTTAGCAGAGGAGAGAAGACATACAGAAGTTGGTTATTTCAAATTTGTAACAACTCTAGCAACATAATTACTGAAATGATGCCCCCCNAAAAAAAAAAAAAAAAAAAAAAAAAAAAAAAAAAAAAAACACTCAGAACAACTGCACCTCTGTTGCAGGGAAATTGCTTGGTTCCTCAACACACAACTGAATAACTTTAGAGAAGCTGTCATGTCTCCATCTTTGGCGATATTCAAAAGCCATCTGGACACATTCCTGGGCAACATGCTCTAGGTGTCCCTGCTTGAGCAAAGGGGTTGGACTAGATGATCTCCACAATGTCCCTTCCAAACTCAACTATGCATCGACATCGATCTGTGATCTTTTTTAAGTCCCTAGAAACCAGAGAAAGCACTCTGAACAGTATTCTGATGGCAGTAAAGAACTGCAAGTATCACTTGCAATAGATATTTGTTTCCTTGGTAATTAAGAAGAAACATTTCCAACAATAAGTACGCTATTTGCAAGTTTAGCATCTCATATACAATTGTCAAACTTTCAGTCCTCCCAATGCCATCATTAGTAATACTGTCAGACTGAAAAATGGCAGGAGAAAAGAGAGACGGTGTTTTTCCTTTCTTGCCAAGAAGCACAAAAGAGACTTACTTTGAAACCAGTACAGCAGCTGCATCTCGAGCCTTATCACTGACAACCAAGTAACACTGAAAGTAAAAGAAAACTAACTGTGAAAGAGTTCACACATTTAGATTTAATAATGCAACTACAGAACAACTTTGTACATAAAGCGCTTACAAACATTATACTGAGCCTAAAACAGTAAGAAAATAAATATTCTATTTAACAAACCATATCCCAGACAACAGTCTCCCTTCTAGTGTCTTTCAAAGCCGGTTTACATTTACTGAAACCTTAAATTACAGTGGTACTTGTGCTATCACATGTCTGCAAGTGATAAGTCACTAAGAGCTGCTACTGTCGGAACCAGAAGTGGTTGAGGTGTGTTGTGGGATGTTTATTTTTAATCTTAAAGGGATTACAAGTTAGCCATTTCTGTTTATGCTCACTGAAAGTTTAGTATCTTCATTGAAAATTTTTCATGCGGTCATAGCTTCTCAGAGATATGCTATTCATCCTGATCAAATGGTAATTTCCTCCATAAATCATCAAATTTGGCTTTCAGGAAAACAAGCTAGTATTTTCAAATTTTAGAAGCTTATATAGTAAAAGCTTATACAGTAAAAAGCATACATCCATACCATATAGTCATAAGATAAAATAGTTTATTACTTTAGGGAAAAAAAAAAAAGGAACAGTCTCCTGGGACATTAAAGGACCAAAAAACATATTGAAGATTCTAAAACTACAGAGAAATTTTGTACAGATTAGATACAGACAATTTTGCCTTAAATAATATTTGAAAAAAAATCAGAATTCACTATATATTGAAAGATCAAACCTAAAAAAAAAAGAAAATACAGGTTTGAATGTATTACAAGATCTGTAAGATTTATTATACTTACTTTTGCTATATTAAGTATGCGATCCATTGTTGGCATTCGAGTATGCCCTTCTTCAGAAAGAATACTTCCATCAAAACGGGCCAGATCAAAAGGAATCAAGCATATCATGGAGAGCCATAACAAAAGCATATAACGAGTCTCCCAAGTCTGAAAAAGAACGGTAAAATAAAACATACACTCCACGTCCTAGAACATATTCTAACAAAATGGTCTGGAGCACAGACTAGCCACCAGCTCCAAGGAGTTTTTAAACCAAGAAGAAAAAACTCTAAACCTCAATGTTCTGAAACACCAAAGGAGACAGAAGTACAAGAAATCCCAAACAGGCATACTGTAACAAAGTTAAAGGGCCCTCCCCTCCGAACCTGTAATCTAGAGATGTTTATTTCTTTCTGAAAGCAAAGCTGCATGTGGCTATTTTCCTGTTTCCTCCTTCCCTCAGCATCAGCATCTCAAACAAGCAAAAGCCAACCATAGATTAATAGGAAAAGTCACTCCCTATCTGTAGATAGTGAAAGGAGAGGAAGAGAAAGAACATTTATATTCCCGAAGCATGACAAAAGAAAAAGACTTAGAAATATGTTGTTTTTTCTCATCTCTTACTACTTTCATGAACTTACTAAAGCAAATTTAGCTACAATAAAAAGAGACAGACAGAGCGACAGACAGACAGAGCGAGAGAAAAGACGCAACTTTTACGGAGCTTCTAAGGTAAACCTTCACCATAAAAGCTAATGCATCTTAAATCTATGTTCTGAGTGCATAAAAAGAATACTCATCTGTGAAGAGTTAGAAGTTGTTAGAGAAAAAGATGACCTTAGTTTTGCGGAAATTGCTCTTTAAGAACCAAAAGCTGTACAAACACATCAACAACAAATGGCAAAGTACTCAGAAGCAATAAAGCATATTAATAACTGTTTTGAATTTAGAGTAGAGAATTTATTTCTGAGATTTTTAAATAATTTAATTTTGCTCCTTAGAATAGATGATCAATATAAATAGAGGCTTAATAAGCCTCTGGGAATTTTCATTTTTCCTAATATTAAGAGTATGAAATATGATACCTCACTCCACGCCTAAAAATACTTTGCTTAAATATTTTTCCGATCATAATTCTTGCTCTGAACACTCTCACCCAAATGAAACTTAAATCAGAAAGGTAGCTAATGAAATGGTGTTGCACTGTTTTTGAAATTACAGACAGGTGGTAGAAAATTTAAAATTCTATGTTATTTCTCCATACCCAAGTATACATTACAAAAGGCAAAAATTCATGCCAAATCTATTCAATTTTCCCCATCTTCACCTCCCTCCTTTCAGAAGAGAAGGAAAAAACAAAAGCCCTTCATAGCTGAAGATAGATACTGGAGTGGAGGGGACAAATTAGGAAACTGAACAAAGAAAAGAAATCATCATTTCCTACACACGTTTACTCCTCAAAAACAGATCTCATATCAAATATCAGTGTTTTCAAAAACTTGTCTTTCTAATATCAAAAAATAGGAATAAAGACCTCAAAACTAAAGTACTCCTCTTCCTGTGATCTTATTTTCATGACTTCAAGCTAAATTAACATGACCAATTAATGATCTGCACAGCAGGAAGACAACTTTTCAGTTGCACCTTCTAGAAGTTCATTATCTTTCACTGTCTTTCCTTTTACTGTTGTTTATACTAATTTTACTTTTACTTACTTTTACTGTTTATACTTATTTCTTCTCTCACAGGAGTGGTTAAAAGTTTTACTGGCACCTCAACTTCTTTGTTTCTAAGCTGTAGAACACATCCAATAAAGGAAAAATACAAGGCCTCTCCCTCAATAACACAGTATTTCTTTTCTGACACAGTGACTTCAATATTAAATCCAACTATCCAGTTAACACTTTTTTTTTTTTTTTTTTTTTTGCAAAATTTTGCAGAATTAAGAGTTAAACAGAAAGCACGGCAAGCTCTCACCTCGCAGTCTTTTGGATTCTGGTCTACAAGCATATCCAAAACAGGCTGTAGATCACCTACTTCATGAGGAAACAGCGGGAGGAAAGGTTTGTACCCTCTCACCTACAAAAGAAACAGTTTCACAATTTAGTAAGGCATCTGCCATCTTCAAGTATTGAAGAAAAAGAAAAGAGCCTTTAAGAACCACAAGAATATGAATTCATTTCTTAAGTACTTCAGAGTTTGGGGGTTTTTACACACCTACTAAGAATAAGAACAAAAGGAAGGATAATTCTTTAACTTTAAAACAAACTCCTAAGAACTGGCTCAAGAGATGATCAGTTCCTGCTCAGTGCATATTTACATTTCCTTTTGACACAGACTGCTGAAAATCTTCACTGAACCACTATATAATTGTACAGTCCATCTAAATTTTCATCGTAATTTCCTTTTCTTTTTAATATGTCATTTTATCATCCAGTATCCCCATGTCTGCAATGATTTTTTTCAGATCTTGCTCTTTGCTACTCTAGATTATTAAATATCATCAGCTAATTGTATCACCACTCTGTCCTCCCCTTTTTACCTATCACTTAGAAATATAATCAAATAATACAGCTCCCAGTAAAGATAGCTATGGCAGCCCACTGATACCTATCTATTTTCCAACCTTTTAGCCAGTTTAAAACAAATTGCTTTAATATCATAGAAGCTTATTTTCTTTAACAGTATTGGACAGCAGGTCTTACAGAATGCCCTTTCAAAATTCAATCTGCTCCAACAACCAAGACATTTTCATGACCCCAGAAAAGTGCTGACTCTCTAAAGATGTGGGTGAACACATTAAAAAAGGAAACAAACAAACAAACAAAACTTAACTGTATTTTGTTTCATTGCAGTACTCAAAAATACTTTTTTAATATATTAAAAAAGTAAAACATTTAAATTATTTAAACAACAAATAAAATATAGAAAACTCACATACTTTCAATTACAGAATATTAAATTCCATTTTTTTACCTTTGTAATGATGTAAAGAAACTTAAAAGCCAGGTGAACTAGCAGGGGAGGAGATCCACTGTCCCGTATTACATCTAACAATGAATTCATCATCCACTCTAATGAAGGGAGAGGGAAAAAAAAAGTGAAACTACATGTAGTAGCTCTGAATTTCTCATATTTTTAATAAAGAGGGAGGTAATAGTCATATGTAATACTAACTACAACAGATTTGCAATGCAAGCATGGATTTTCTAGCTTAACAGATATTCAAGTACATACACACACACAAAAAAAAAAWTTTTAAGATGACATTTCTACCTAAGTGTCGATCCAGCAAGTGAGGTTGCTCCTGGTACTTGTCCATTATAACTGAAAAGGAAAAGATATCTGTGAAAAGCTATTCAAATGAGAGGCCATTAACAGCATTAATTGCGATATACCTCTGATTCCAGATAGTTTTAGAGTAAGATTTCAATATCCTGGAGCTAAATGTAGTGTAAATKACACCTATAAATGAGGTCAAGAAGTAGGAAGACTACAGAGAAGTTACTATAACCATATAGTCTGTCCACTTCTAAAGCACAAACATTTACCTATGCTGCATCATAAATTCCCTTCCTGAAGTCTCTCCCACTACTATCGACAAACTTCATAGCTAGATAAAACAAGCAAGCACTCAGCTTGTTGCTCTCGTTCCCTGTGGAACTCCTTGTGGCTCTCCTTTCCCAAGAGCAACTTCTCAGCACACCATTTCTGATGGAACTCGGCAAGTGGAGGACAACATTAAACCAGAACAGACTGCAGCTGTTGCAGGTAAAGCAGGTTTACACTGCACTCCTACCCAGGCAGCCTCAGAAACCTGCTTTACACCTTCCTGCCTCGCTGTTCACATCTTCTCCCTGCACATCCCATATTCCACTTACTTCTATGCACTGTTCTACTGGTTGCCACATCAAGTTACTAACTCTTCAAAAAATACACACACAACAGTACCTAAACATCAAGAAGTGCAGTAGTATAAAGAGACTTTCTCAACCCTGGGGCTAATATAGCCAGGGGAGAATTCTCCCTGGATACATGGGGTTCCATCACAAGCATATCTTCCTTCCTATGCTTAGAACATATTTAAGGGTCTGCACTGATGAAACAGGATATAGGAGTTGTGATATTTTTTTCTCTTTGTTTTAAGCTTCCTGGGCACAGAAGAAAAAAATACAGCATCACTTTGCATTGGAATGAGCTTATCACAGTTCTCAGAGCTGGAATGATTTCTTTTGAAATACAACAAAGGAAAATATTCAGCAAAGAATAAATGTTCCTGACACAATTAAACAGCTCTGTCATTAACCACCTGGAAAAATACAAACTGTAGCTACTACAAAACCCCTAAATCTTGTGTTCCTCAAAAATTTTCGTTGCTATCAGCAATACATTTTCTTTCTTTAGGCAAAACAGTCTGTTATGTGCATTTTAATATTGAAAATACTAAGAACAGGTTGCCATAGTTTGTAGAAACAGAAGTATTTCCATTTACATCTGAAAACAATGCAAAGCAGCTACAAAAATGAAAGTTAGTTTTCAGAAGAGGTTATAAAACAATGCAATATTGCACTGATGATTACCTGGATCCTTGTAGATATTTGGTCAGAAAATGTCTTTTTTACCTAAAACTAAAGTATATCATTAACCCTTCATTTTCCCGTATTTGTTTCTCCCAACAATTTTGCTCTCTAATCCTTTTACCCTTCTCCTCTTGGTCATATCAATGGTTAGATTTAAAATGTAATAAAAGTTCAACAGAGCTATGCTTGACCACTGGATGACAATGCCAAGACACTAGCCAGTCCAACACTAACTCCTACAATTCTGTTGGGATACCAAAGAGTTGTTTATTATCAGATGAGCCTGAGTTCCTAATTAACACTAATTTCCCATTGGAATTAATGACATCTTAAACTGCACACAAACAATGGAACTAGCAAATGCAAGAAGAGCCACCAATACTCACAGCAATAACTTACAATCAGAAATGGAATTTAACTGCAATTCCTTATCCTGCTAAATTGGTTTCCCATAGAACAGTCTAGCAAGCTAAAATAAAAGCCCAAATCGAAATGTTGACTGAAGAGAAATAAACTAAATAGAAGTTTTATAACGTTATTGTTGCAAAAAAAAATCATCCTAAATTTTCCTACAAAACTATATCAGTAGATTAAAAAGTTGAACACCACACATTTTTGTGAATGCTCGAAGATCTGTGTTAAAATCTCCCATAACTGGTCATCACTGAATAATCTGCACATAGATTAAACTACTCCCTAACCTTCAACATTATATCAATATACTCAGTTAATTTGTTAGCATATTTGGGACATCCCTCTTTTGCTCATGAAGCATCAAATAATGCCTTATGACACTAAATCTTAGATACTGAACAATATGTACAGTGCCTATCAAAGTATATTTTTATATATAAATATTTTATTTATCTATTTACTATGCAATGACATGTTCTTCTGATCAAGGTTACACTGCCATACCCTCCCCCGCCAATTTTCAAAGGAAATGCTCCCAGGAAGTACAAAAGTTAGTATTTCAGCGGATAGCCAAGCAATTTTTCTCATTAATGTGATAGAGGACAGATGCACACAGGTAGATCAGAAATACAAACAATGTAAATACCCAAAGACAGTATATATGACACAAAGAACTGTGAGGCACAGCAGGATTATCAACTCCAGAAGCAGATAACTTTTCAGAGATTGACACTTTTCAGAACGTCTTTAGCTATACTACGAAATTCTGCCTTTTCACCTATCATACCAAACAATCAACATAAATATGAGTGTTCTTGTCACTTCTTTCTGAGCAGTTACATGTTTACCATTAACTTCCTTGGATGACTCATGATTTGTTAAATCAACCAAGGATGCACAACAGATTAATAATAGTCACAAATCAGTGGAGCACAATGTTAAAAAATCAGCAACACAACTCCAAAACCATGGACACAAAAGTGACAGTGGGAGAGCTATCATAACTGCCACAATATACTGATCAGATGCTTCTATTGTAACATTTACATTGCTGGCTGCCTCTTTTCCTCATACCTACAAATAATTTAGAATCTAACGGTGTGTATGATTATAACTTTTGTACCTTTTTTCCTTGAAAAGGGCAGGAGAAACAGAATTAGCTTAACACTGGATCACAGGCAGTATAAGTAACAACTTTTCGTACTGGCTTCCTTATTCCAGTATTCTGTCCATGAACTGTTCTACATCTTGAGCCAATTGAACTACAGAGTCCATTTCCTGCCATAATTTTTAATTCTACTGAATAACTTCTCCAAGGCCAGATTTCTAAATGTGGCATATTTTGGTTTATTGTTGCCTACCCAGCTTCTTTTGGGTGAAAACAGACACTATAGCAGTATTTTCTTTTTGATAGCAAGTTTCTGTAACTTCACAATTTTTGCAATAGTATTTGCAAAATGTTAATCCATTCAAAATAAATTGTTTTGTAAAAACACAAAACTCTGAATTAGCTATTGCAAATTATCTGGCCAGGATATCGTATCCATTCCACAGTTGAGCAGTCTAACAGGCTAACTACCTAGGACACTTACATGAACATGATAACACTACCAGTTATTCAGCCGAGGTCTAGGGCTTGCACAGCTTTCATTATATGGCACAGAACTAGGGCTACTAAGTCAGATCTGAGTTGCCTCCACTCAGAAATAACTGGGCAGTCCATACGCAGTCAGCTGACTTTTTCACTTGTGTTAATCTACCTTTTATATTTTCTGTGAAACGTAAAATTCAAAATATGAAATAACAATCTTAAACAAAAAAAATCTATTTCTAGTAAGTAGATATTAAAACAATTTTTGATAAAGACATACAAATAACAACCAAACAAAACCTACCCTTTTCCTCCTCTATTCACACCATTTTAACACTTGCCATACCAAAATATGCCCTTTATACTATTTTTACTGACCTGCATGTGTCTCAGATAGCTTGGTCCCCTCTCACAACTGCAGCTTTTGGCAGCTGATAAATGTCTCGTTTGGTTCCAGCAACCATTACACGTAGCCCTGCCTCTGTGACAGCTCCTAAATCTGGCTATCGGATCACTGAACAAACTGCTTGGTTCTCAGAAACACTGTATGGCGATATTTATAGTCAAAATCCAAGCAAGCTGCAGATTACAAACTACTCTTGAAAATAAGAGGGCAGGCCTCCTGCCTGCCAAACTGTTTGCCTGCAATCTGCACACACTGTTGAAAACTTTTAACAGAATTACTGCCTGCACTTGCACAGGAAGCAGGTGGCTAAGCAAGGTTCAAAATTCAGATTTCTTAAACCCAAGGCATGGGTTTTATCTACTGAGTCAGAACAGAACATATACCTAAAAGACAAAATGAGTTTAATATATATTTTTATATATATATATATACACACATATATTTTATATATATATATATATATATATATATATATATATATATATATATATGTTAGTAAAGTCTAAACGTTGTTTCCTGTTTGGGACTAACGCTCGGCCCTTTTCTCTATTAGCGTCACTTCAGCAAGGTCCCCCCCTTGGATGCTGTACTTACCTACGAATTTTTCAATCGTCATCTCGCGAGTCACCAGGTCCGCAAACACCGCCCGGAGGCTTCCGATGAGTGCCCTGACTTCCTGGCTCTCCGTGAAGCTCTCCAGAATGTTTCCCCGGGCGATGACATCCGCCTCCAGGCTCCTGCTCTCCTCCTGCTCGGAGCCATCGCCCTCGCCCGGCGTCTCGCCCAGCGCCATGCCCGAGGCGGCCCGTCAGCGCTCCCTGGCAGCAGCACGGCGGAAAGGCGGCGGCGGTCACGGGAGCGCCGGGAGAGGCCGGGCCACCCCCTCCCCGCCGCCGCTCCCTCTGCGGCCACCGCCCCGGGCCCGGCGCCGCCCGCCGCCGCCATGCAGCCCGCCGCGGCCCGGCCCGGCCCGGCCCTCCCCCGCCCTCCTGCACGGCCGGCGGCTCCTGAGGGGGCGGCGGGGGCGGGAGGAAACGCCGGGGCGGCCCCGGGGCCCGCGCGCCACCCCCCCCAGTCGCCCCCCCGCTCGCCGCCAGCTCCTGCGCGCATTACCCCGGCAACCGCCGCTGCGCTCCCCGCGCTGGCCCGCGCGGAGCCACCCTCTACGGGGCGCCGCACGGGCCGAAAGGCTGCAGAGACGGCTGCGCGCGGCTCCGCCCCCGGCGGCGCAGCGGGCGGGAGCCTGAGGGGAAGCGCGGCGGCGGCGGCGGCACCCTCCCTCGCCGGGCTCCTCCTTCAGCCCCGCACCATCACCCAGTGCTTCCCATTCCCTCCATTGATTATAAAGGCAGTTCGGGGAGACGGGTAGTATCCAGCACCTCCGGCCGTGCCCAAGTGTCCGTCTTCAGGCTCAAATTCTTTAACGCAAACCACAATCGCGAGATGCAGAGACACTCAATATCTAGTTTTTGCAAGGCAAGTATTTTATCTGACAAGGAAAAGATCTTACGTTCACGTGTGTTTTTGTTAACATTAATAAATACTAGTTCTCATGCACTTTGCTGTTTTCCCAGGCCTGGATCTTCCAGCTATCAGCTACAATTTCAGCTGAATTCTAACATCACCCATTCTACTTTTTCACTATTATAAATGTATCAAGTGTTAGAAACAGTGTGACAAATTCACCTCATCGTAGCCCAAATTCAAGTAAGTAAAAAACTTAAACTATTTGTATTATGTTTACATAGAATAAATTCAAATTACTTAATGTTATAAAATCCAACTTTAAGCTTTAAAAGAAATCTTTTAGCATAGTAAACATAAGAAAAAAATATTGTTTCAGTGTCTGCTATATTCTACAGAATAATGTTATTTTCAAGATACTATTTATCATAGCAGTACCATGTAAAGCTGAAAAATGATCTAAACATATTTGAGCATTTTGAATATAACTTTTTAGGTATCAGGCATTACAACATCCAAAGCTTAAAGACATAGATTCAGTTAGTCTAATTTAGATTTTCCAATTCACATAAGCCTTCATGGGATTGCACTTTTATTTACTTTCTTTACCCCTCCTTCCTTCCATTAAAAAGGATTGATTTGTTAACATACTCTTGCTAATATTGTATGCCAGTATATTTGTTGCATGCTTTTCCTCCCCAAATTCTCATTGCCTATTTTTTCTGTAAAAATAAAGCAAATAGGAATACTGAAAAATATTTTTAAACCATCCATTTTTACACTGTTCCTTCAATAAGCAAGCAGTGATGGAACAGACTACTTTTGCCCAACATAAATTATTTTCTAGAACTGAAAAAAATCAAGTCCAAATCAGCATTGCAGCAATAATAGATGCTTTCTTATCATCAAATAGCTAAGTCTCCCTCCTGATACATTTTTACAGTTATTTAAATATACATCACTATTATAGCATAACATACTAACATGTCTTACTATAGCTAAAAAGAAAATCCTGTCAAATTAAGTACCAAAAATACAAGAAATGCTATTATACATGCTTGCAAAGTGCAGTCTAAAGGGCCCAATCTACTCTTCTTCCGATAAAGTGAAGTTTTTAATTTCTAGATTCATAGAATCTGAATTAAATTTTGGATCAGAACTCTTACAAGGGGAAGGAAAGAAAACACAGAAACATAAATGGGAAAAGGGATGGAAGCAGACAGAAGAGAAAAGAAAAACCCAACAAAAAAAAAAGGAGAGGTAAGGAACCAGTGATTACTTCAGCACCACAATCCCAGTAGCTCTCAATAATGAACTGGTGGTAGAACAGCAGAAGTGACAAGATGCACAAGGGCATGGAAATGCAGCAACTGACAAGCAGGACAGTCTACACACAGTAATGTTAGCCTGACTGTCATGCTACTTTTGCAGCCTAGTGAAGTTTTCACAAACCATGTAGTCCTTTTCTTCAGTGTAGTACGAATCTGTGGTAGTAAACTAGTATATAGAGTTAATTAACACAATCACTCCTAACGTTTAGGAGTGATCTAAAGGTACATCTGCCATGTGTTTCATCATCAACATTAATTTCTAGATTGTGTTACTTCTGATAAGCAGGGACTATGTCAGAATTTCTCAAGTGTTTTTGTTTACTTTAAAAGCTTTCTCATTACATTTAGGGTAGAGCCCCTATACCCTGTCCCAAAATGGTTCCAGTGGTTTATATAATTAAAGAGCTGATACAATTTGTTTCGTTTCTCAAATCCTGGAGCTTTGGGTATCTTACTGTGATAGGCAGAGAAAAAAGAGCTGCTAAACCCACCAAACATTCCAGCAATCGCCAGTTCAAATTCTGAATGGCCATAAAAGGAAGCAGGGTCAAAGACAATCGGCCCGGAGTCATCCTCAGCCACATTTCCTGCCCACAGGTCCCCATGCAGGAGAGCAGGAACAATTTCTATGTCACAGAACATTTCAGGAATCTTTAGCTGAAAGAGCATGAAGAAACACATAACAGTTCATGAGCCTTGAACAACATATTGAATAAGCAGAGTACTATAGAGTATAAGAGAAAAATGATCAAATACTGCCTCTTTTCAGTCCTCATGAAGCGCTTTTGAAGTGATGGCTACAAGTGTAAACCTAAACTACAAGTCGGTAAAGAATATTCTTACTTATTCTTGACAGTGTTTAACAAATCATTTATTTCACACCCTACTATCAACATCTAGTATTAATGTATTGTTTCATACATGGACACTATGGGCTGTCACAAGAAATATAAAATAAGTTTCATTTAAAAGAAATGGTTGAGTGGCAAAGATGATCACAGCACTCTCTGGTTCTTCCTGAGCTACTATCATGGAGACATTCAGTTTTTATGGAACTTAATTCTTAGACACAACTTCCTATTTTATCATTATTAGCTATATTCTAAGAAAGAAATTTCAGTGCTTAGAGATTTATTTTTAATATGCATTAAAAAAACTGAAAGAGCAACATGAATTCTTTTCAACTGACTGACATTAGACCAGCAGTGAAGTTATTCCTGTTCGCCAAAAGCCATGTAAATTTGCTATAAAACATTTAAAATTCCACTAGTGTATATTTTCTAACTTCACAAATAACAAATTTACAGTATGGTTTGTACCTTTAGCTGTGACCATAGTTCTCTTGCTTCTCTGTCTCCATAATCCTTTTCAATCAAATCCAATTGAGCCTGAAGTCGGTGACGTACAAAGAAAGAAGGCCAATCATTCTGCCATTCATTCACCTTAAAAATATGATATAGAAGTTTATTATAAACAATTTTAATGTAAGCATAGTCAGTATTAGCAATGTTAATATGGCCTGAACAATGTTACTAGAAATTTGGTTGATTGTTCACTTGAGAGTGATATCTTCTTCCATGCTTGGATGGGGCTGTCTTTAACATGAGATGTAAGTTAAGGTTCTGGCTATTTTCATTCATTCAGTTTTCTTAACAGTATATTTTAAAGGGAAACTCTCTAGTAAGCCTATTTCAGTTCTTCCATATATATTCCAAAATCTTTCTGGAAATTTAAGAAAACAATTCATTTTTATTAGGTAATGCATTCCTAATTTGGTCAAAAGCTGTACTCAGCAAAGAGTTTCAGATATTGAAAGTTCATTTAGTTAAATAGTTGAATGAAATTTTGCCATATGCAAAGTCAGAAATGGCTGGTTTATCCCTGAGAGTCTATTCCAATGTTTTATATGAGGTTTTATATACTGAGGCCTTCTAAAAAACAGTGAATTTTGCCATGAGACTTATGTAGTAGATAGAGGAAACAAAAACAGAGACATGGCTTATGAAGGAATAATTATTTTAAGTATCACCAAGCTGAAGAACCACCACGTAATTTTAACTTCTTGTCCAAACCACTGCACTTGCATGCCACTGAATGGCCATCACAGTCATTTCACCACTAGATCAAAATGAAGCACGGAAAACAAAGTGATCATAAAGCTGAACGCGATAAAACAAGCTTTTCGTGTACAGAATTTACAAAACTGTATGAGTACCTACTAACTTCACAGATATGGAACATACCTGGGGGATATAGCCACAGCAGGTGGCTGTATGGAATCCAAACTTATCCACATACTGAGACTCAGACTGACCTGCACCTTTACCTAAGAAATGAAATAAACATAGCAAGTTTAAAGATCATTACACAGAAAAGTATGCAAATATAGAATTAAATTTATCCAATAAGCCTAACAAATAATTTTAAATATGGATATTTGGATATTTCTAAGTAACACTTATTTCATAGTCACAGTCCTCTCTAAAAATAGTAAGAGCTATCTTAACCTCAAATATATTGGACACAGAGGCACAATTAATGACTTATTTGGATAACTGAGTTACACATTCAGGAACAGAGTCTAGCTCTCCAATTTGTAAGACACTGTTCTGTAACTGTTGTAAATCACTGGAACATGTTGCCACTAAACATGGCTTATTTTTGATTCATGAATTATTTGCGACTTGCCAGTAATCTGGCTTTCTCTCAAAAATAATAGAATGTAATATGTATATCACTACAAGTCAAATTCTATCCATTCCTAGAGTCATGGGAAACATGSAGAAACAAAATTGGGCATCAGATTTTAATACTAACTACTCTATAAGAAATGGAATTCCTTGTATGGTTTCCCATTTTGTTCTTTTTTGTTTTAATCCACTTTCCAAAGAATGATGGAAGGTACTTCCATTGATGTCAGTGAAAAATGAATCATACCTTTACAATGATGAATTATTATTGCCTTCAAGAAGCAACAATTGTTATATATTAGATTATATATTTGAGTTCAAAAATCCCCAATATATTTAAAGGGGAATTTCATTGTGAATTTACTAAGTGRTACGTATTTTGTAGTAAGTTAATCAGTTGAATTAACAGGGGAAAAAAGTAAAAAAGAGAATGTCTGTAACATCAAAAGATTGATAGGCTGAGAGTTTTACCTAGTACTGAAGGAGACATCTAGCCCAAATCTTTAGTTTGGGTTAAGAAATGTTGAAAGCTGTAAATATCAGCTATTAGCATTATTTCCTACTAAATTCCAGTATCAGCATATTTTTATATAACAAAGCATGTACAAAATGAAGATTTAAAAATATATTCACTGAGTATTGTATTAAAAGGATAGAATTTGTTTTATGTATTTAATAGCAATTACAGTTACTCTGTATATTGTGTACTTTTGAGAAGTTTGGCATAGGGACAGCAGGCATCTTATGAGACACATCATTAAAATTATAATGCAATAATGTGTCACAGCCAAATTATTTCATTTATGTTTGAGTACATGGTATCTATACTCTACCAATTGTGTGTTCCTCCTTTCTCAGTTTCTCTCCAAGCTTCTGGTTATAAAGATGAAGATCAGCTATCTGCTCTCCAAGCTTTGAAGAATATCTGTAAGTTCAAAAACAAAACAAAACAAAACAAAAAAGATAGATTAATGAAACATTGCAGAAAAAAATCTTAATTCAGCATGAACAAGTACAGGGTTCTACATTTGCCAGGAATATTCAGCTGCATGAACGTATAATAGGGAGCAAATGGCTAGACAGCAACTCTGTAGAAATGGTTTATAACAGATAATAAAATGAACATTAGTCAATAATATGCTCTTGCAAAAAGAGCATACATAACATAAGGTTGTATAAATAGGAGCACAGTATGAAATCTATTAAGTAATCCTTCTGGTCCACTCTACATTAATAAGCAGAAAACAAAACGTAGTATCTAGTTTTGAGCCTCACAGCTCATGATCAGTTGGACAGAAATAAGGAGGAGTCTAAAAAGAAGCCATGAGAAAAATTTTAATTAACTGAGGTTGCTTAACCTAGAAAAAAGACTGAAGAAAAAGTTTCTGTGCAGAGATACCTAACAGCAGCTGCGAGAGAGGCAACAATTTCTTCTTTGTGTCTAGAACAAGTAGAAAAGAAATCATGGGTTTAAAATTGCAACAAAGATGATTCATGTTAGACTTTAGAAAACCTTTCTTAATCTTAGGAATAGTAAACAACTGTCATGGACTGTTAGCAGAGGCTGTGCAATTGCCATTATTTTCACAATAAGCTGTCAAACAACTGCCAGAGCCACACAGGCATCACTACATTCCCTTAGAGCAGGGGAATGAAGGTGATCACTCTCGAAAGCCTAATTACTTTTTCAGCTTTGTTTACTGAGGAAACAATACTTATACAGTCATACTATCTATCTGTTTATTTCTATGGAAAATTTTAATCTCATGTCTGTGCTCTAGTGCCTTTGAGCTTTTTAGCTGGCTTCAACTGTATTTGATATGGGACCAGAGATCTCAAAAACATAAGTAGTGTGTAAATTTAATAAAAACTGATAAGCTGGGAAAAAGAAACCCAAATTAATAATCTCATGGGAGGAAGACAGGCAAAACTGAGCCATTTTCCCTTTCACTTCAGTAACATCTGACTGATCAGCACATGTGAACTGGTCTGCCAACCATCACACACAGCTCCGGACTAGCCAGAGTGTGCCATTTCAATGGCAGACAGGTCAGAGAAGAGCAAAATAGGGGGAAGGAGTGTACACATATATTTATGTATATGTATTTTAACTGAGATCTCGACAAATTCAAGCTGTATCGGTAAGAGAACAGAGATGTTCTTTTCAGGAATCTCTCTGAGCAGAGATATAAGAAAATACACTGAAAAAAATGCAGTAGAAAGAAAAACAGAGAAAAGCGCAGACATACTTGTTGAGATGCTTCATCTTTAGATATTCCATGACAAACATCGCTCCTCCTCCAGGAAGGTCAATCACTTTAATAGGCTGAGGCACTCTCACAGTATTGGTTTTCTGAATAGCCTCCAAACTTGCCATTTCCCCTTCAAACATCTTTCTAGCCTGTTAAGGAATAAGAACATCCTATGGACACTTGCAAAAAATACGTTGAGAAATAGTCTTGTTTTCAAATGTAACAGTTAACTCCTCCTGATAAAAGAATGTAGCTGCAGTGAGGTTTCAGTCTTTGCTTAGTCCTCCCTCTCCTTAGGGAGACTTGTTTGATCACCTCAGCTGGATTTTAATCTTTCTTTTCCCCAAATTCGTAGTAGGATAGAAAAAATTTCACCTTCAATTCCCATTATTTATCAAACTACTGAGATGTAACAGTTTTCTCTGAGGATAATACCATGAGGATAATACAGATGATCATTACTAAATGAAGTAAAAGATTGCATCCTTAAACTGGTTCTTTCTTTCCATAAAGGTCAACGGCCACCAGATGGAGTTTACAGTACAAACATTAAACCTGTACTCTGTACTTCTAATGTAAAGATGCTGTTCTTCACAGCAGCTTTGGGTTGTTTTAGATATTGATAAGCAATTTCTAATGCACTGGGTTACAAAAGACAATTTATTATGCATTTATTTAGTAATAGAAAAGCCAAGAGCTCAGCCTGAAAAATTGCGATAATCTTACTACTAGAAACTCAGAAAACAATGGGGAAGCTTGAAAAACCTGTAGCTTTCAAGAAATGCATGAGTTTCAGCATTGGCACCCTTTGTTTTCTTCCTCTTTCTCCTTTCCCTCCTACTATTCTATCCTCCCACTCGAAATATGAAGAAGAATGCAGTAAATGCAAATTCAGCTTTAGGCTTTTCCAAACTATAAGTACTACAAAAACAACTGTGCACTTGGTCTTTTTTTTTTCTTCTATACAGCAATGCTAGTTCCTGTTGTTGAGGGTTACCATACTGCATTACACTACATGCAGCATTAACCAAACCCATTTACTAGTTACTGTAAAATATACTACAGCTTTCAAAAGAAATTTGAAAGAAAAGCTTAGGTAATTCAGAGCTTGAAAATACTCAAATTCCATCATTTACAAACAACTGCTAAGTTCAAAAAGAGATATTGCTCTCTATGTACAATAATATTAGTAGTTAAATATCTGCTAGCATTAACCTGAGACTTATGGTTGATCTTAATAAATACTCGTCCACTGTCTGTTTCATAGGCTTGGCCTTGGCTGATGTATCCTCCTCCCGAGCTTCCAAATGCCTTCAGAATGGAAGTTTTCAATTCTGTTTTCAGTATCTTTTCCATGGCAATTTCCAGGCTGTTGTAGCTCTCTCCTGCTAAATCCACTGCAAAACGAGATTAAAGGTCTGGGTCCTTCTCTCACTGTCACTCTGCTATGAGGTAGAAAGGGCCACCCACCAAATCAAAAAATAGCAGCTAAAACAAAAAGCAAATCCAGAGATAATGTTTAGAAATGCTTTGGTTTTGCATGGGCTTTTATAGCTTTAGACGAAAAATAAAAGTCTTTAGAAATATTTGCTAGAATAAGATTGAGAGGTGTGGCCTGGGGTCCTTTTTCAACTGTGCTGAGAGCTGCTGGTATTTGTAGTTTGGACCCGTTCTTCTATTTTAAGCTCTGCGTTCACATTGGTAAAAGAGGTCATTTTTAAACAAAGCCACTAGAGGGAGTCTAAAGGCAACAATACAAATGGTGCACATTTATTGCATTAGTCATTACTGAGATAGTAAAATAAAACGTTGCAGTCCATCGGATGCAGTTTAATCATGCTGCTGACTGTATATCAGTCAACAGAAATAAGAGAAAAGTACTGTTTTCCCCCCTGCTCATAACCATTTTGTGTGGATTAGAGACCTGTTGTGGTCAATGAGATCTTTAGAACTCTTTCTGCCTCAGGATGTAACCTTGCCTCTAGTAGATTAGTGAAAAGGTTTTTATTGCCTGAAACTGCCCACAAGTCAGCAAGACAGTAAGGTGTTCATGGCTGGGCATTATCAAGTGAAAATTCATGGTAACAAAATCAGGAAGGTGATAAGTAAATTTAGAGTTCTATTTCTGTGTGCTTCTCCTGCTCTAATATGCAATCTTTAAGAAGTCCTTTCACTTTTTTCCTTCACATAGAAAAAGGTTCCCTTGGATACTGCTGGATTTAATGACTTTGTACTGACCGAGCGTACTGATACACTCAGGTAAAAAGTGCAACATGTTATAATCCTGATCCTATTTTTTTTAAAATACTATCTGTATAAAGATAACATATTTGGTTCCATGAATAAAGCTGGGTCCTAGCGTATCATAACCTGTGCAGAAGACTGGAGGTCTTGTTCCCACATGGAGCAGAAATGTCATCCATCTCTCCAGTGACTTTCTGGATTCTGTGCCATTACTTCACTCGCGCTTTCATGCATTTCTCTCACTTTCCTATATCGTTAGCTTATAATGCCAAAACCAAGCAGCTTATATGAATCAAAGGACTGAATGATTACAAATCCTGGCTTCATTTAGGTAGGCTCCTCACTACATTCCCAAATGTTTCTAGTCAAACATGGACTGGAATAAATTGGTATAGTACAAGTGATTTCTTAAACAAGTAATTTCTCAAAACATAGACAGCTTCTTAGAGTACACAGAGGAACTGGAATATAGCTGACCTCAAAGGGACAAATTCCCCTAAGGAGGAACCTTTCTAACATGCAGATATATTTGAGCAGGACACTGTTTACAGAGTAAGAGCACAAGCCGTCAAAGCGAAGTTCAACAAATGCAACCTGGAATCACAAACACTGATTCAAACACTGAGGAATACAAAAGAATAGCGAGAAGCCACTTTTCAGGTTACCTTGGTTGGTGCATGTAAGGTAACCAGTGACTGTTTTTGCAACCCTTCTACAAAGAACAGCTGTAATTATCATAGCAATCCAGTGTTGCTGACACACTAAGTGTAAAATACATCATTCACAAAATAAAGCCATAGAAGATGGTGTTAGGGAAAGGTGGATAGTCAACACTTGTCATAGGAGCCATAAGTAGCCAGTCCATACACCATCATGGAGTATCTGTGCCCAGAAAGGGGGCCATAGCTGCCAAAAAAAATGACAACACCCATATCAAAGAAAGCTTAAAAGCATAAGAGCTCAGCATGTAGGTTGAAGCACAGTAAACCAGGGTACATGAACCCAAAACAACTTGATCACAACTGTGATCTTGGACTGTTTGGGGCATTCAGATCACATGATTCTGATTTACAGTAAGTGTAAATGCCAAACAATTTGAGTTTCAGGAGGTGTCCCGAATAGCACTGCTGTTATATCAATGGTCTCCAACTGCTGGAGGGAGGGGACCCTACAAATACACTACTTGGGAAAAGGAATGCAGTTATGGCAATAAAACAGACACTAAGGGCACTTAATTCTGCTTAATGAAAAGTGCCGTAATTCATTCTTCTATTTACTTGCGAAGGACAAAGGACAAAGACACAAGGAGAGAGGACCTTCATCCAGTTTTACTGCTAAACTGGAAATTTCTACATCCAGTAAGCCATGGACTTCTCTCCTATGATTTCCAGTGAGGATGCCAATAGTTACGAACTCCAATTTCCTTGACCATCCTGGCATTTTGTTTGTAGTTAAATCAGAAACAGGACTGTGTTAATTCAAGTATATTGTATCACTTATAGATTAGCCAAGAGATAGCAAAAGACTTGATTTACTTCCATTTTGGATCAATATTGAACTAGCTAACTATAGGTGAAAGGCCTAATTTCCTAACAACATTTTGCTTCTCATTGCTTCCAGTCAAGCAGCTTCAAACATCTTGTGTTCAAACACTAGAAATACAATTCAGAAGAGCCCTAAATAGGCTTTAAGTAACAGAAATGCTTAAAAAAGCTCACTAGTACATAAATGAAATCTTGCAACGAAAACAATTGAGCACCATGGCCAGATCACCAAATAAAAATATTAATTGCTTAGTAATGAAATGTGAGAAGATGGCAAGGAATTATAAAAGACTATTTATGCGAGTATTGTTGGGCTCTTTGACTGAGACCCAGTTTCATGATTATGCTTGTAGTGGACTTCTTTAATTTCCTGGCTCTTTTTTCTTGTTTTGCTCACAACTGCTTCTATCATCTGTTACAATATTATCTTACAAAGAAAAAAAAAGAAAAGAAAAAAGAAAAAAAAAAGCATTCTGATTCTGGTGTTGTTAATAGTTACCAGAATACAGAAGTGTACTTTCTCCTTAAGTCTTTTGTCACAAACAGCATCTACAAGACAAGCTAATTAAATTACCACTTCCCACTCTTTTTTATTTCTGCTATTAACGGGCTAGTACTAGTTAAAATCACCAGATCTGTTTTGAAAAAACAGTGAAGATGAAAAACAGGAAGAAAACAAACTAGACATTAACATTCGTATCTTCAGGCAGTTGTTGCAGTTGCAATGAGGGCAACAGTCTACAAGAATTAAAACAACAAATCACACTGATACATAGGGTATATATGAACTAAAAGCACACACTATTTCAGCAAACAGGTGGGCTCCATGCAGAGCTGAAGGAATGACATTTCTATTTCTTTTGGCTGAAGTTTTTCAAATGTGCATAGGACTGACTTAACTATACTTCAGTTTTCAGCAGGCATAGTCTGAAGCTAATGCTGTTTTAAAATTCCATCTTTAGACAAAAAGGGTAAAATATCACAGAAAAATACTATGAAACTATCTACACCATAGGACTTTTGTTTTCACTTCCCATAGACGTTTGTCCAAGTCATTAAAAGACTTCACATTGCAGATATATGAAGACACTGACAAGGTGTCTCAGTCTGATATACTAAACCTTCATACATATATATAAACAGATACTAGAAAATTCTCCTCCCAGTCATGCTCTGCACATAGCATCATTTCACTTTTCATTTGCATATTAAAATAAAAACCTTTAACAGTAGAAGGATAAATTCTGGAAGCCTAAAAAATGGTGTTGGTCAGACCTGGCAAGTCTTGATAATACTTGTTTGTTTTGATTAACTATGTTAAAACAAGGATAATCAAGTATGCTGATAACAGCTGTGGGGTTTTTTTTTTCCTCCTTACACTAAACATGCACACAGAAAGTAGACTATTGGCATTAAAATAGTTTTATATATATATATATATATTACTATGTGTGTGTATATACATATATATATATATATATACACACACACACATATATATATAACTCTGTGTGTGTGTGTGTGTGTGTRTATATATATATATAAAAGACAGGCATGTGAGAGCTTGGTAACTCCCCCCTTAGTTGTCTGTTTCCATCTGTTGTCCCATCTCATTACTCTGAATATGTAAGGCATGCGCAGAGCACAGAATGCAATAAAGGAGTTAAGAAGAAGAATCAAAAGTGTGGTGCAGAATTACATGTTATGGAAGAAAACATTACCTTACAGAACTGCAGCAATTTCTTCATAAGAATCAGCCAGGAGCTTGCCTTCAGAAGAAAAGATCTTATCCTATCCTCTTCTCCATTGTCCAATTCAATTGTTATTTATGAGAACTCAAAACCAAAGGATCCATGATACAGTAAAGTTGGCCATTTGTATTCTTTACTTGCCTTCCGTTTTTAATTGTAGCACAACATGGCTTAAAACAATGAGCCTAATGTCCCTAAAATTAAAGCCCTAAATACAGCTGTTCCTATTTTTATAACCTGCATACAACACAATCACAAAAATATTTTGATTCTTGTCTGTTGGGAAAAGGTGAGCTCTGAAGACTTACCATTTATCAGTCAACAATTAATAGAAAAATCCACCTTCATTTCACTTTTCATCTTCTGATAATAAGTGTATATAATAATTAGTGCATTTTAGTACACTAAAGACATCAATTTATTGAAGATATGTAAACAAAATAACTTTATTAAATAACTTCTAACTTTATTATAAGGGCATATGGATATGAACAATAGAGGAACCTATCCAAATCGACTGCTCACCACAGCATTTCTTCTATCAGTTACACTAAGCAATGTTAAGTTTGGGTGAATGTGATAGGACAAGGACATAACATCTCATCTACAATATCCTAATAGCTGGTATCATACATAAAGTTTGAAAGGACAGATAGGATCTCAAAAGATATTGAAATTGAACAGCATGTTGTATATTTTCTTCAGTGACACACTGCTCCAGATTAAAAACTATGACCAAGTTCCCACCAACACCTTTGCTAACCATGACTATCTAATGAACTAGGTATCTTTAACAGGCTGAGGCAAGTAGCTTCTTATTAATGAAAGCGAGCTGTAAGGTTTTAATTCAGAAAACACAGACAACAATAATCAACCGGGAAACTTTTTATTTAAGCAACAAGTAAAAGCTATTCTGTGGAGCAAAGCTTTAGAATTTTTTGTAGCCAAAAGTTAAACAGCCAGTTAAAAGACTAATAGAATTACGGGTAGAAAGTTTTATCAAGTGACAGTCTTCTCTAGAATTGCTAACAATTCTTCCAAATAACTGCAAAACTAGCAACTAAAAAAAAACTCAGTAATACGCCAATATTCAGAGGCGGGGGGGGAGGGGGACATTCTCAAACATTTAAAATTCATGTTAGAAATCATGCATCTCTCTCACCTACCTGGCACACTTGCACTGAAATACCATTACCAGTCTATACCAAAAACAAGAGAGTTACAGTTTTAATAGTATTGTCTTGCAAGGATAAGAAATAGTTAGTCTGCAACTTTGTGCTTGAAATCTTTTAAGTATTTCTATGACCTGGGTGGAGAGTAGCTGTTCTGTTAGCTACATTTTAACCTCCTTTGGTTTCATGTTTCTTATCCCAAGAGCTAGAAAACGCACTTCCTGGGGATCTAAGAAAAATAAGTCAGCTTATAGCATCTGTACTCTGAATTATAGAAAATTTATGTGAAGCCCATACCATGATCTGATGGCATTATCCTGTGAACAACAATGGCAGTCAAAAAGTGCATCTTTTGCTCATATTAGTAAGTACATCTTCACAGGATGTATGCATGCAGAGTGTCTTACCTGAAAGTCTGCATCCTATCGGACAAAAACATAATCCAGAAAAGAAAATAGGGCTAGCTCTGGTGAAAACAAAATTGCTCCTGATGGAAGTCAGCTGACGGGCAAATACAGAGCAGCCTACAACAATGCCGTCAAGCACCAAAATACATATGCCCGGAACAATTTACAAGCATTCTCACACTGCTTTGTAACAGAACAGGAAGCAGTCTCCATCTCATAAAACCTCATTAACAAAATGTAATGTCCAAATCACTTTTTATGGATCCTCTTACAAAATTTTCTTGTTGACTTTCAAAATATTTTGTTAACATTGTTTTCATGCACAGAACTGCAAAGGAAGAGACCAGAATGATTCTGAGCAATCCATCCAGAACAAGGGGAAAAAACAGGAAACTATGAGCAACTTCTTTAGCCATCTGCTCAATAACTCAGAAAGACAATCTTCCATTTCACAAACACTTCTCCATTGGTGGTTTTCATTAGAGTGGGAATGCAAATCCTTAGCTAGTATTTCTCTACTCTGAAGCACAATTGGTCCCTAACAGAGAGCTTCTTTCAAATTATTTACCCTTGACTTGATTTGAATCAACTTACCTAATCTCAAGTGTACAATGCCTTCTTGACACCAATGGATGTTTTATGTAACTGAATAAACCCTTTGTTTGGATATTTCCCTCTTTAAAAATTATCTCCAACTATCCTAAAAAGGGATGAATACACCATGCTTGGTATTCAGCAGGATTCATTGATTCTAGATCTTTAGCTATGCAACAAGGTCAAGGGTTTAGTAACTATCTTAAAATTACACGCCTGTAGTTGCATCACCAAGCATAGGATTTTTTAAGCAATATAGGAAGTATTCTGCTTAAGCAGAAAGTCATTTTACCAGGTTTCTCATAATGTTTAGGGAAGATCCTCTATACCCTGTACCAAAATGGTTCCAATGATTCATGTAGTGAAAGAGCTGATAAAGCTTTAAGCGTTTTTCAAACCCTGGAGCTTTAGGAATTTTACTGTGATAAGCAGAGTAAAAAGAACTACTAAAGCCACCGAACATCCCAGCTATTGCAAGTTCATACTCTGAATGGCCGTAGAAAGAAGCGGGATCGAAGATAATAGGACCAGAATCATCCTCAGCCACATTTCCTCCCCAGAGATCCCCATGCAGGAGAGCTGGAACAATTTCTGTATCACAGAACAAGCTGGGTATCTTCAGCTGCAGGAGGGGGGAAATGAGACGTACCAGTAACACAATTTAAAGTGAGTGACTATAGCATTTTATCCATGTACATGCAAAGGTTACAGAGCATTAATTCAAACTTCTTAAAAGCCAGTTAACAAAAAATGCAATTTGAAACAGTATGAGACTTGATCAATAGAGATGCTGAGATGATCTACTTTAACATAACTAGTCATCCAGTCATTGCCCGTCCCATTGCCAAGCCTAATGTGCAGAAATTACACAATTAGATTCCATCTTGTACTAACCAACTATGTTTTATATTTTTTCCTCAATAGCAGTAAGTTCCACTGCTCTTTGTCATTAAAAAAATGAAAATATAAAAATGCATTCAGTGCTGCAATATTAATCAGTTTTAAAAATAAAAGTAATAAAAATTGGAAAACCCTTATCAACCTTGAAGTGATTCCTATGAAGTAGTAACCAAACAGGTAAGGCTGCAGTCACTTAGTTAGAGGCAAATATTACCCAAACAGATGATATGAAGGACACTATTTTTAATAAATTCTTCTCATCATGCACACATTCTAGGGAGTAAGAAATGTGAACTTGATCCAGTATTTCCCATGTAGGAAAGCGAAGTGCTATTTGGCATTCATTCACTTTGGAGTATTAGCATAGGTGGTGTAGCAAAAGTCAGTATACCTTAGAATAAAAGGTGTTTTAAACCCTGAAAGTTGGAGTCTCTTATCAAAGATCCTGGAGTATACCAACAAAAAGACAGAAATTCTGTTTTAATAAAAGAAATGTTAAACAATTGATACCCAGCTATCACTATAATGAGAAGTGAGTGAAATTCTCCTACCTGAAGCTTTGCCCAAAGTTCTCTTGCCTCCCTGTCTCCTGAATTCTTTTCAATCATGTCCATCTGGGGCTGGATTCTTTGTCTGGCAAAGAAAGTCACCCAGTCATTCTGCCAGTCATTCACCTGAAGGAACAGGATCATAGAGTAGATATTAGTTCTATACCACACAAAAGAAAGATTTTCTTCTTTTCCAAATAAAACTTAGGAGGATAATACAGCCTTTGTATTGATAGTATCCAGGACAGTAAATGTTTCTATTTTTTAATGGAAAGATACCTTAAAAAATTAAGTTAGGGAAAAACTAGTATTCTCAGTAACAAAAACAGGAAAGAAGATATATACGGATACCCAGCACAGCCGTGTCCTTAGCAGGCTGAACAATACTTTTTGTTGTTATAACTCCATAGAAATAAATGAATTTGCATTATGGAATATTTTGACCCTTTGTGTCACTCAAAGCAAAGTAACATAATCCTAAAACTTTAATCAATCTAATGAAGTACAACCTACCTGTGGAAGATAGCCACAGCAGGTAACTGTATGAAAACCAAATTGATCCACAAACTGGACTTCCATTTGCCCTTGACCTTTACCTTTCAAATCAAAGACAAAAATCCAACACTAAAAACAAGATTCTATATATCTGCAATGCAAATGGACCTTAAAAACTATGGAATGGAATACTTTCTTTTTTTTTGCTAATAAAAGAACTGCACCTCAGTGTTCTTTTTATTACAATACTTGTTGCTGCTGTTTTGTAATTTTAAAACTTGATATAAAGTTACATTATAATTTTCTGAGGTACCACATTCTGAGGTAGTATCAGATCCTTGCAGAAACATTAGCTCAGGATCCCAAGGGTCCCAAATCAAACAAACAGTTTACATACAGGGATCCAAACTGAACAAACAAAAGCAAATAAGACAACCCTCTGCCTAGGTCTTTCCTCCAAATCTATTTTCATGACATCTCCACTGGAATAAGACAAACTTATTCTGAAATAACAAAAGCTATTTGAACTGACTGCTTTGCAGGCTATTATTAACTAAGTTAAATTTGCAAACAGCTGTGTACTGTACCAACTGTGCTCTCCTCTTTCTTCAGCTTCTCTCCAAGCTGCTGGTTGTGAAGGTGGAGATCAGCCAGTTGTGTTCCAAGCTTTGCTGAATGTCTAAGAAACAAAAGTATTCTTAGCAACACCAAAAGGTGAATGAATCCAGTTCTTGATACACAAGGAATTACTTGGACACATTTATCAAGCATGCAAAAGAAGTTCCACATCTGTAACAAGGTAAATTTTCAAGCCATTAAGGTCAGAGACACCTCTTCTTCCTGTAAAGACTATGTATTAGCAGAGAACAAAATGTACTTACAGAGCTACTTCTGAAAACACTAATTCAAAGTGACAGCAAACAGCGATCCTAAATTGAAAAGCAATGAGACACTAGTGATTCTAATTTCTGTGTGATATTCATTCTATACGAACTTTCAGCAAGATATCTGTAAGAAAACAACGTGCAGTACATAAAGCACTTTTCCTTGACAAACTGACTTGATGAGACAGAGCCAAGCAGGATTTATCCTTTTCTTTCTCTCTCTCTTCTCCCCCTCTCCCTAGAAACTTCCATTAACCTTTCAGCTACCTTAGTTTCTAGCTTTCTACAGTCTCCCCTCTCTAAATGTCAGGTGCCTAGAAGATGGAAGAGAAAACACATTTGCACTTACTCTCTGCCAGAACAAAGTCACAAAGTTCCTGTTACTTCTCCAGCAGCTTCCTATCTCCAAAGACAGTTGAAATTTACCCCCTCACATTTTAAGAGCTTATACACTTCTTGTACTTGATCTCATGTCCAGCTCTTCTCAAAATCATTAACTCAGATGGCCCTCATTTATTTATTTCTTTATAATAAAAGATAACTTTCTATACAGTTCAGAAAAGTCTTGCAATAATTACAAGTAACTCTTGCAGCCAGCAGCTTCCCATGTACACTCCTTTTCCTGTCTCTGATCTTTAATATCTTTCTCTGCCCTAAAGGCACTAGAATATAAGGCAAAGTTATTTCTTCATTTTGCTTCTGTTAACCATAGATCCATAGAACCATAGATAACCAAGATCATAGCCATCCTGTGAAATTTGTATGTCAAGGGTTGCATTTGCACACTTTTCCTTTCAATCAGCACAAATACAACAGGATTTCTGCCCTTTCTCCTGGATTTCAGTGAGGGCTCTTCATGAGTCACAGACTCTGCAAGTGGGCAGGATAAGGAATAGATCTTTAAGCCAGTTGCTGAAGTCCTGAGATTGGGATGAAAAATTGGACATGCCCACCTCCATAATGAAACTGGGGAGAAGTCTTCATCACATTTAATTTTCCCAAGAGTTTGCCACAGAGAAGGGAAAAATAGGCCAAATGTTTTAAACTATCAAAATCAACATGAGAATTATTAAAAATATTTAAAACAGAATGTATTCTCTTTGGAAAGTGCCTCTGCATGCTTATGCCAAGAAATATTAAGAAATGGTTCTTGCACCAAACCAAAATACACAAAACACATGGTCAAGCAGGTCAGCAGGTCATTTTCCAGTCCCAATTCTCAAGAACCTTACTGTGAAAATCAGTAATTCCTCACCACAAAAAAAGAAAAAAAATCCCTCAATGTAAGACTGATTTGCTAGGTGAAGTATTGGGATGTATTTTATACAGTTCTCTGCTGTGTAACTTCCCAAATCTATCCTGACTTGCTTAAAAGAATACATTAAAATTGATTTGCATTTTGAAAATTAGTGATTTAATTGCCCTAACAGTCAAACTTTCTTGCTGAAGTAAGCAATGATAATACTGGTTTTTACCTGTTTAAGCCTCTCATTTCCAAATGCTCCATCACAAACAGAGTAGTGCCTTCAGAGAGGTCCACAACTTTGATGGGTTTAGGCACTTTTATTGTCTGCGTTTTCAAGATGGCTTCCAAACTTGCCATTTCTCCCTCAAACATTCTTCTAGCCTGCCAAATATTAACGGAAAGCATCAGTCACTATGAACAGTAGCAACAGTTAAACAAGCTCCCTTACAAAACCAATCAAGGCTGTAAATTTTAAACAAAAAAGTAGGAGCAAGTGAGTTACAGTATGTATGAGATATAGGTAGATCCACACCTCCAGACTTGACAGCCACTTCTGAATTACAGGAATCTCACTTCATAAGCTTACTATATAGAAATGACTTAGTTTCTAACATTCTCTGTAATCATAGAAATAACTCAGAGAATCTGCTCACAATACAGAGAGTGCAAACTGCATGTATATAAAATGTAGGCAATAATTTTATTAATGGATTATGTAGCAAATGACTAGGAAGATAAGCACAATGATGTATATCCAGTTAAAAGATGGATGGTACCGGTCTTCGTGTTCTTCATGTCTTTCCTAACAGAAACTGCTTAGTAACATAGCAAAACTAACTGCTGCCAATCTTCAAGACAGCCCAATATGCAGTCCACAGAATGATATTCTCTGGCCTACTTCCTTTGCCTCACCTGAGAAAAAGAATATCAGTGATAGTAGCCAAATGCCCCTTACTGCACTCGCACACAGAAGCCTTTAGAACCCAAGCTACTACCAAAGGCATTCACTTTGAGGACATGCTGAATTTAGGATCTATTTCTGCAGCTGTTATTCATGTTGAACAAAATCTGTTCTCTGAGTTGCTCCATTAACCTCAGTGGCACGAGTCATATGAAAAAACACTACCCAAGAAGACTGAGAAGAGGTGGCAGGGGAGGGCATGTGGGAAATCTAAAATATCTGCTAAAAGCAAAAGCAAGAAAATACAGCCATCAAAATAGAAATAAAGTACCACTATTTTAGCACTAATATAGTTAAAGAACTATTTGCAATTAACATTGGATTAACATAGGATTCCTATAGTCTATAGGAGATCAAGAATAAATAACTGCTGAATTACTGAGATATGTGATACCTTTGTTGGGAGGAAATCAGTAAATACTGTATCACTAGCTAAAGCCTCATACTAGATTAAAGTCAGTTGTTAACTTTAGTTTAAAAAAATGTGTTTTCTAAAGAAAATGCTGATACATATCCACTGCTGCACACACAGCACAGTATTATAATACAGTCTAGAAAAGTTTGCTTTAATCAGCATTCAGAATCCACAAGCACAGGCAAAAGCATAGAAAACTAAATGACTGCTGAATAGAAGAGCTATCCAGATCTTTTTTCTAAGTTCCATCTTGTACCTAGCTGGACTGTATACCCAAATACACACTCCTAAAAGGCTTAAGCAAAATTGTTACGTTGCTACCAATTTAAACTATTTTCAGCCTAATGTAAAGCAGAATAACATTTCAGGACTTGTGTTATCATCTCAGCGCACTTTATTTTCCATCTAGGTCCCTGATATGATCAGAAAGGGGAGGCAAACGTGGAACAAATACAGTTGCACACATCCTTTTAAAAACATTCTTTTTCTACTAAAGGTGTATACGAGTTCTGCCCTTTCTCCTTCCAGTGATACCATTCCCTTGACAGACACCAGTATTAACTGCTTTCAAAGTAAATTCCACCTGAGCTCTCCTTTTGTCAACAGGGATGCCATACTTTTTTTTGTATTTTGCATTTTATTTATCAACTGCACTTATCTGTAGCAGTTATCTGCTATCAGTAGCTGGCATCCCACACTGAAAGAACAAGGCAAAAAATCTTAGTTATGGAAAATACCATTTATTGAGAAAAGCTAGTTATATGCCAGAAATCGCCGGGTCTGTTAAAACGAGAAAAGATGCAGCTCATCAGTGGATAAGTTTACATCTCCCGCTTGCACCAGAGCCCTTCCCAAGGCAGGTGGCCTGGCACAGGCGTGTCAGTGCGGACCTCCCCGGGGAGCTAACACCGAGCGCGATGCCACCGGGCGCCAGAATCGCCGCTCCCAGACCAGGACGGAGAGCTGCGCCCGCAGCAGCGCCCGCCACGCGTTCCCGGGCGGAAGCCGCCCCACAACGGCCGCCCCTCCCGGCGGCGGCAGCCGCAGCGTCAGCGCCCCAGGGCGGCCGGCAGGCCCCGCCGCCGCCCGGCTCCCCAGCGCGGCGCCCACGGCCCCCGCGCGCCCGCCGCCACACGGCCCCTGCCCCCCACCTCCGGCCTGGAGTTGCTCTTCACATACACGCGGCCGCGGTCCGTGTCGTAGCTCTGGCCCTGGCTGATGCAGCCGCCCCCCGAGTGCCCCGCAGGCCGCAGCACGGATGTGCCCAGCTCCCGCCTCAGCGCGTCCTCCATGCTGCCTGCGGGATCAGCGCGACGCCACCGCCACTACTGCGCCTGCGCGTGGGGTGGGAGGGGGCACTGCGCCTGCGCGGGGCGGGGCGGGGAGGGGAGAGGAGAGGAGGGGCACGGTTCCAGTGTGGGGAGGGGTGGGGGTACTACGCCTGCGCGAGGCGGCTGGCGCCCGCGTGCGGCGGCACTGCGCCTGCGCGGCGGGCGGGGGCTGTGAAATGGCTGAGGCGGAGAGACCGAGGTTAGCTAGGGTCAGGAGTCTGCCGTGGGGGGAGCTGGTGGCAGAAAGCGGCCGAGGGCTTGGCTGTATGGCCGGGGCGCGGGAGGAGTCGCTGCTCTTCGCCTGAGCGAGGGCGAAGCGCGAAATTCCTCCCTGGAGCCGCAGAGCGGGGGGCGCAGAGGCCGCGGCGCTGCTTCGAGGCGGCGAGCGTGGAGCCGCTGCGGCCCTGACCGAGGTGTAGAGGCCTCCCTGGCCCTCTAGGGCAGGGCAGGATGCTGAGTATTGCTCGTAAAAGCCGTGCTTCTCTTGGAGCATGTTTTGGTCTACGGAGAGACTGTAAATACTTCTTTGTTTTCCCCTCTGGAGGAGTGTGGTGAATTATTTCCAATTGTAAATGCAGAGGATGCACATGTCAGAATGAGAGAATGCTGCAGTAGGACAATATCTGTAACAATGGGCAGTAATTTTAAAGTATTGCGACTGAGTGGGCTTTCTGGCCATAGTGAAGGTACATGCTCAAATTCATTCTGTTCTTCAACAGTAATGAGAGCAAATTGCTATTACTGAACAGCGACCCTGAAGTAAATTGCTGCAATTTCTTCCTATTAAAACTCTCTTATTCAGTAGGTAACTTGTTTATTGTTATTTTGTAATTCTTAAAATATGTTTTTTCAAGTGTAGGAGCTGGAAGAGTTCCTTCTAATCATTTATTCATCTCTAATATTTCCTTAAATGTGTGTAGTGATCATTTTCTCACTGGTTACAATCACAAAATTCATCTTGATTTATGACTACTTTTATTTTCCTAGGGAAAGTATTTCATTATTCTTCATTAGATTTCTACTCGCTATGCTGATGTGTTTTGATTTTTTTTCCTCTTCTTAGCAGTTCAGACACCTATGAATATATGTCTGTTGCTGTATTGTAGTTTAGACAAAGAGCAATTATGATTAATTTTGAGTTGTTCATGTGCAATTTCAAATTTTAAAATGGATTTGGTTTTGGAAATTTTATTTTTTTCAGGTTTAGTGCAGGAGGGTTAGAGCTCAAAGTCCTCTGTAGTTCCTATTCAGTAGCAAAATAGCAAGTGGTTAAAAAGGGTTG
>NW_028185461.1:2211733-2251737 GCF_003343005.1 Rhea americana
TTTTTTTTTGTTCGCAAAAGTCTCTGAGCTTTCCTTTTTTAAGGGTTCCCAAACTTTTTTGGGGTAATCTTGAAACTTTGCCAACTTTTGCATTTGACAGGAGTTTTAGAAATACAAGAGCCCAGATAGATTTATCACAAATATTTTTGCTAGAATTGTATGTTTTTGGCTATTTTTGCAGTACTTGTGCCAGTCATCCGTATGTTTGACTCAAGACCAAAAGTTAGACTCCTGAGATGTACTGCAGCATCATTGTGTTTGTATGCAATATATTTACTTTTTTAGAAAACACTTGATGAATGATCATACTGTCAGGAGTAATGAACTGCACATGTTGTGCACAAGAAATTTGACATCTCAAAAATGCCAGATTTATTGCATATACTCAGACTACTTGTATAGCAGGTATGTGACAGAACCAGTGCTTTTTTGGAAGCATACATTGATTTCCTATACTGATAGATGACAGCATCATGTTGGACTTTATGTCCACTCCATGTATATTGTAAGCGTATTAAGTCTTTTTTTTTTCTGGAAGGTTGATTAGATGGTATATGTTATTTTGCATGAGTTTTTGTGTAGCAGAGCAAGTTCACTTAAGTGAACCTTGAGTGTTGACTGTACAGCAAGTTACCATTATTGATGTGTCAGTGATTGTTTAAAGCCCAAGAAGCTGTGGCTTAATTGGAACCAAGGATAAATTAGTACCACAAGTGCATGGGAAGAGAAATTAGAAATTTTTTGTATGCTGAAATCTGTTTTCTGCCACATAGTAGCCCTCCTGCCTCTTCTCATAAAATTACTGTTAAGCTAGTCTTTTGCAAAAGTTAGATTCAGCAGTCTGTAGTGACTGGTGAGGAATGATTGTGATTAAGCAGAAGGAATCTTAATTCTACTGGAGCTTAGGAATCAACAGCAGGTGCTATGGAAAAAGATGCTGTGAGTTATCTTTGCACTTTTCTTCTTATTCAGAGAGTAAAGGAGTAACAAACATTCTGAGGTCAACAAGACTCACTTTCTCATTCTGTAGTTCTTAAGGAACTATGAGATTAGGAAAGATTCAAATCTCAGTTTTTATTAAATGAGACTTCCACAATTCTCTGAAAAATCCTAGGGTTTTTTTTTCCATTTTGTTTTTGACAAAGCAATTGAAAATGAATTAAAACTTAAGTTAGAATAGATTTAGTGGAGTTAAAATAGAATGAAATGTGTGCTTTGGTCTTCAAATACAAAGCTGTAATAGAATATACTGTCAGTAAAGAAGTTTGTCAGACTACTAAAGAACAGCATAGTGAATGCTCTGGGAGTAGAGACCAATTGCTCTTAATTTCCTAGAATTTAATTGGATTGCACTTTGGTTGCATCCGATCAGCTAGGATGTAACAGAAGTTTGGCCAAAATTGTAATGTCATGCTCATTAATTACATGGTGGACGTAATCCGATGGAGGAGCTGGCAGCTTGCTTTGTAAATTGGAGGTTAATTGTTCAGAAGGAAACTCAGCAGGACCAACAAGACACTGCATTCCTAAAGATGCTCCAGGGCATCTGTTTGCAGGAGGCATGGGCTCCCAAATCCTCCATATGTTGGAACTTGGTGAGAACCAGGATTTGGGAGCTGCTGCCAAATAGATTTTCTTTTTGGTGTGCTGTGAGTACTAGCTCCAAGCCCTTAGTAAGCCTGCTGCTTGCCATCTTTGGCCTCTGTGCTGTAAATTACTGCTCTCCATTTGAAATAAACTATTGAGTCATGCCCAAATGCACTTCCAGAGGATTATTAAAAAAAAAAAAAAAAAAGCATAGTCATATGCTGAAGTTGTTTGTGCAGTGCAGGTCTTGCTTGCTGATATGAAGGCAGCGTATACCACAAAAGGCTGCAGAGTGAGTGCACTCTGGCAGAGTGGGTTGATTTTGCAATAATCCTTTCTTCCCCATCTCCGTTCCTTTCCTCCATGTATCATTTGTTCCTATTTGTGTATTTTAAAAAATGTTTGCAATATGCTTTTGGGACCATCCCCTTCCCTCTGTGCTGATGGGGTTCACCAAGCATGCTGGCTTGCCTGCAGCATCCACAGTGGTTGACTTCTTGTTTAAAATAGTGTTTCTTTCTATGGAGGAGCCAACTTGCATGCTGGGCTGCAAATTATTTGGTGAGTCATCAGTTGATACACACCTCCTGAATAAAAAAGCACTGCAGCTGCTAATTTCTGTTTACTGCTTGACAGTATGTACAAGAAAAGAAAATGTAATTGGTATGTGCAGCCTTTTATGGTTTGGTTTGTATACATAAATGGCAAATGTGCATTAGGGCTTTTCAGGCTCCCAGCTTCTATTTGTGTGAATAGAATCTGACAAATGTGCTGTGGACTCCTTTCCCCCTGTATCCTTGGATAGGCTTAGAGGGTGGTTCAGGAAGGATGTAGGATTTCCATTACAGAAGGAGATGATTTATAAGACAGTCATGGAGACTTGTTGTTACTGCTTGTTTTTCTCTTAAACATAACTCATCCTAAGGGAGAGAAATGTGTTTTTTAAAAAATCCTTCACATCAGCTGTGTGAGCAGATAAGTGTAAATGGAATGAGAAGTTCTGTCATCAACACAACAGAGGCAGGCCTTAAGAGCAGAGTTTAGCCATTTGTCTGATGATGCAAAGACATTGAGATCAGTCATTGATGTCTGTTTACTTGCAGAGTTTATGCCTTTTTGGCTTAGTTTTTCACTGTAAACTTAGTGATTCCAGGGGCAGAATTTGGAGCAGAATCTAAATGAAAGTGAAACCGAAGTCTGAGGACCTGTTCTACCTAATTTGGTAGAGAAAGAAATCAGATTTTTTTTTTCCGGGGGTGTTTGGGCTTTGTCTACCTCTCTTTTAGGTACAAAGTATACAATATTACTGCTGGATTTCTTCAGCATAAAGCTCTGGGAAGATGCTCATTTTAATAATGAGAAGAAAATGTTAGTTGCGAGGGATTAAAAAAAAAGTGTTTTTCCAATAAATATAGTTGCCACTTTGGATGCAACAATTTGAGAGATTTTTTAATCCTGATGAAGAAGTTGTTGTTTTATTTATGTATTTATTTATTTTTCAACACTGAGTTATGTTTAGCATAGTTCTGTTTGGTACAGTAGAAGAATAATATGTATATCATTATTTCTTAGTCTTTAAAAAACAAGTACTTTCAGCCTGCCTCTCACAGGGATATCTGAACACTTGGAAGTGGGTTAGCAAATTAATATTCTGTGATTATTCAGACAGGTAATGGGTTAAAGATTTGTGGGTGTATTCTAGCTCACTAGTTCCTATATAAAGTATAACTGTGAACTGCCCTCAGAATAAACCGGGACTTGGCACAGATTTGTATTCTAAACATGATTACACATAATTGTCAGATAAATGGAAATATTCAGGAAAGTAGAAACATTCCAGAGTTCCAGTACTCTACAGCATCAAAACAGACATCTCAAAAAGCATTATTTCTACATTTTTTTAAAACAATTGACAAGCAAGTAGCTCTTCAGATTAACAACAACCACCCCTTCTAATTATGAAGTTTGTTGTTATGAAAGTGCTTGGGTTTTTTTCCTCTCTTCCTTGGTGCACTGTTGGAAAAATCAAATAAATACAGTTTCAGTAAAGCAAGAAACAATGATTAGTTTGTACTTCATTTTTCTGGTGACAGCTCAAAGTACTCAGCTGAAATTTGTGGTTTAAATCCTGTGACACTTTTGCATTATATAGCTTATAGCAAATAGCTTTGATAAAATTGGAAAGCTGAGGTATAAAGAATTTGAGTAAGTTGCCCAATTTCGTAGGGGAAGTCTGTGTTAGAATCGGGTTAGAGCGCTGGTTTCCTGATGCCTGGGGCTGCACTACCACTTCTATGGTAAAAGTATGAATGACTTTTATAGCTGCATCATCTTATCTGCAATTAAAAATTGAAATACAAGCTCTGACAAATGAAGCATCTGGAAGAAAAGCAGGCTTCGCCCCCCCCCCCCCCCGTGTGTGTGTGTGCGTGTGTAGCAGTTCAAGCAGTATTCTGTTGCATGCTAACTTCTACAGTAAAGCACTGGAGCCCGTGAAACTGTACTTTATTGCTGCAAATTTATCTTCCCAACCTCCAAGAGGACTTTGGTTCCCTAAAGTAGCAACTAGATTGGATGCATGAGTGTTCTAGAAAGCAAATTGCCTCTCTGAAACTGTGTGTGTGGTGTTTTGGTGTCCATAGGGGAACACTACAGGATATTTTGTATGTATTCTTCAGGTTGCGCTATGTTAAAAATATCAAGAAATGATCCAGCAGTATTCATGAGCTTACTGCTTTATTTCCAATCCCAAAATAAGCGTGTTAAGACTTTTTTTTTTTCCTGAGAGATCAGTAGACCAGTATTGCATCATACCCATACAAATAATTTTATTAGTCAAGGACTTGTTTTTCTTTTATTTTGAGTAGAAATGTAACACATAGGTGTAGATTCTCTTTCAATTTAGAGTTTACATTTGGCTGCAGATAATCCAGAGTAAGCTCTGTGTATATGATGATTCTTCTGACTTGTTCTGACTCTTTGTGCTTTGGCAAAGTGGAGTGGATTTTTTTTTCCAATAAAACAACAGCATAAAGACCTTTCATGAAGCTGTAATTTTGTGTGTACTGATGCTTTGTGCATACAACTCTATTTTGATTGTTTCTTTCTACCTGTCTTTTTGAAAACTTGCTTTGCACCAATTTGACTATTGCTATTTGGGAATTACTGAGGGTTAACAAGATTTAACTCAAGAAAATTTTTAAATTATATTTGCCGAGAGATAGGCCACAAGGTCATAAAAGGCTTAGCACAGAGTTTGGGCAGTGAAGGTCTGCATTATGGTAAGTTTTTTGTTTATTTATTAGATTTTTCTGTAAACTGTTGTTCAGCTGCTTGTGGTTTTGTTTTTCTGCTGGTCTAACACCTGGGTTTGGATGTGATGCACTGATGCAGCTCGTTCCAGAAACTCGCTGCATTAATAGCGTGTGAAGGGTGAACACTTACTCCAAAGATGACCCCTCTCCTCCAGCTCCCTGTGTGCTGCTTTTAATATGTGCTTTGCAGTATTGTCAAGGAAGGCAATAGGCTTTTGTTCTCATGTGCATGTGTTACGAGGCTGGATTGCAGGACTTGGAGGAAAGCTCAGGCTGGCTGGTGCTCCATTCCAGTCTCATCCTCGTGGATTTCTTTGTGAATATTTGAATGAGGATGGGGAGAGGGCAAGGCAAGCTATCACTGAAGTAGATCTGAGGGTAAAAGGAAGACTAAAGTCTGCAGAATGAATGACTTCCAAGGCCTTGTGCCTTGTGAGGGGCAGTGTGGTACCTTGGGGGGGGGGGGAGAGGGTGCAAGTGCAAAGTGAGAAATGACCGTGGTCCCTAACCTGCCACTACTTCACAGAGCTTTCCACCACYATTACACTGCTGCTGTACTCGAGTCCCAGGGGCGTTTATTTGCGTGCATGCTCGGTAGTTACTGCAAACCTGTGGGCGAGTGGCCAGCTCTACTGCGGGCGGCAGCACTGCAATTGCCGCCAGTCCCCGCTGGAGGGTGGATTGGGGCTCGAACGTGCGGCCTCCCGGCTCCGTCAGCGAGCCCCAGCGCTACCCACGCGACTGTCGCGTAAACACGCTGCGGGTAAACAGGTCGCTTCCCGCGGGGAGGCGAGACTAAGGGTGATTGACGAGCGAGGGAGCCAATGGCGAGCTTGGAGCCACCTAGCAACTGAGCCGCTGTGTCCCGCTGGGAACATGAGGAGGGGGGCGGTCGAGGTCTGCCCCCCTCCAATGGGAGCTGGGGGGGCGGGGCTAGTTCGTTTTTGGTACACCAATAAGGGGAAATGGTGGGAGAGCAGCCCCCCTCGAAGCGTGTAGGGGTGGGGGTAGTGCCTCGGAGCACCAATAAAGGTTGGAGAGGGCGGGAGCGCCAGCTAGCCGGCYAATAGCAGGGCGAGGGGGCGGGGCTCGGCGCCTGTCAGCACCGTGGCCGGAGGCAGACTGCGCGCTGCTCGGTCGGCTGAGGGCAGCGCGAGGCGGCGGCGACGCGCGGCGCTGACTGAGCCCCCGCTGCCCCCTCCGCCGCCTCCCCGGGCCGCTCTGAGCCGCCCCCGGGGCGGGGGGGGGTCGGACCCCCTGACCGGGGGCGCCGCTCGCTGCGTGGCGGCATGACGCGCGCTGCCGCCCCTCGCCGCTGACACGGCGGGATCCCGCGCCGGGCATGCCGCTGCCTGCCCCCTCCGGGCCCGGGCATGGGCGGCGGGAGCTGAGCCCGCGGCGAGGATGAGCCGCCTGGGAAGCCCGGTGAAAGCCTACGATTTCCTGCTGAAGTTCCTGCTGGTGGGCGACAGCGACGTAGGCAAGGGCGAGATCCTGGCCAGCCTGCAGGACGGCGCCGCCGAGTCGCCCTACGGCTACCACATGGGTGAGGGAGGCGCGGGAAGAGCCGCCTCCGCCGCTTGCCGCGCGGCGCCCCGGGCGCCGGCGAAGCGGGGCCGGCGGGCGGCGGGCGGTAGCTCGCGTTGAGGGCAGCTGCGCCCCGTTTGGGTCTCGAGTGCTGCGCTGGTGGCGTCGTCTCACGGACAGGTTTCCTGCATGCAGACGTTTCTCTCAAAACGTGTTGCTTAAGGAATTATCGTCTTGCTAAGCAAGCAGTTAGCTGTTGTTGTCAGTAAATGAAGAGAAAAACTAATAACATATTTTTTTCTAGTAAAGGATCTTTGTTAAACAGCGAAGGTATATCCTGTGAAATGGCTTTCACTGGAATAGTAGAAAAGAAGAATTTCTCTCTCTCTCTTTCTCTCTTTTCCTTAATTCTCATATTTTTCATATTGAAGGGTCGCCCTTTAAGATCAAGGTTCGTATTTGTAGCCTGTTCTTTCACTAACACCTTTTAAAGGGCAGGACCGACAAGCTGCGTCCGTGGCAGATACCTTCTGTCTGCAAGATGCAGGGCTGGGAACGTTGCAGGCCAACTTAAAACTCGGCTAGCAGCTTGGGGAAAGGGGGATTTCTATAATCCTTTTCCCCCTTCCCCCTTTTTTTTCACTCCCTCCATCTCATTTTCCTAGAACACAACCTCTTGCACTTTATTTTGTGCAAATTTATAATGCAGCCTATTGAAAGGCAAGTTATCCTGTAAAGTTACACGTTTCTTTAAATTATTGGCAGTAAAAGTGTCTAGTTAGTTCACTGGAAGGCTTTACAGTGGCTTAGGCTCTGTACAGATTCAAGGCAAAAAACTCACGAGGGGAGTGTTCCTTGTATGAACTCTTATGAGTCAGACAGTATCATGAAGGTATCGATGTGTTTTTTAGAATGTTTGCTTAATAGTTTTGCTGAATTATTCCTTGGGATGTAGCAGCCTATTTACTCTTCCTGCTGGGCCATCATGAAGTGGGAGAAAAGGGAAGGAAGGCTTGGGGAGAGTGTGCCTAGTCTGGCTCTGTTCTGCATGCACAGCATGGTTTATAAATTCTTATGTCGAAAGAACGCTTTAGTCTCCAATGTGTCTTGACGTAACTGAGTGAGAATGTTAGAGCAGCTCCCAGGCTCATCGGTCGTACTTCAGACACTTGCATGTAAACCTTGTGATGCTTGTGTATTGCTCTTAAACGTTGTTTAAGTTGTGTGGCTAACACTGTGTCTGTTAATAGATTTCTTGACAGCAAAGAAATAGAAAGGTTCTTTTGGAACTTCTTTTGCAAGAATGTAACATACAGCTTGGAAATTCTTTATCACTATGAGTAACTAAACTAAAATATACAGAGTAGTAAAAAAAAAATTACAAAGTAGTAAGTAAACTGTGCAATGCAAAGCTCATTGTTTCGCAGAGAGTGAAGGGAGTTGTTAACCATGAGAAGATGAGCGTGTTCCAAGAGAGGGTTATAAAGAAATGTGTTAAAAGAGAAAGACAGTCCTGAAGACCTCAAGCTACAAAGCCTTGATCTTGCAGTTAACTGACTGCATGTGCACTGCTGAGCTGCTTTGACAGACTGATACTCCTCTGCCCATAGCCTCTCAGCATCTTCCACATCATTTGAATATGGCTGCATAGGATGCAGCTGTGGGGAGTCTGTGCAAGCTTGTGTGAAAATCAGGAAGTGCAGGGAGAGGGATAGAACTAAACATCTTGTTGGTTTAATGACTCACTTTCTAATTTAATTTGACAGCTTGGTAGACACTACTTTTTTTGACTTCTGTCACTATCATAATGCCAACTAGGTCTCTGAATAGGGAAAAGAAAAGATAGTGGTGTGATAGATCCAGTCAAAATGTGCCACGTGTATGAGCTTTGAAGTGACAAAACTTTGTTGCAGAGCTTGATGAATGGGAATGCTTTGGGGAACTCAGTGAAAGAGAGGACATGACAGGATAAGAGATGAGAGCATCTGAGAAGAGAGAGGCAGACTTCTGAAGAGCCTTGAAAATGAGAACAAACAGGTTAGTATGGTGAAGCAAGGAAATTCTGACAGTTACTTGTTTAAATTAGTATGTGTAAGAGAGACAGAATTTGACACCTATACCAACAGGAAGGAGACTATTCTAGCTGCTGACATTAAGTAGATTGAAGGTGGGAATACGAATGGTGAGAAGGTTGGAAAGAATGCGCTGCAAAGGGTGGCCATAATGATGGAAAGATGAGGCCTTTGATAAGGGCTGTAGATGTTCGGAGAGATAAGGTTATTGTTACCAATTCTGTGGATAGAATGGAAAGATGATCCTAAAGTTACAGGGCTGGGTTTCTGGAAGGGCAGCAGTGTCACTAGAGTTGAGGAAGAAGAGTTAGAATTCAGCTCTGGTAGTGTTAGCATTCCTTCCTGTGCTAAACAACAGGAGGCAGCAGGAAGAGGCTCTGTCAGTGCCTTGAAAAGGGCAGAGCATTTGTAGAGGAAATATAGGGAAGGTTGAGGTATTGAACAGTATTTGTCTCCTTTAAGAAGGAGAATCTAAACAAACCCCATAGAATATGGAGAGGCAGAAGAAAGGCTGAGTGAGGACAGACTCATCAGCAAATATATCAAGGGCTTTGTTTGTTTGTTTGTTATCTTCAGCAGGGTCAAAGATAGTTGAGAAGGTAAAGAGGATGAACATAAAGCAAAACCTGAAGTTGACTAGAACAGGTTTTTAAAAAGAAAATAAAAACATCTGAAGGCCTTGTGTAAAGCAATATTACTGTCTCATCTCAAGTGTATGGACTCAAGTTTTAGTTGTGTAAATCACAAATTAATTTTTCACAGGCACTTTTTTTTAACTAATCAGAAATCATTTTGCAGTCTCATTCCTGGGAAACTACTGCAGGGATGTATCTTACTTTTTATTTATTTATTTATTTATTTATTTTAATGGGTACACAATAATGCTATAGAATCTAGGAGGTAGGAAGGAAAGCCAGCATCATGTGATCAGTTGAGTCCCAACAAGCTACTACTGGTCCACAAGTCATGATATGAAAGTATTTGGTATAATTCAGCTCTTAAGAAACAGCACAGTCTCTTGATCTCTGAATCTTCTTAATGGCTCTGGTTTGGAAAGAAGAAAGGAAGAAGCTTTAATGAAGCAGTAAAGCAAGGTCTGACATGGAAGATCCATGTCTTTCCTCATGAGGTGGGCACATGTGAGTGTAATCTATAATTTAGGAAGTGCTTGTCCTGGAGATGGGCAAGTAGGCAGTAAGGTTAGTTGCTTGGGAAACCTGCCTTTATAGGTTTCGTACATCTTCTTTAAAACTGGAATTGCAGTAGGTGAGACAAACTTGGTCTCATCTAGTAAGAACTACACAAAGCTGGTCTTAGAGAGAGCAAGCGGAACTTTGCTTCTAAGCATTGTTAAATTATCTGTCTGAAAAAATTCAGAGGAAGTTATTGCTTCTAGGCTAGAACATAAAACTCTAGATGTGCTGTCACTGAGTAGAAAAATATTTTGATGTTTTGCATTAGTAGATTTTTTTTTTTCTATTCACCAGTATTTCACTACTGCTTTTGTACTGGAATAGAGAAAATTGTGCTTGCAATGTGACTGCCTAATGCAGAGACTCAAAGGAATGATTGCTCAAACCTGTGTACTCTTACTCCTTTCCTTGCAGGAACATCAAATTTTAAACTAACAAATTGTCTTTAGTCCTTTCTCACTTGGCTTTTTTGTTAATCCCCTTAAATTCATATCACAGTTGTTTGTCTTCCATAATTTCTATATGTCCTTAGATTGAGAACGTCTTTGAGTACGGACTGTCTTATCTGAATATTTGATTAGATCCTGGTGTGTAAGAATCGGTGGCTTTTATAAACCGTTGATTTGATCACTGAGCGGTTAGAGCATGGATGTCCCAACCTCAAATAGGCCTTAATGGAGAGAACCAGATTATTCTTATACTTTGGGAGCATTTAAACTGGGATAGTTGTCCACTGTTTGCATCTCAGCAGACAGACCGGACTAAGGTTATAGTTTGTGTTGGCTCTCACCAATCACTTGCAAATTTGTAATAGATGAAAGCCATTTTGTAGCGTAAAGCTGGTCATAGAGGAAGGAAAGGGCTCTAGCTAAAATAAGGAACCAAAAGGCAGTATTATTAACATCTAAAATGAAGAGGCTCAGATTTGTGATCTGAGCTGTGGGTGCCTTCCCCATGCCAAGACTAGATGAATACAGAACTAAGGGAAAGAAGTCTTCCCTCCCAAATCTGCTTTAAAAAATACAGTTTTGTGAAGACAGATCAGAGAAACTTTAAAAATGTTCCTTGACTGAAAGGAAGGGGGAATAAAGTTTTATTTTCTACTAGTATAATGTTAAGTATAATTGCTGACTTGTCCCTGACTTGCTCTGAATCCAACACATCATGATCTAAAGATTGAAATAGAAACTAATGGCAACACCACTGCATTTCTGTGTTTCTTTGCATGTATTACCAACTTTGGGAACAACCTTTAGACCATTCTGTAGCAGAAGAGTCATTTCAAGGTGGTGAGCATCAGTGCGGGTGGGTATATAAACATCTTTTGAGGTTAATTATACTTGCCTATAAGGTAGGCTGGGCTTTATCTTGCAGCACAAGGAAAGCAAAAATTGGACACTGTTAGCTGTCGTGAAGTAACTTTTCTAAAGTGTTGAATAGACAGGGATTTTTTTTCCCTTAAATTTTATTAAAATCCAATTTGTATGCACATTGACCTCAGCTAAAAAGGATTTAAACTTCTTTCTTGTGTAAGAAAGGGCAGATAAGGTTTGATTTTATACGTCGAGTTTAAGCCCCTAGAAGACACATAGTGTCTAATCTTGTCACTGCAGGCTTCTGTCGCATTAGTGGAGAGAAATAAGCACCTCAAATAGAGCACATAACCTATTTTTGGATGAGACTGTAAAGCAGTAATGGATCCTGCCCCAAGTATGTTACGATTACCCCTTCAGTGTGTTATCTCACTGGAGCTGTGCTTGCTGCTAAAAGGCTTTATTAATTTTAAATTGTATTACACAGTGAGAAGAAAGTTCAGTAAACAGAACTTACTATTTGCTCTTTCCTTTCTGGTGTTTTTAAGGGAAAAGTGGAAAGGGTGGCTCCTTTTCTACCACCTGTAACTGCTTTTTTGTCTCCTCCAGCTGATAGCACTGGAGGGCTGCAATTCTGCTTAATAAGCAGTTAACTATGAGAGATGCATGTTAACTGAGAAACCTGCAGCTTGTGCAGGCCTAAGGGAATCCCAAGCTGAGCTAATTCCCTTTGTTCTTGTCTTAATTCTCATAGATACTTTCCAGTCTTAAAATATAAGCATGCTTATAATCTAATTCAGATTGGTTTTGTCCTTGAGTTTCATTCGTGTGCCCCCATCCTTCCCTGGCCCCCCTCGCGTTTTGAAGTTTAGAGGCTTGAGTTAACTCTTCTGTTAATTTGTCATGCTGAGAGCTGTCTTCCTCCTGAGACCAGTGCATCAAGTTTTCTTCCCTGATACATGGCAACGTACTTGACACAGCTTTTCTTTTTTTCTTTCCAAATTCTTCTTAAACAATATGGTAAAGGGTACTCTAGCTGATTCTCAGATCAATCAGTGTTGTTGGTTTATTTATACTTGTTAGCTGCTCTTGCATATCTATTGAAACAGTATTCACCTTGCTTGAGCAATAGTAATCTGAGGCTTGCTTAGCAGGGTTTATGTTTCTTCCAGCCTTTCATAAAATTATTTTTTCTGTTGCTTTATTACACATCATCTGCTTAGCCAGCTTTCTTTGGCTTAATATAACTCAACTCAGGTGTTGTGGCACTTGTTCTTTTATCTATGACATGGATGATACTGTCTTATAACTTCATCATGTTGTTCAGAAGTTGCTTTACATGAGTCTTGGAAACCTAATTAAGCACTAGGCTTAGATTCACTTTTTTCCTGGCTCTTTCCACACCCCACCGTTTCAAGGGATTTTTTTTTAATGGAGAAAAATCCGTTTTCTCTATTTCTCCAAACTGAGCAGTCAAACCCAGCCAGACCAGGTATTTGTCTAACTCGTTCTTTATCAATAGCTGGCCTTCTTGTTTCTTAGCAAGGCCGATTTAAAAACAAATGACCAAACAACCCCCATGATTATTGGTCAAGTATATTACTGCGTTGTACAGTCTCAAAAGGAAGAAACTTTAAAATCTTAACACCACGCAGATGGTTTTCATGCTCCTGGCTAAAACCCACCTGCACACGCTTGTCTGAATTTGGTATTTGCTATTGCTGCAAGTAGCACTCTACGTTACTGCAGCCAAAGGGACTATAGCAAGAGTTTACTCATCTTTCTCACGCACATTCAGTAGCTCTGTATACTGTCTGTCTCGGTTTCCCTTGGGCTACTCTCTCCCCTACATGTATATACACACACTTTTTCCACAGGTGTGAGGGAGTGGGAAAGTTACTGTTAAAACAAAATTACCACGAGATTCCCAGACAGGTGTGCAACATGAAAGGAAAAGCTCAGGTTGTTTTGAGAAGTGGTTGGACTTCAAGAGAATCAAGTCCTTTTAAACTGTTTTGACCTAGACCTAATCAAAATTTTTTTTTTTCTGTCTTGGGTTTAAGTTTTATCCAATATGTTGATTAAATTATGTTTACATATTGCTGTAAATTCGTTTTGTTCTGAGAGCTAAATGAGAATGGAAAATGAGATTAGAAATAGAAATTGTCTAATTTTTAAAAAATTTGTGTTATATTTATTCAGCTATTTTTTTGTTTTTTGCTTAATGTGAAAATGTAAACTATGAAAAACTAAGCCAGTATTTACACAAAATATTAACAGTATTGGCTGGCATGTGTTATGCCAGTTTTATTTAAGGATCATCACAAATGTAACACAGCAAACAAGTTTGCTTTGAGTTTGCTATGCTGTTTTTCATCAGTATCTAGATCTGTTGATACAGTGAAACATAGCTGTATAAATAACTATTCCTTTCTTTTAAATTTTCATCTACTGTAATATAGAAGTATAAACTATGTAAGTTGATTTAAGTTGTCAAATACTCCAGTTAGAGCTGCAGTTTCATCAGGTTAGTGAAGCTGTTGCCTGTTCTGTTAGCGTTACTACTTTTCTTTCAGATAATCCTTAGACGTGATTGCATATTCTGCATGTAACAAGAGATCAAACACTGACTTACTAACATATAGCATACGTTTAGTGTCCAGCCTTCTTGAAAGGTAAAATAAAATAATCTGATGATATTGAGTATAACCTAGTACTTACCCAGGGCAAAGTCAAGAAAAATACTGATATTCACAATAGCTACTTAGGTATCTAAATTGTCACTCAAATCAGTGGGAAATTAGAAAGCTAATTACCGGGAAGTTAGGATATTCTCTTAGCTGCCACAAGCTACTGTAAAGATGTGAACAATGCTAGTTGCTGGACTTTTAAAATCCCTCCATTCCTGGGCAGGAATGAGAACCTATTTCAGCTGGGTGGGATAAGAAGAAAAGAGAAAGTATCATCAGTAACAAGCCATGACAAAGTATGTTGAGGAGCAGCTGCCTTGAGTCTTTAATACAGCACATACCTGCTCTTGGTATGATTACATTCTTGTTTGATATGGTAAGTAGACTGTTAATCTGTTTGCATATTGGTGAGAGGAATACACGTGCTGTGTTCAGTTGAGACTTGCTGGATCTTACTGGCAATTCTTTACAGGAGGTGTATTTTTCAAACCCTGAAGGATGTTCACTTCCAGGGAGGTGAAACACTTACCAGGTCATAAAACGCGCATATAGGCTGAACCAAATCTCTGAAATATGCCCAAGGCAAGATGAGAATCCTACATAGGACAAGAAAAGTAAGGCTTCTTCAACTGTGGAAGGATAAATAGGACCTAGCAATGAAAACACTCTTATGTACTTACAGAAACACTTTTGCCAAGTCAAAATTTGTGACTGTTGCAGAAATATATAAATAGCTGTTTATAGAAGGGCTCTTACTCTGAAGTTATCTTGAATTTCAGAATGTTGTGAATATTGTATTTCCAAGTAGGAACTGATAGATTAATATTCAGAGGTGGAGTGAGTGCAATGAAAAATTCTGGGATGGGTAATAACTGCGTATGATTTAAAAGGTATTTTATTTTTAAGTGAAGAGCATACAAAGTGTTCTCTTGAGTCCCTTTAGCCTAGCATTATGTAGCGTCTTTGTTACTGTTGTTAGGAAGAATGGGCAAGCCTGGCTACTCTCTGAAGTCTGTTCCCCTCATGTGCCTTCCTATTTTCCTAATCCAATATTTAGGGAGGGAAGAAAATCTTTTTCTTATGTTTACAGAGAACTTGGTTTTTTTAAATGGAATTTAAAGTTCTTCACAACTATTTCTTCTATGAAAATGGCTAATCTGAGTGGGTTTTTTAGTTAAAAAATTATACTTAGTCAGGAAAAAGGCACAGAAAGTTATATATTAAAAAAAAATCATATGTTAAAATAAGTGGGATTCTGTGACTGAAACATTCAATACTGATTAGTGTAAGACCATCTCTGGACTGTCATGAACACAGTAAAGAGTGTAGCAGTAAGATAAGATGTTGAATCAAAATAGCCAAAGTTTCTCCCTAGTAAATTATTTTTGTGTCTCCGTGTTCATATAACATAAACTCCAGTGCCATAAATACCTGCTTTAACTGAGCTTGTTTCTTAAAAAAAAAAAAAAAAAATCCATATTCTTCAAGTGTGCTTCAGTACACATATCTCTGTGTGGAGAGAAATGTATTTTATAAACATCGTTTACCTTGGGTCAGGAGAAGATAATATGTTTAAAAAGTCCCATTTATTCTTAATACGTGGCCAGTTAAACTGCTCCATGTGTTTGGAGATGTAGAGGAGGTTGAACATGCGACTTTTGCAGGTGAGCTGCACTCCAGCAGTGGTATGTTTGCCTCAAATGAGTTGCAGCTGTCTTTCACACGTTCAAATGCAGGCTGATCACTTGTGCTTGATTGCCATAATAATTTGTTTACCGCATGATGTGTTCCAGGCTTATGATTCAGACTTTACCTCTTTATTTTCCTGGGTTTGTTATGTATGTTCAGCACCTCTTGGTAGTTAGTGACTCACTGTTACGCTCCTGCCGTTGCTCTCGCTGCTTCTCCGAGTTGAGACTGCATGCAGAGCCATGCCTCCACAACAACATGTTAATATAACTCCTGTGCCCTTATACTTTATTTGCAAGATCATATTATGCAGTGCCTTAAAATGAGATATTTAAGTACTTGAAATATGAAACTGCTGTCTGGAAAACCCAGAGGAGACCCAGCAGGTCTGGCAGCCGTTTTAATACTCTAGGCTGAGGAAAGGAGTGTCACGTATCTGATATATTCAGTGGAATAACTGAGTATAAGGAGAGTCTTGTGAAGTGGCTATCTTTACATGGATATCTGGATACAAGCCCTTTCTTTTCTTTTTTAGGAAGATAGTGCTACCTCCTATGCACAGCACATGATCTTAATCAGTCAGGACTCTATTCTCCTAATCTTTGTGTATGTTTTCTTCAGTAGAGATGCCAAATGCAGTTTGCAGACACCACTGCCTTGGCTTTTCAAATCGTTCCTGAACTGGTAGTTTGTAGTTTAATTGAATGCACATTCAGGGGAGAAAAAAAAATCTTTTTTTTTAATTCATAACCTATAAACTTTTAAATTGATTTCCTTTCCAGTTCAGACCAGAAACACAGTTCCTTTCAGGATGATGTTAGTCTTAGAGCAAGAAGATTCTAGAGCCCAAGAACACATGTGGTATAGTAATATTTCCCTTAAACTTTCATCTTTGTCTCCAAACAGGAGTTTAATCTAGTAGTGTTTGAGAAGTATAGTTTTATAGACTCACTCTCCTGTTTCAATCTACATTGCGTTTGTCGTCAACATATGCCAGGCAGACTAGGTCAGTGCAGAAGACTGCATGGAAAGTAATTCCATAGTTTGAGTGAAGAAAAGTCTGCTGTTCTAACAACTTAAATGAAATTTAGTTGCATAGTAACAAGTCACCTCTCTGGAGAAGAGAAGGCTTTGAGAGTACCTAATAGCAGCCTTCCAATACCTATGAGGAGCTCATCAAGGGTCGGAGCCAGGCGGTTCACAGTAGTGTGTCATGGGATGATGAGCAGCAATAGGCAAAGGTTGAAACAAGAAAAGTTCAGAGTGACTGTAAGGAAAACCTTTTTTAACTATGGCATGAGGACTGCCGTGGAACATGTTGCCCAGAGATATGTGCAGTCTCCATCCATGCAGGTTTTCAGGACCGGACTGGATAAAGCCCTGAGTAACCTCAGTTGACCTCACAGCTGATCCTGCCCTGAGCAGGAGGTTGGACTAAGTGGCTTCCTCCCGTCCCTCCAACCTTTTTTTCTGTGATCCTGTTCAACTGAAATACATACATACATACATACATACATACATACATACATATATATATATATATGTATGTATGTATGTTTTTTTTTACTTGCATAGAAAACTGAAGGCAACTAAATGATGAATGGGACAAGACATTTCTATAACTAATGTATAGTCTGTCTTTCTCCTTTAAATCTAGAAGAGAGGTATGTTTCTTCTTTTTTTTATAGTGAGAAGTTTTCGATCCTTTAAGGGCAGTACAGGTGGCAGAAAAAAAACATTTAGGCTGTTTTCCTCAGTCTGGGCCCTCTTTGCTCTCTATGGATCTGATAGTAGATGTTGCTATTCAGGTATTTCTTCTGTTTGAAAGGGTAGTTTGATTTTTGTTTGAAAATTCTTTCCAGGCTTTCGTGTGTTGTCAGCCTTTTTCTGTAACTGAAGTTACAGAATAGTAAGAAGTTGAGGTAGATTTGCTTTCTCATTCTAGCACTATTCAGTTATCTGTTAATGTTGAATTCCTGCTCATAGAATCTGTTAATACCTGTCAGTAATGAAAAAACACCAAGCTTTCTGCCACTCCATTACATTTCAGTTCATACTGTCCAATGTGGGATCTGACTTGTACAGTAATTGTTTGTCACCAAAGACCTGGTGTGGATGGATACTTGTGGATGTCGTGGATGATATATAGGGTGTTGAAATAGACTGTCTTTCTCAAATTACTGTAGAAGTCAAAGGTAGTGCAATGATAACCATATACATTTTTTTCCTTCTAATTTCTAAAGGTTCTTGTCATTCTCTAAAGGAATGAACTCAAGCTGTAATCAGATTATGTCTTGATGACATCAATGTTTTGTTCAAAGTTAGAAAAGCAGTATTGGTGCTGTTGATACACAGTATAGAAAGGATATAGCCGTAGGGTTTAGTATGTAGGTATAGTGTGGTATGTCGGTAAATACAAGGTATTTGGCTTTGTTTAAAGTATCTCTCTTTACTGTGTAGCCTGTTCAGGCTGTGGACTTTAGGGTTGTCTTAAGTGGCACAGCTTCTAGTTGGAGGCTTGTGGCTAGTGGCATCCCCCAGGGCTCAGTACTGGGTCCCATCCTGTTCAACTTCTTCATCAATGACCTGGACTAAGGGACAGAGTGCATCCTCAGCAAGTTGCTGATGCTACCAAGCTGGGAGGAGGGGCTGATACACCTGAGGGCTGTGCTGCCATCCAGAGAGACCTGGACAGGCTGGAGAGCTGGGCAGAGAGGAACCTCCTGAAGTTCAGCAAGGGCAAGTGCAGGGTCCTGCACCTAGGCAGAAATAACTCCATGCACCAGTACAAGCTGGGGGCTGAGCTGCTGGAGAGCAGCTCTGCAGAGAAGGACCTGAGAGTGCTGGTGGATGACAAGTTGACTCTAAGCCAGCAATGTGCTCTTGTGGCCAGGAAGGCCAATGGCATCCTGGGGTGCATTAGGAAGAGTGTTGCCAGCAAGTTGAGGGAGATGATTCTGTCCCTCTCCTCAGCCCTGGGGAGGCCTCATCTCGAGTACTGCATCCAGTTCTGGGCTCCTCAGTACAAGAGAGATGTGGAGCTACAGCAGAGAGTGCAGCGTAGGGCAACGAAGATGATCAGAGGGCTGGAGCACCTGCCCTGTGAGGAACGCCTGCGAGAGCTGGGCCTGTTCAGCCTGGAGAAGACTGAGGGGGGATCTCATCAATGTGGATAAGTACCTGAAGGGAGGGTGTCAGGGGGATGGGGCCAAACTCTTTCCAGTTATTCCATGCAATGGGACAAGCAGCAAAGGGCACGAACTGAACCACAGGAAGTTCTGCCTGAACGTGAGGGGGAAATTCTTCACTGTGAGAGTGACAGGGCACTGGAACAGGTTGCCCAGCGAGTTTGTGGAGTCTCCTTCTCTGGAGATATTCAAAGCCTGCCTGGATGCAACCCTGTCTAGCATGCTCTAGGTGACCCTGCTTGAGCAGGGGGGTTGGACTAGATGATCTCCAGAGGTCCCTTCCAACCGTACTGATTCTGTGACTATAACCTTAGAGGCAAATTGCTGCAAGGAGTGCACTAAATACTCTTGGTCTCTGCTGACTTGTGAACTGTTTAGTATTGATATGCTTGTTTATAGGTCGTGAGGAAGACTCAAATAGTGTATTACTCCTGCTAGTTCATATTGCTGTGTGTATAGCCATTCCCTACAGTGTGGTGCTTTCTGTCTGTGTCATTTCTACCCATGTTGTCCCCAAGGGAAGACTCATACCTCCTTGTGCTCTACTGTTACCCACCGGTAGCTTCTTTAAGCCATAGGCTAAGACCTGCAGACTGAATTTTGATTTCAGTGTAGATTCACTGCAGATACCCAACTTTGACATTGACATTTATAGAATATATAGTTGTCTACCTTGTAACAAACTTGTTTTCTGGGAAACAGAGGCTTATCACAGTAATTTTTCAACAAGGGTATGAATTTTGCTGTCTAGTTTCTTTAAAGCAAGATGATCGCACCTGCTAGTTCTAACTTTGATCTTCAGTTTATCATAGCAACAGAATTTTGTTACTGTTTGCCTTAAAGAATTATTTTTTGAAGTCTTCCTCCTCCCCCCCACCCCCCCGCCCTTGAACATTCAGTGCTTCTTTGCACTGGCAGTGGGAATTACCTTCTTTTACTCTACCTGTACTTTGGATCCTCTCTTTTTCTTTTGAAACTTATTGCTTGGGGGCAAATACTGCTGTGATCTGTGGGAGTGCTGATGGCATCCAGGTGTAGATTTGGGATGGAGGAAGGAAGGGGAACCTTGGTTATATCTTGTTCTATATCCTACGTATTATTTAGAATTTCTTAACATATAAGGATATGCTTATGAAACAGAATATTGATTTTTTTCAGTCATAATATCCTGATCTACTTAACAGATAATGTTCTTCTAATCTTTAGAAGCATTTGTTTGAGACTTGATTTGAAGCCTGGTGAAGTTACTGGAGAGGTTTGCAGTGGCTCTCAGTGATCTGTTAGTTAGACCAATAACTCAGAATAATGATTGCTTGATGTTCTTGTAATTCTTCTCATGCCAAGTATTTTTGAACTGGTTTGCTGCTAATGAAGTGTCAAGACATAAAAGGTCATTGTTCTCCTTTGGATTATGTTGTAAAATGTGAAATATTGCATTTGCATTTAATATGGTAGTTTTAACACTATTCCTCCTTCTAGATTCTGCCCATATTTCAAACGTAGTGTTTAAGACTTGAGTAAAGGCAGGCTCTGAGTGACTGCTTCCCACTCCTTTCCTGGTTTGTAGAATTTGTAAAGAGAATGTATCCTGCCTTCTGGTCTCTTCCTCACACACCAGAACGATTGGTCCCAACTTTTAAACTTCATGATAAACTGTTACACCAGAAGAAGATATCTATGAGCACTGGGAATTTTGGACACTCCTCTATTAATTTTTTTTTTCCTCCTGTTCTGATGGTTGGTTATCTAAGCCCGGCCAAGCCTCTCTGCACTGGATCGTTTTCCCTGGATATGCATGCAGAGCACCTCACCGTATGCTGTTGCTTGAGCTGACATTTGTGTGGGAATGCAGGAATCACAAAGGTGAAACAAGATATAGTGTTTGAAGCTGTATTTAATTGTCAGAAGATTAAGGGGGCTAGTTAACAGTGTGCCTGACACATGCTGGGAGACTTCTTCTCTGGTGTACTAAGCAACTCTTACTTATAAGAATTGATAAATGGTAGTAGTGAGAAGATGATATAATGGAGGGTTTTGTTTGTTTTTTAGATGATAATGCAGGTTAATTTCTAAACCATGATTACCAGTGCTAAGTTATGATCATCTTTACTTGGATATTAAATGGACTAAATGTTGAGGGCGACTTTGTTATAAAATGCAGATCTTAATTGGAAAAGAGCTATTTTAAAATACTATTGCTATTTTAGAAGTAACAATGACTGTAACTGGGAATTTCCTGCTTTTTTTTTTTTTGTTTTTTTTTTTTTTTTTTTTTTTTTTTTTTTTTTTTTTTTTTTTTTTTTGCTGAGTTATTACCTTTGCAGAGAGTTTGGAAAGAGAAGAGGGGAAATTGTAAAGCTAAAAGCACTCATGCTAACTGTCTTCTGCCAAGAGTGTGTTGCTTGTCCCAATGGAGGAGAGTGAACGATCAACAAACTGTAAGCTGAAATTTTCAACTTTACATAAGGAAAATAAAGAACTTTGGCTGCCAGTGAATAACAATCTTATCTCAGCTCCATCTTCAGATCTGTCTAGCAGACCAACTCAGTTGTTTGGTAAAAGTTATGTTGAGCCAAGGTCCCCAGATCATATTTTGGGGCTTGTAGAGGCATGATGCTAGGGAATTTTTGTGTTCTGATTGACAGCCTGACATGGGTGAAAGATAATTTAGAGACAAAGAACCTGAAATCAGTTTATTTTAAATTGGCCTAGAAGAAAACTGTTTTATAACAAAAGCATAACAAAATAGGATAAAACCAATTAGATGCATCTATTCCTTTTTGCTATATGGAATTCCTAGTGATGCTGTAATGCTTACCTTTTTCCAAGTGTATTTGCAGTCTGCCTTATTTAACCTTTTTCTGTACAAATTCCTTTTGGGCAGGAATAAATTTTGGTAGTTTGTGTACCTGACAAACTGTGGTTTTGGTTAAATGGTTATTTTTGGCAGAAAAGCTTTAGAGTCTCGTGCATTTAAAGCCATTATCAATAGCTGCTAGTTGCATTCAAATAATCTGTTTCTGCTTAAGTTTTTTCCTTACCAAATATTTAATATTGTTCTAACTTGTGACAGTTTGAACTAAGTGGAAGATGGGGCTTGACTGGCTGGAGCGATAGTATCAGGGCGATGGCTTCAGCACGTGGGCCGGCACTATTCTCTTGGGGGTGCCCTGGCCCAGTCTCTTCTTGGGTGCCGTGTCCCTGTTTTATTTCTGACTCCAGCCTTACTGATTTTATCAGGTCTTCGACTACTTTGTTGATTCTCATTCTTTTCTCCAGCTAGTAACAACTATTCCCAGTCTATTCGGTAGTTCTGCAGGCCCTGTCTTTTCAGATGAATTTTCCAGACAGAAGAGAGTGGAGTGTCTTCGACAAGCAGCTGGATCAAGGTGCAGGAGAATACAGATCTTTCAGGCACTAGAGGTGTTTTGTGATCCTGACTGCTGCAGCCTCCCTTTTTGCTTATTCCTTTGCGTCTATGGAAGAAAGAAGAGTCAATTATGAGCTTTCTGGGATTCATACAATAATCTCTTTTCACTTCTTTCAAAGTTATGAATAAAGTGTGCTGAAATACAGGAAGAACTTCTTTCCTGATAATGCTAATAATAACAGTCTCTTTTCCGGACATGCTACTATTTATATACAATAACATGTTTATATATAGTAGCTTTCATCTGAGGATGTTAGCTGAAATTTGTAGTAAACATTTTAGTTAACAAGTTTACTGTATGCCTTCAATATCCTTTTCTTTTGGAGGAGTGGAAGAAAGGAAAATGAAAACTGAAGCTTGGGGTTGCTGCTGTGTTCTGAACTAGGAAATGGGGACCCTTCTCTCCCTTCTTGTAAAGTACATTTCTAAGGTTTTATAGATTTTTAAAAAGGCAATTTCATTATTCACTAGGAAATAGTAAGAGAGAAAAGAATGAATAAGGCCTCAGGACCTTTACTTCCTTCCTTCTTAAAATGAATAGAAATGAATCATGCATTTATTTTGGTTAGAAGTTGATTTATTAGCTGATGACAGATAGWGTTTTATTCTTTCCAAACAGTTGTTTTTTTTTCTTCTGTGCTTAGTTTTTGCTTATCCATCTTAGCAGCAATACTGCAAACTAAGGCACAATTTAGAAAGAAAAGTCATGTACTTCAAACAGATTGTTTGCATGTTCCTTTTTGCAAGAGTGGATTTACCATGCACGGTTCTGGCTTGTTTAACTACTAATGCTGAGAGTAAGAGGACAGCGAACAAAAACATATGCAGGTATTGATTTTGTAAATGAACAGTCTAGTTAGGGGGATTTTTGGCTTAAATAAGGTTTGGAGTGGTTCAGTTGTTAATTTTGTTTTCAAATTAATATTGGAGGTATGCCATGAGGTTGCAACGCATTTCTTGCTTCCCATACCATTTGATCTGGTTCTGCAGGTGGCAGTCTGGATTAAAGCTAACTGAAAGTGCTCTGAAATCTTCAGATTTTAACCTGACTCACTAAAAAAATGTAGCTATGAAGAGCTTCTGTGTACCTAAATTTACAAAAGATCTATCATTAAAAAAATGAAAGTACTTTAATTCCTTTAAACAGTTGTAAATTTAATTCCTGTAAACTTCAAACAGTTTATTCCTTTTAACAGGATAGACTGTGATATTGGTGTATGCCTATGACCATAAACGAAGCTAAATAAGAAGTCTGGCTTTCTGATATAAATCTTTCTCCTAAATGGGAAAATTGTCATGTCCTTGAAATGAGTGAATTATGCAGAAGACTCCTTAATTGTAGTTTATGACTTGGTTAATGAGTTGAAGAATACAGTCTAGATGTAAAAAATTAGAATGTCTCTATTTCAATCTGAATAGGCAATCTCTGCTTTTCAAGCAGATGGCTTTTACTGCAGTAATTAAGTATGGTGGAAAAGACTGGAATTTGGAAAACGATTACTTTGAAAAGGCAAGCAGAAGGCAAATACTGCTGACATGTAACCTGACCTTTGTGCTGATAAACTAAAAGATTTTGTCCAATTTTATTGCAGAGAGTTCACATCTCTGCAGAATGATGCTCTGAAACATTAGGCTTAGTTTTTAAAGTTTAATTAGATTTTGAATCAAAAGCATGTTGTAGGTCCATTTTCTTGGGAGTTGGGAAGCATGTCACTTGTCAAATATATTTGAAACAGTTGCAAAGACATTCTTAGGAGAAACGTTAGACTGTAATTTTAGTGTGTATGTGAAAACCCAGAAATCTTAGGAAGCTTGCAATGGGAAATTACGTGACTGCTGAATTCTCATCGTGCCTGTTATTTATAGACACTTAATATCTAATTATTGACCAGGAAACACACAGTGAGAAAGAGACATTAATACCTTTTTGAGAAAACTATTACTAAATGATTTATATGGACAAACCAATGGAGAGAATTGCTGGAGAAGGTGCTTAACCCACTGAAATCCCTGGAAGTTGGTCAGGTTGTGGGGACGGGGATGTGCAGCCCAGGGGATGGCAGGTTGGTTTTGGTTTTTGGTTTGGAGGTTTATTTTTCTTAACCTTATGAGGTTGTTTGGTTCCATTTTAATTAAGTTTGAAAATGGCTAATCTGCTAACCGTTTATCTGTAAGGAACACCACACTTTAAAGGAAGAATCAAGACACGCAAGAGGTAGAATCAATGAAACTACAGTATTTATAAATGAAAATGTAAGGGTATACCCAGTGCAAAGATGAAAAATCCTATGTTCTATACTTTCTCATATACGCAAAGTTGTTTTTTTGTTTTTTTTTTGTTTTTTTTTTTTTTTTTTTTTTTTTTAGGGTGATACTAAGACAAATGTGCCATTGAGTGACATCTTTCCCTGATGATAGACCAGAGCTCTAAGGAATCCAATCTTAAAGTCACAACTCTTTCTTTTTTCCTGCTACTCTCCTATAACTTATCTCAAGTCAAACACAGATCTAAAGCAAATGCAGAACAAGGTCTAAACCATTAACATCTAGTTTCTGTGGGAAAATTCTCGGGGTTAAGTCTGGGTTTTATTCTCTCTCTGTCATATTATCAAAATGTGACCAGTGGTGTCTCTGTAGCCCATTGCATACAAACTTTATTCAAACAAGTGTTTTGCACTCATGCAAAGCTAAGAGACCGATGGCGACACTGTAAATCCTTGAATCTCAGTTATTAAACTGGGGAGAAATGAGTTTTGGTGTAAATAATGTTGCCTTTGGAGCACAACATGAGCAACTTAAATGTTTGAGGAGACCCTAAAGAGACCCATCTGAGAAAGACAACTATGATGCACTACTACAAGCATAAAGCAAAAATAGAAATTCACAGGAAACCTTAAAATAATCAGTGTTGACAGAAATGTGGTGTGGTCAGTGAAGCATAGGCGATAGTACGGTAATGGCCACAAAGCCTCCATGCGGAGAAGATGCCTTCCTGTTTACTGCGGTTGGTATCAAACAGCTGGATCCTTCTGGACTCTTATTAAATTTCTGGCATCCGTTATATCTAAAGGTAAGCCCTCTCTGTTAATTTTGTGTTTGTAAAGAAAAACATTTATTAAAAAAGCAATTATATTTAAGAAGTCTCACCCTTCAATAAGGCTGCAGCTTGTTTGAGGTTTTTTAATTTCAATTTGTGGCTTTAGGTAAATAATTCTGATTAAAAAACATCCATTTGAAAGTATTAAGACACACTGGGAGGTTTTGCTGGTTCACTTGCATGTTTCCATTCCTGCCAGCTTGGATGGTTTAAATAGGAAATCTCTCCCTTTTATAAGCCAAAAGGATAGGGCTAAGATGAAGTAATTATACAGATCTTTATCATAAAGATATTTCTACTTTGAGAGCTAGTTGCCTGAATTTGTACAGGCTTGCATGATAGTATTTGATCTGGTGTGAGGTTGTTCTTTAAAGAACACCATTCTGAAACTACTTCAATGAAAAACTAAACTTTCTTCTTAGTCCTTGATTAATGAAACATGACTGTGCCTCACCCTTAATCTTTAATGGCATCCTAAAAGGGGGCTTTTTTTTTCTTTTCTTTTCTTTCTTTTTTTAAGACAGGCGGGTAATCACAGTCACCGTACCTCAGCTATTCAGTTGAGAACATGTAGCAGATCTGTAATGAAGGAATTTTCATAGCAATTATCGTGATAAAAGCAGGCTTTGCAATGGTTTCTGTATACATTTTTCCATTTCTTAGAAAACCCTGATCGTCCAACTTAAGAGGAGGAGCAGTTAAACAGGTCTGAAATAAACAGTGGTGGTTGGTTTGCTCCGCCACCACCCCCAAACAAAACAGAACAGAAGCTTAGCAATTCATAAACACATGCTTGCTTGAAAATTATTCATTGGGCAATGGAAAAATAGCTGTATTTAATAGTTGGTAAAATCCAGAGTCCCTTCAAGAATGTTCCACACAAAGATTAAACATAGAATTTATTTTTTAAAAAGTCATAGCAGAGAAACTAATCTAGATTGCAATATGAAAGGATCATAGGTTTAAAATTAGGTCCCTCTGTGAAATTCACCTTCACTTCGCTCCTTTTCTTTACTAAGACTTTTTCATATTTTATGCATGAGTCTGGAGTCTCCCAATGCAGGATAATGAAAGTTGCAGCATAGCGTTGAAACATTTTCAGAGATTGACCCAGAACTATAATGATTCTGCAAGTTTGTGGTTTTAACCTCCTCCTGCCCCTTGAGCAGGCAAACAAAATCTCCAGAAGTGCTTAGTGTAACGGGGTGATGTTGCAATTTGAAAGACTTATTTTCCTGTGTCATGATAAATATGACTGATTCTGTAGAAAGTACGATCCAGAATTCTTCTGTTGTTGTTGTGTAATATGAAGCAGAAAGAACGAAATAATTGTCTTGATATCAGCTGAATTCTTGGAGTTAGCAGCCTCTTTCTTCTCTTTCCTTCATAGAAATGCATTTCAGTTGTGTGTCCAAACAAAGCCATTGTGTCTTGCTAAATGAGTGAATAATGTTCTGGAAGGATATTTGACTTCTGCAACAGCACAATCCACATCTGTTGGTCTCATTGTTATGGTTTCCGTGCTGTTCCTGATATGGCAAAACTCTCTTTATTTTGGTTTCTAATCAGTGGCAAATGCTAATTGCAGAGATGTTCCAGTTCAGTTCTCAACTGCTTTTATCTGTATAACAGCTGAAGAGCAACGTTTCTGAACCCATTTATTTTTCAAAAATCTTTTGAGAAACCCATAAGATGCTCTCCTAAATAGCAGCTGGCAGTAGCATATTTTCAGATTTGCCTTATGCGTGTCACATGAGGGAAAAAGATGGAATATTTTGCATTACGTGTGCGGCTAAACATGAGAGTCTTGCGGTAGTTTATGGTCCATGGCACAGAGCGCTGCGCCTGGTTTACTCAGCTGCGTCTCCTCTAGCTGTGCCGTACTAATTTTCTATGCTTGGTGTGTCTTTAAACAGAACGATGGATGTCAGTTCCCTGCGTGGGATGTGTCAGCATTTGCTGAAAGTGGTTGTGCCTCTTCATTAACTATAGATAAACTAGTGGAGGTATTTCACCCTGCGGGCAATACCAGTAGCAGCACAAGGATGCAGGAATGAGTCGTATAGTGTTACACAGTGTTTGTTCTGCATGTTTTGTGTCTTCAAGAATTTCAGAAATGATGAAACTTGTTCTTCCAGCGCCCAAACGATTTTGATTGTTTGGTGTCCTGAGGCTTTATTTGCAAGTTTGATTTTTTTTTTTCTCCTCCGTTCCCCAGTTGTAGTTCCTAGATTTGACTGTTTCCTCATTCTGCTGGAGGACTGATGCACTTCTTTAGCCAAGAAATGAAAATGTCTTCCAAAAACTGTGCTAACTTTTTTCTTTCCAACTTTCCAAATGTGCAAATGATAAGAGTTGAATTATGGGTGGGAAACATCTCAATTCACTGCAGAAGTGTATGAGCTGAAAGCTTGAAGTGCCCAGGATCACTGTAGCTGGCTATTCAGCTCAGTGCCACTGTGGGAACCGCAGAGCTGGTGTGACATCGACCCAATCTCCTGTTCGAGTTGGAACCGTGAGAAGAACTCAGCTCCTTCTCTCTGCTCCCAGGCTAGAAAGAACTGTGTCGGGAGATTTTGTTTTCCTAATACACTACTATTTGATGGTAGGACGTATTCTTTAGCTTGTAAAGCTGGGAGTAGCAAACCTGTATGCTGGTGAGAATTAAGTGAAGGATTCTGAGGGCAAGCAGTAGAAATGAAGTGGCAGCTTTGAAATGAATTTCCTAATAGCGTGCAGCCTGTTACCTACGTCGGTGCCTCTATCTTCCTGCTCACTCATCTAGTTTTCACAGGGCAGCAGAGCTGCTCCTCTGAGCTCACTTTCTACAATTACTCCAGTTATTGCTAACTTCTTCCTTACCAGGACCTTGGTAACAGACGCAATTCCTCCTGGCCTCTCATTCCTAATAAATGTCCTTTGCTCTCAAACTGCCTGTACTTGTTTCTTTAGAGCTTCTGCAAGATGACTGAAAGCTCCTCTGTTTCTGGCTTTCAGACTGGGCAGGTGTTTAGCAGCAGCTATTGCTGTTGAGAATGACATAATCTGTAAAACAAGTCAAAGCAATTAATGGATAAAAATATATATTAATAATACTACTGTGCGACTAGCCTTCTAAATATTTTCTTTAGATCTTTGACCTTATAAAGCTAAGAGATACTTTAATAGTATCAGAAAATACAGTATAGAAATAAACCCAGCTCATTAATATTGCTATGAAAGTTTTTGAATACAAAATACCTATGAGCTACCTAATCCATAAAATGTAAGCTTTAACATGCAAGAAAGTTAGTGAAGTGGGGTTATTTATAGTGGAGATAAAGAAGTTGGTTCGCTCTATGCTTCGATCAGTGGTAGAATATGTATTGTTCAGAAAGGTATTGATGCTATTCTATATAGTAAACAGCATTCAGAGTCTCTCTTTTTTTTTTTTTTTTTTTTTTGTTTTAGGCGAGAAATTAGTAACATATGAATTGCCTTGAGCCTGAAGTTGTGGGGACAGCTGTCTTGAGTAATGGTGCACTGATGTCTGGGCAAGAAATTATTCTGATCTGTACCTAGGTAGCTCTTCCACGGGCAGGGCATCCATCCACACTTCGTTTCAGAACAGCATCTTGCGATTAGTGAATTCAAGATTTTGGTTGTGTTTATAAAGCAAACCCAAACCTTGTTTGCCTCGAATAATCTTTTTCAAGTTCACTAGACAAACTATATTTGCGCAGTTCGGCATGGTGCAAATTTGGGGAGAAATGCGTGCCAAAAGAAGCAACTTTTTACTTTGTTTATCTCTTCAGGGAAAGCTGACTTAGTTGATAACTGTTATCTTGCAGTAACTTCTGTTTTGTATTTAGATGCCTGTTTATTCCAGACCTTACAAACTCCTTTCCTTTTGGAAAAGGGGACACATATAAGGCTTCGTTTTTGTGCGTCTGCATATCACACAAGAGGGTTTTAAATCTCTATTTTGTTGACAAAGATAGGGGTAACATACATATGGTAACTGTTTCTGGGACCTTTTTGAGGCGCCTGCTTGCAGTGTTTAGCAGCACTATACTTGAAGGACCAACAGGAAGTCTACTTTGGGTGTGCTAGTTCATCTGCAGTTGTGCAGGTTGGAAAATAAATGTAACAAATGCTGTAAAAATTAAAAATTAAAGAAATTGCCTAAATCTGATCATTATGTTTTATGGTTTTTATGATTTTAATATTTTAGTGTATTTTATTTTAGGGATAAAAGGAAAACTATGACTTAATATCAACTTGATGACAAAGCAGTTCAGCTCAAAGAAAGGTTTCTGCAAAGCAGAAACCTATCTATCTGCTGGTAGATATCTTTGCTGGCTGCAAGCACAGCTCTGGAGGGCTTTTCATTCGTTGCTCATGTGCAGCACTGTGCCATAATATTCCTTTAGGAGAGAGTGGTGTAAGCTGTGACTACAATCTGTTTCTAATTGATGTGGCTTTTTTACACTTCCGTACTTCTTTTTACCCCTCAAATACCCACCTTATTGGCAAGCATTCGACATGCACCTATGTAAACATGTTAAAACACGGTGTGGCATCATGGCTGATGTTGCAGAGAGGGTGTAGGCTAAACTACTCGCAGTTTGGCCTTGCTCTGTAAGCTGGTCACAGTTTCTCTGTCCTTGAAGAACAGACATGTGATGGGAAGACTGTCCTAGAAGAAAACCACAGAGCATCTCTAGGCACTCAAAAGGGTGGGCACACAATACTGGTTGGGATGTGTTGTGGCAATGTTAGGAAACAGCCTGGGGAAACCCGTGGATGAAGTGAGCTGTGCAGCTCCCTGTGTTTGGATGTGTGAGGGTCAGGGCATCTGGAGCCAGGCAGGAGAGCTTGTGCTCACCACCTTATACCTAAAAATTGGCAAGGCTGGTGCAAAGTCGCAGGCTCCTGACCGTGGTAGAGATGTTTTATTTCTTTTTGAGACCTGGTGTTTCCACTTGTTTATCAGTTTGTTCCAGCCTGTCTACCTACCAACACCTGTGTGCCGTATCTCTGCTCCTCTGCAGTGATTTACAGCTGTCTGCAGTTCAGGAGCAAGCAGTTAACAGGCTCATCTGCACCACTGTCATCCCTCTTCCTTTGATAAGACTTCAGCCAATCCTTAAGTAGTAATTAAGGTACTCTTTCTCATGCATTTGTTTTTCTGTGGCAGTGTATTTCTTTTGCCACTCTTTTGACTTGCTTATACGCAGGAATAAAACACGTCTGTTTTTCAAGGTATGAGTCTAGCTACGTTTCAGTATGTGTTCGGAGCTAGTTTCCATGCTCTTTAACCTGCATTTGCAGGGCTGTATGAATAAATGTTCAGTTCAGGAAATGACTTAACTATGACAAAGCCAAGAAAACGTGGCAAAACACATTTACCAGTAGAACTGTTGCCTGGCTACAGAGTAATGCATATTTTTCAATAACATTTAATAAAATAAAAGCCTCTCTTTTAATATTTAGAATTATGAACATTGCAGATACAGTACTGAAGCCTAGTGTTTCAAGCCATTGACCCCCAGCATAGTGGTARATGTTTTCAAGGGTCAACTGCAGCTACCTAACTGCAGCATCTAATTAGTTTTACCTAGGCTGACCCATCCACTTCACTCAAGAAAACACTAAAGCTAAACTTGAGCTTATTTTTATGTAGTTAAATTTCTTCCTGAGGCATTTCAGGTCAGCAATAAAGAACTAAGCACAGAAATTTATTTGTGAAGAGTATAAAATGGTATTAGTGACATACAATAGAGATATGAGCTCAGCAAAGAAATATATTAGCATGTTATGTAGTTCACATATTAACAGGCTAAATTATACACACATATATGTATAATAGGTATAAACACAACTACATGCATCCATTAAATGATGCAGTACTTTTTCAGCTCATCTAAAAGAGGCGCTGTAGCTCAACAAGTCCTGAGCTTGTTACAGGAAGGAGCAAGTTGGATTTTTTGCCTATATTTTGTGGGCTGCTAACTGAACAGATCTTACGGTCAGAGAAGACAGTTTTCAATGGTAATGGAAAAAGCTAGAAACAGAAAGGCCAGCCACTTCTTGTGCCATCTGCTGCTTTTATACTGGAGAGGGACAAGTGTGTCTGATGCAAGAGCTGCATATGGGTCTGAGCTGCTAGGTTAGGAAGAAATAATAGAGGCAATGTAACAGTGGAGCAGAGGAAAAGAATGGCATTTAGTTTGCAGCCTATATGTGAGAGAAGAGGGGAAAACATAGTTCTAGCTTCCCTTGCTGAAAGGATATCATCTATCAAGCTGAAGGGAACCTGAGAAATCTGTTACTGAATGGAGCACGCTTCAGTAATATGAAAGGGGTCTTTGTAATTTTATCTGAACAAGCTATACTTATCTATGTGCATCTGACAGACTACTGATGAAAAAATATTTTTTTTAATGGCCAGCTTCTTTGAAATCTGTAACTGCCTGTGCATATGCTGTACACCTGGAAGCAGATCTAAGATTTGCGCAATTGTCTTTCCCCCAGGTATTGACTATAAGACTACAACTATACTTCTGGATGGCCGACGAATCAAGCTACAGCTCTGGTAAGTGTGTGTTTCATCTTTCCTCATAATTTATATTTCAGAGACACAAAGGATGAAGCTCTTCAGGGCAGGAATCCTCCCTTGTGCCTCAGAAATATTTCGCTAAATGAGGAAGAACGATCCAGGTAGCTAGGACTTTAGGCAAGTCACTTGCTTTCCCTTCACCTCCATTTGGCATCGATTTCATGTAAAATGGGGAACCCTAGAGTTTCTTATGAGATGCATAATAAATACTGAATGAAGGCACAAAAGATTACAAGTTACTTTGCTATAGGGTAACAAGGACCATGAAATTACCTTAAAAAACATACAGTGATTGTATAGCAACAGATCTCAATTTATTAGTAATGGTGGTCAGGCTGACTAAAATGGCACAATCTTAAAAATTAAGTTCAAAAAAGCAGCGTTGTTACTCACGATGGTTAGAAAGTTGATATTTGATTTGATTCTAGCAAAAAACATGCAGAGAACAATTAAGCATTTTGCTGCAAAGTGATATAACCTGAAAGATGCAATAATGTTGTTGCATCTTAAATGGATTGGTTTTTGTCTTCCCTAAACTCGTGGCACAAAAGAGGGAGAAGCAAGGTCAGGACAGGACAGGAAGGAGAGGGAATATGTTTTGAGGAACCATAATCCAGATGAGTCAGAGGAGCAGGTTCTAGGAACAAACAGCATGCAGATAGGGTAGAGAACTGGAGGTGAGCATGAATTGTTATTGGGATTATACCTTTATACCTCTTTTCACCCCTAAAAATGGCAGTGGACTGTCTGTTTCAGCCTTTGGCTTTAACATTCATTCTCGTGTCCATTTATGATTGGAACATCTTTAAATACTGGAATTAAATGCTTATGTGTTGCCAGGGCTAAGTTATTTTAAATTTATTCTTCATTGCTTGCTTTTGCTTTTATGATGTTCAAAATATTGGTTCAAAAGTTAAAATGCAATGATAGATAATAGTACTTTGCCATATGGTACCTTGATTACTTGACAATTTTGTTCAACTTTTTTCTTCTTCTGGCTTCTGCTTTATATAGCTTAATAAAAATACCACATAAAGCTTATCTGAGAAGCAGCCAGGAAGGAGATGTTTTAATGCTTTTTGTGAAGGGAAAGGATGTTTTTTCTTAGAAAAACAGATTGAAAATGTTTCTACAGTTGACTATATACGGAAATAAGTGCCTTGCTTTTGAAGATCTGTCATCTATCTCAAATAGTCTATGGAAGTTTGTTTCTTGTTGCATTTTTCATTATAATTTTGTTTCTGAACATTATACGTAATGATTCTTTTGTGCACTCTTTTCTAAAAATCTATTCTATCTATGCCTCTGTAAGGATGGCTTCATCATACTAGACTCATGATAAACTTTTATTGCTGTAATCAAGAATTCATTGTTTTTCCATTACTTTCCTTGGTGATAGTTGTTGTTTCCTTCCACTTCTCTGCTGTGAAAACAGAATTTTTCTTTGAGCTGAACTAAATGCAAAGTATAGTGGCATATATATACTTGACTAACAGCCTTTATTTTCCAAGGGCAATCACAAGAGTAGAGTTTGAAGTTCTTGTTCTGTTATCCGGAGAAACCTGAGAAAGACGGAGGGAAGAGCAGAATGCCAGTGTGCAGGGAGGGAACTGCTGAGAGCAAGAGGAGCCACACTTTAGTGGCAACTATGGTGTGACTAAGTGAAGAAGTGACACAGATGAATAGAGATGGGTTGATCAAGCTGAATTCTTAACATAGGCAGACACCTACTTCTTTTAAAATATATATATAATTTATTTTATTTAGGGATGCATCAGGGCAAGGGAGATTCTGCACCATATTTCGGTCTTATTCAAGAGGTGCTCAGGTAAGCAAAGCACAGCTTTCTCAGTGATGAGTAATTGATGAGTAATGGTGGTTGGATGAATGAAAACAGCAGTCTATCGTGATGGCTTCTATAGTTTACTGTATTATAGTTACAGGTTCTATAATGTTCTGAAGATAACATATGCAAAATCCTAAAAAACAAGAGGAAGGATTCTCTTTTAGGGGGAGAGGGAATTAATGAGATTGAAGTTGAATCATGGTGAAATACAATTGTATATATTCTTGTGCCTTCTTGTCGGTTACCTCAGTAACTTAAGTCTGTTATCTTTGGTCAAGCAAAGGAAATATATGCTAATTCTGAGTTTTAAAATCTTGTGTGCCAAGTAAGATAAATTGACAACATAATGCTGTCAAGGCTAATTGGAAAAATATAAATCTAGCCTAAAATGCAACAAAGTGCAATGGCTTGTAATGAGGTGACCTGAGGGGAGGAAAAAAAAGCAGACAGACATAAAAAAGTCACACATTACTGTTATAACTCATGACATGCATTGGTTTTGATGAGTTGCTCCTGTTATATCCCAGGATTGTGCAGAGCTACAGAATGTGACCAAAAACTTGTATTTGCTATGACATGTGATATGTATGTAATCAACCAAACCTGCCAACTCTAAAAAAAAGTATTTCTCAATGTGTTAGGCCCCAAAATGAAATTGTGGGTTCTACGCCTTACCCATTCTGTAATCTGTACTGGGAGACAGGTCTTAGTTTGACAGGATGATGAGTTTCTACACCATTGAGAAGTTGCTCAGTATCTTACAGGATTATTTTGGAACTGGATAATTTACAGGTATTATTCTGTTTTATGCCTCTGATAAACTTTTTTTTTTTTAATACAGGGTGTAATACTAGTTTATGACATTACAAATCGTTGGTCATTTGATGGAATCGATCGATGGATAAAAGAAATAGACGAGGTAAGGTACGCTCCCAGAGCATCACTAGTCTATACCAGATTACTAAGACTGACTGCTTACAGTATTTTCTAATGTTTCTCCTGGCATTTTCAGGCAGTGCTTACTACAGAGTTATCCAAGATAACAAGCTTACAATTGTGTTTCTATGTTTATACTTTTAGAAAGCTGGAAACATACCAGCTGAAGTGTCTGGTTTCTAAAGGTGTTGACAGAAAGCATATGGAGGGCAAAAATTTCAAGTTGCAGTCCCACTCTTGGTATAGATCTGCTACATCATCTGTGCAAGTCACTTTACTGTAAGGAAGGGATGTTTTTAAATCAGAGAATCGTTGAATAATTTAAGCTAGAAGAGACCTCTAGGCATCATCTGGTCTGACCTCCCACGCAGTCTTTAAATCTTGAAAAAGCTTTTGTTTGTTTTAATTGAGGGAAGTGTGAGCCAGACTGTTAATCCTTTTTTTCTTGCTGTTGTTGCTTCCTTTTGCTCAGCATGCTCCTGGTGTACCAAAAATCCTGGTTGGAAATCGCCTTCACTTAGCCTTCAAACGCCAAGTGTCTACTGAACAAGCACAAGCCTATGCTGAGAGGCTGGGCATGACTTTTTTCGAAGTCAGCCCACTTTGTAATTTCAATATTACAGAGTCCTTTACTGAGCTTGCAAGAATAGTATTGATGAGACATGGAATGGACAGGCTCTGGAGGCCAAACAAGGGTAAGCAAAGTACAATATACAATTACTTGTGCTACTATCTGCTAGCAGTGTTAAAAATACTAAGAATCTTGAAGACAAAAGGGAAGAATGAGAGATAGTGAAATAAAGATTTTCAAATGCTTAATTTTAAAATATAAGACGCAGGTGTCTGGTAACTTTATCAGCTTAGTCTTTGGTTAAATGGTGTGCTGTTGGTTTTTCAAGGTGAAAAGAACTTGAAAAGACTAGGGTTTGCTTTAGCTTTTAGGAAACAAGGCAACAGTATAGCATACAAAATGGTGCAGAGAAATTGATAGAAAACTGCTTTCTAGGGTTGTGAGACAAGATGGATAGAAGTACAGGTTAAATGAAACTGAAAGCAAATTCAAAACCAAAAGAAATTTTTTCTACATAGGATAAAATGTCTTGGGGAACTCATTGCCAGGTATGGCTGAGGTCCAGATTTTAGCAGCACTGAGAAAAGGCTAGACAGCTATATGCCTGTGTGTGCCTTTATTGTTTTTTTGGTTTGTTTCTGTTTTAAAATAAAACATTTTTGCTTCATTTATTATGGCCATGGTAGTCTAAGGATATAATACAATACTGAAAATGTTTAAATTTAGTCCTGGCTGAGGCTTATGCTTCATGAATGTAAAATAATTTCCAGAGCTTTTATTACTTGGCTGATTTTGATGCAAAAAACATGCGGGGGGGGGGGAGGCGGGGGAGAGAGGGGGAGGAACTCCTAACTCCTGTGTAGCTTGCTTTCTAAACAGAAAATATACAAATGCAGGAACAGTTTTATCCCTGCATGTAGAGAATAATAATAAAAAAATCCTAAAGCTTAATTCTGACTCACATAGGTATTCCAACACAAATAGGAAACTGAAGCACAGATTTTTTTTGGCTCATATATAATGTGGGAAAGGGTGCAGGAGGAGAAATGAGAAGTCTTCCTAAAAGAAGAAAGTGCATGCAGAATATTGGGTATGCTACCACCATGTGGCTGACAAAAGCACGCTATTATAATGCAAGTTTTATGTCTGTTTTTAAGTACTGAGTCTGCAAGACCTTTGTTGCCGTGCCATAGTTTCCTGTACCCCTGTGCATCTTGTTGACAAGCTCCCTCTCCCTGTTGCCTTAAGAAGCCATCTCAAATCTTTCTCTGTGGCCAATGGCCTTAATGCCAGGATGATGCATGGACGCTCATATTCCCTCACATCCAACAACATCAGTAAAAGGAACAGCTTAAAGAAAGCTAAAATTATCCGTCCACCACAGAGCCCACCAAAAAACTGTACAAGAAACAGCTGTAAAATTTCCTAAACCCTCTGTGGGAAAAGGAACCTGGATGGAATGCCCTCATGTGGAGTGTTGAACACAAGGACTCTTTGTTTAATAGTTGAGCATATTCTATGTGTGTATCACATTGCATAGACAAAAATAAGAAAAATCTTATTTTAGAGCTTGCTCACTAAATTAATGCTGCTTTGGAATGAATGACGTGTTAAGTGCAACTGAAAGGATGTGACATCTTCCTGTTGGGTTTTCATACTGTATTTTAGTTTTTGATGTGCATGATGCCATTGTTTTTACTAGTAGATGTGTTTTTATATAGGAAATAATTATAATTATTTTGCTGTCTTAATTACATGAAATCTGGACAGTGACTTGTGTATACAAAAACCTCTGTATTTGCAAACTTTAAAAATACAAGAAAGAGTGGTTGGTTTGTATATTCAGGCAGAGGTTTTTAAATGCAGTGTATTGTATACATTGTAAATTCCACAAATACTGTGACAAATTCTAGTAATACTGCAATTGTGTATTTGGACTTTTTGTAAAGCTTCCCTGATAACCTTGAAGCACTAACTTAACTAAGCTAAAAATGTGTATATAAATGTTATGCACACACACAACAAGGTTTTGTCCCATTCGTGTATGAAATAGATTTGATAAAGCTTTTGGTATGTTATTTAATACTTTGGGGGATTAATTTGTGGTTTATATACTTATTTTTCTGTAAAAAAATCTACATTTTTATACCACGCTACAGGAAAGTTCTAGGAAGAAAAGCCAAAGAGACTGTGGTAACAGGAACATGACTTAAAGAGTTGCTTTGTAAGCAAGAACACTATTTAAAAAAATAAATAAATGTTTCTGGAAAAGAAATTCTGTTATTCTTTCTTTAACTGGGAAGGTTGTCTTTATCTTCCTTTAGAAGAATTTTGAAGAACAATATTCCCGAAGTTGACACCAAGAACATGCAGCCATCCTGCTTATAAATCACCTCATTCTTTGGTTACAAGATCTATCTTCAAGGTTGTTAACTGAAATATGAAGAATAATATATGTCAAGTCTTCCTTCTATTTATGAAAGAACAGAGAGACTTATTCTCCTGAAAAACAGCAAGTCACTGCATCACTTGATCTCAGCTTTTTCTAGGTGTCTTTGTTAGTATGAGATAACATCAAGTTAAACTTCTGCATTATTCCTCCTGAATCAGCACAGATCTCCATAGCATCTGTTTGCTAGTAGGGAAAATCCTAGGCCAGTAAAATGCCAAAGTGCACTCTACCAAAAAGTGCAAAAYGAAAAAAAAGGAAAAACAGAATAAGTCTTCTCATTATTTAAAGACTGAATGGCCAAAAGAATTGCAATGGAAAAAAATTTTTTGATCGTGCCCAGTCATTTCTGTATATTCTCTATTTGGATGGGTAATTAGAAAGTACTGAAAACAACACAATTAATTTGGACTTACTCCATTTTAAACTGTGTATTTCAACTTGTTATGGAAGAAGTTTAGATATTTATAGTAGACTACTATTGCTGTTAAGACTTTTGTTACACAGAAATGCTAAAATGCATGTGGCTTTTGTTTAAGTAATGTTTTTGCAATAAGGGAAGAGAAGTGGCTTTCAGTATTGTTACTGACTACATAGAAATCTTGTGGCTAACTTTATATAGCTAAGTATCTTACATGTAACATTACAATCTTCATGTTGCAGATAAGGGGAAGCTAGATGAATTGCGACTTGGTATGTGAAAATTATTAAATCTGAAATCAGTATTCACTGCGTAATGATGCATAATAAATGTATTCATAGATGGTATTCTTTCATTCCACTTTTCCATAGGATTTTTCATTATTTGCAGTAAAAGCCACAAGTATTCAGAAACTCCAGGTCTGCAAGTGAAACACTCAAGTGTAACTTGTTTATCTTCTGGAACGGAAACAAATCTGCTGATCTGATACTTCAGTAATCAAGGCTTCCTTACCTTATGCTATTTCTATGGAGCTGGTAGTTGGTAGGTAGGGTGGAGGATTTCTGTTGCTCACGCCACTGTGGTGACGAGCAGGCTCCACCTGCTGGTCTGAGTTACATGTGCTGTAGAAATTGCATCTCCACAAGTATGTTCATAGCAGCCTATGTCTATGAAAGCTGAAGGAGATGTCCGTGGTGGGGAAGCACTGTGATCATGTTTGATTGCAGCCTGTGCGGGGGATGGAGCCATGTGCATCTGCATCTGGTCTGGATTAAGCCTCTTCTAAATTATAATCTTGGCTTCTTCGTTCACCAGGCCATTACGTTGTTTCCTTCTTTTATGCCACCTTCTCATTTGGTGTGGCAGCATGCACACAACCTGTGGCGCACAGGCTTACATGGAGTGGCTGTTAATAAAGATGTGAGACCTCTTGTTGGGTGTTCTTCCTACCAGCCAGTGTGAAGACAAGGTAAGGAGGGGGCTGGAAGAGCACTCCTCTGGCCACGGCAATCCCAAATGTAGCAAGTAAAGCCTGAGGGAGATGGAGAAAATATCAAAAAATGGCTGCTATCTCACTGCTGGAGGAGACAAAAGCTCACGGAGGGGTCATGTGATTTTTGGTCCCTGTAGCCCAGTGCCTGCTCTAGCCTTGGGCCCAGGGTCACTCCCTGCAAACCTAGGAGCTTCGGTGATCTCCAGCTGGAGGATGTTGAATAGGTCCAAGGGGAGGAGAAAAGCGTGTTGCAAATCTGAAAACGCAACTTCAAGCCATTGGCAGGGAGGGTACCAAGCAGGAGTAAGAAGTAAATGTGTGGAAGGGAGAGTGGGGTCCTTCCCAACCTGGAACAGCACTCCCGGATGCCCTGCAAGCGTGTGGGCTTCCGTGAAATCCTGCACCGCTGTGGGGCTGAAGGGGCTGCTGCAGGCCCTCTGGTCCACCCCCTCGCTTGAAATTGGGCTTGGTGCTGTGTTCAGATCAGGCTTTGGCTCTTGAATACCTCTGAGGTTGTTCCGTAAGGAGTCTGGGCTGCTACTTCAGTGCTCGACTGCCATGCTGGAGGGGTTTGGGTCAAGTTGGGCCACTCGTATTTCAGCTTCCCCAGGTGTATTATCCCCTCGGGCGCTGGGAGGCCCCACCTGTCCTCACTGGCGGCCCTGAAGCGCCCCAGACTCGGCGGCAGACGCCTCAGGGTCAGGGTAAGCCCCTTCCTCCTGCTCCTGCTCCTCCTGCTCCTGCTCCTGCTCCTCCTCCTCCTCCTGGGCCGCGGTTCGATCGTTCGGCGCTCCTCGGCCTGCTGGGTGGATGGGCTCTGTGCTCGGCGGCGCGGCCTGGCTGGGTCGGAAGCAGCCACCGGCCTGTCCGCCTCGGCTCGGCTCGGCTCGGCTCGGCTCGGGCGGGCTCCCGCGGCGGGGCTGAGGCGGGCGGGCGCCGCCATGGTTTAAAGGGCCGCGGGCAGACGCGAGCGTGCAGGAGCCATGAACCTCCTGCCGGCCAACCCTCACGGCAACGGGCTGCTCTACGCCGGCTTCAACCAGGACCACGGTGAGGTGGCGGGGCCTGGCAGGGGCGGGGGGCGCG
>NW_028185461.1:2251875-2278405 GCF_003343005.1 Rhea americana
GTGCCGTCGCTGATGGGATCCGCGGGGGGAGGGAAGGGGTCCGCTGGCCGAGGCGCAGAGCGCCCGCAGAGGCCCCGGCTGTCGGGCCCATCCCGCGCGCCTGGGGAGCGCGGAGCCTGGCGCGGCGCTTGGCGGAGAGCAAGAGGGGAGCGGTGACCGCAGCGGCCTCAGGCCGCGCTGAAAGCGGAGCTTGGAAAAACCGGCTGCCTGGTGCAGCGTGAGGTACGCCCGAGAGCCGGCGCTTGCGGGGAGGGCCCTTTGCGGCTTCGCTACTGAAGAAAAGTAACTTGCAAAGCGTCTCAATAGGTGCTTTGCATTTAAAACTGGTGATATAATACTTATTTTTCTGGCTGATTTGCATTTTTCAATTATGAGTGAGACTGCTAATCACACTGGCAGACAAGTACACAGTACTAAGCCCTGGACAACTGAAAATCTTCAGAATTGTGTTCTGGGCTGGGGTGGGCTTTTTTTCTCTCTCCTCCCGCTTTGTGAGAGAGGGGGAGGCAATTCTGAGAGCGGTTGCACATGTCTGTCTTTTGCACTATAAATATAGCACTAGTCTTGTGAATAAGTGTCATTTTGTGGAAGAGGCATAGAGGGTCATCATTTTGTAACGCCCTTTTGTCTTGCCAAATAATGCTCTTGCCTAAGGCCGTCTTGCAAATCGTGTCACTGCAGATGATTGTAGTTCGTTTACCTGTTGCTGACAAACCACGGTAACCTTAAAGTTGTGCATAAGCATGAATTATTCTGTGATTCTGCTCTAGCATCTCTAATGGTGTTTTGTCAGCAGTAAATCAAACTGTTAACGAAGTGGGCTTTTTGCTAGCTCTGCTCAAGCTATTCCTTTGACTTAAAACCAGTGTGATTGATGGCTTCCTTCAGCAACTCTGTTTGCACTTGTTTGCCTCCTTTGTTCACCGCAGAGATGACGAACAGATTTGCAAGAATATGTTTCATTTGAAATCTTCAAGTGTCTGTAATGAAACTGTAGTACTTGATATCAGCCCTGGTTGTAAAGGGAACTGTGTAAGAACATAGAATTTTCTTCTCCTGCAAAACTGCCTTAAGAACCTCGTTTTAGTATGTAAAGCTTGCTGTTTATTGCAAAGAGTTCCTCAACTTCCATGGCAGAAAACATAAATTCAGTGCTTTTGTTGAAGTGTTGCATCCAAAGTACATTAAGGAATTAGTTTCTTGGGAATCTGTACATTCTCTGATTTGAGGAGCTTACTTCTGTAGTTACTAAAGTCCTATCCCAAGTAGCCTCATGAACCAACAGCAAAAACCTTGAACAAAAAAAAAGGCATGTTTGGTTTCTGTTCTCACTCCCTTGGAGCTTTTACTGGTTAGGAGTGGTGAATTTTGGACTGTAGTTAGTAGGTTACTTTAATATGGATTTGGCCCTTTTCAAAGTGTTCAAGATAAGGTAATTGCTTAGTTTCTTGAAGAAGAGTAGAAGAGGAAAAGCTCATTTCTTCCATGTTTCTACTACCAGAAATAGAAATATAAGTCACTTGAGTGCTGAAGCTTAGTAGTGTGGGTGCCTGCTGGTATTGTCACAATAACCTAATTTCTCAGTAATTTAAGGGTAGCCAGTCCCATGATGATATGGCCATGGGAGGAATGACCTAATAGGTCTTTTCCAGTCTTAATTTCCATGACTGACAAGTGATAAAGCTAGCATCTGCAGTTTTTCTGGAATGTACTTCCCTTATTTTTGTTTCAGTAATATATTTTTATGCTGGGTACCCTTGCTGCTTCTGTAAAATTAATGGCCCGTATTGCAAAATGTTCTCAATTGTTTTAAAACAGAATACTCTGATTTTAAGTTCTCAATTTCAAATTGATGTGCTCCTGATTTCAGGCGCTCTTCTGATGCTTTCAGAGAGACTTAAAAACAGAAGGTGCTTTACTGAAATGAATAGGCAAAACATAATGATAAATTATCATGCTAGAACACAGATGTGTAAATCAATAAGAAGTTTCTCTTTTGTCATTGCTGTACTCTGTAGCTGGTTTGAGAAATCAGATGTAGATGTGTTTTGGTGTTGAGGCACTTTGCTTATCCACTTGATCACATTTAATGGGCAGAAATGCTTAGATATGCCCCCCCCCCCCCCCCAAGATCATAGTGTTTCTAGGACTCTGTGCTCCTTCGTGCGGCTTTAGACAAAATTTGCTGCTGCAAGATAGCTGAGCATGTGAGGAACTGCTCTAGCTGTAGTAACTGCTTTGGACATCACTGTTGCCATTTCCAGATCTTTAGGCGCTAAAGCCTGAAAATTTCCTTCATGTCAAACATGGCCCCTTCAGTTTGTGGCATACTGTAGGGTAGGCATTAGTTTAATCTCCCCCTCAGCTCTCTTTTCCGTCTCTTTTCCGTCTCTTTTCCGTCTCTTTTCCGTCTCTTTTCCGTCTCTTTTCCGTCTCTTTTCCGTCTCTTTTCCGTCTCTTTTCCGTCTCTTTCAAAACAAAATCGCTTTGGCTTCACCATGGCTGTGTTGACAAATAGTATTATTTTTTTAGTGTACGAACAAGCATAACTGCAGTTAGACAGGGTAATAATTGTTTGTGAATTTGGTTGTAATCTAGTATTTGAATGGAAAATTTTAAAAGATACTTGAGTTCTCTTCCTTTTCAATAGCTTTTTGACGATGTGTCTGTCGTATCATGAGATGAGATGTGAGCTTGTAATGTCTGAATACTGTTGAAGGAGGCATATTGGTTCCTGTATAGTAATATCCATATTCTTTTATGACAACCCATTTCCAGCTCTACTTTAGAGCTTACAAGTCTTGCTTCTACAGATGAACTGGGAAAACCATGGTGATTCCACTGGTAAAGGCTGGGATCAGTCTCTTGCAAAAGAGTGCACTCCGAAACTCTTTCCATAACTGAGGATTGAAAGGGTGGCAGTAATCTTTCTGTGCGTTTTTCTTCTCATTCAGCTCGGGACTTGCCACACTAAGAGCTTGGTGTCGCTGTTAACAGCAATGGACTGTAATGGGGAATGTCACCATTACTCTCATTTCCTCAGTTTTGGTTTATTGTCTACACTTATAACTATTAGATTTTTTTTTCCCCAAGAAATGTAAAACAGTCCACATCTTAGCCATGTTAGCCCTGTAGCAAAGCTCTAGTGGTGCTCCAGAAAATGTCCGCGTTCGAGTGTGTTACGGAAGCGCTCTGTTTAGATTTGTCATGAGCTGCTGGTATTAACACAAGTAAAATTTTATAGCACCTTTCTAGTATAGAACAGTTTTAGTATCCCTTTCTCTCTTCTGGAAGTGTGTTACTCTGTTGTAAAACTGGCACTTGAAAAATAATTTATATGCTCGTAATTTGCTACAAAGTATTGGAGGAGGAGGAGTTGTGCCTGTAAAAAAAATATATATATGTATGCATGTATGTGTTTTGTGTGTGTGCAACCCCCTACCCCTCCCTGGCTTCAGGCATGCTGTTTGGATTAACTGTTGTGCCCACGAGTCTGCTGTTAATGTGTTAGAGGTTTACTTTGCTTCCTGTTAACATTGAAGGGTGTGGGCATAGGTCTTGCAGTAAATTTCCCTTTGTGTGTATGTAAGATGAGTGAACAGGAACCTTAAGGATACTTCCAGATATACACCCATGCTGGCAAGATATACACCCATGTTGGCAGGATACTGTAGGGTAAAGCAGAGCATGATGAGGCGCAATGAGCGATTAAGTGGTCCTACTTCAAAAGACGCTTTCTTGAAGAATTGAAAAAGAATCTCAAATTGGCCATTCCCCCCCCCCTTCTTCCCCTTTGAAATTGTGGAGTTTTTAATAATCCAAATCAATACCATCTAGTTTATTACATGTTTTTTGCTACTGTATCAGAATACTGATTCCACAGTGCGCAACAGCTTTCCTATATAACAGCTACTGTTGTGATGAGCGAGGAGAAAGATGTCACCAATCCTATTATTTCTTTTGACATCTTAAATTGCATCAAGGTACAAGCAGTGAAAGAGAAGTGTTGAATGTTGTTCAGTTCCTCTTTAGTGACTGTATACTTTTTTTTTTTTTTTTTTTTTTTTTTTTTAATGTGCTTTTATTAAACTGGTAGGATGCAAACAGCACAGAAATGCTTAGCTACCAGTTCTCAGGGACTCACCTACATCTATCTTTCTTGGTGTTACAAATTTAAACACAAATAGGTGTCAAACCCTTCTGGTTTGAGCCTTCTTGCCAGGTTGTAGGAACAATCGTAGCTCTGAGCGAACGATTTGAACACTTTGTGTCAGGAGCGAAGTCCTTCGCTCCACCACCCCATGATATTTGCATATCTAGTTTGGGGAAAGGATGCATTTAAACACAACTCCTCAGATTTTATTTGAGATTTGTAAATGGTTGCAGTCACTGCGATGAGTAAGAATAACAGCAGACTCATTTGAATAACTTTGTGTTCCCATGGCTCAGAGAACTTAGACTGGAGTTTTGGTCGATTGCATATAAATTGTGTAGCAACTTATGTTCTGTTGTAGGTCTCTAGCAACAGCAGCTGCTTCTGACTTGTAATTGCTCTCACTTCAAACTGGCATTTCTTTATGTTAGTAGCTGTATTCAGTAATTAGTGAACTTTGCTTCATAAAGATTGTGGGACTACACAAGCTGAAATGTAGGCTTCCTTCTCGCTAATACTGGGTGACACAGAGTACAGGTGGAGTGGGAATCATTCTCCCTTCCTTCCACTGTTTCCTCACCTGTCTGAAAAGGATACTAGTATCTTTCAACTCAAGAGGTGAGCATAGAGGACAACTTCCCCAAGCAGTTCTCACTAGGAAACACTAACAAAACCCGCAAGTGTTCTTCAGATTAAATTTAACAGTGGAGTTGGTAAGTAATGCTTTCTTAACACTCTTAGCTCTTGACTGCCTCTTAAAATTACTATTATATATATGAATATATATATATGTATTTACATATGTGTGTGTGTGTTTATGTATGTCTTTTACTGCAGGTTGCTTTGCATGTGGAATGGAAAATGGATTCAGAGTTTATAATGCAGATCCACTCAAAGAAAAAGAGAAACAAGGTAAAATGTTTTTTTATTATGCTAATTCTGCGTTGGACGCTCAGTCTCCGCTTCTTTTTTCCGTAAGATTGTTGCTTAAAAAAAAAAAAGCTTTCCAGTTATGGAAGTTTATACTGGTTCTAAAAGGAGTATCATTTATGTTAATGCCCTCATTAGGTGTTAAGATGCTATTAATTTGCATAAAGGTGGCAGATTATGAAGATGTTGCACCCTTTTGTGGAGGCTAAATTGCCTTAGCTGTTGCTACAGAAATGTTTATAGTCCTGAATAAGAGAGAGAGCTGTCTGGTTATTCACAGATGAGAGAGAAGTTACTTGCTGCAGCAATGTGATCTGCCATCAAGAGAAGTTGTACTATGCTTGTGCTTGCTATCTGGAGGAGCTTGTACAATTTCTGCTGCCTTCCCGGAGATCTGAACAAATGTTTCTTGCAGTTGCTCGGTGTGTTGCTTGCAAGAGCACCTTGAGTTCAGACCTCTTACGGTCTAAACTACATATCCTTTATGATACGCTTACAGAATTTGGAAGGTTCTTATGGTTGTAAACGTATGACCATTTCTTAAGAGAAATGGTTAGTTGAGAGTAACCTTAACAGTTAACATAGGTGGGGTGGGTTGTTTTTCTTTCTTTTCTTTTTTTTTTTCTTTCTTTTTTTTCCCCCTTTTTAAATGGGACAGCAAGCAGAACCAAGTCAAAATAAAGGAAAATGAAATCTAGTCATGTGGCTCTAATCTTAAATATAGGAGGAAGGCTGCCATGCTAAACAAGTTTCCCAGCATCCCAGCACTTTCAGCCTGTCTTTAGCAATATAACCTGTGGTGATGAACTAGAAAGGAGACTTGAAAGAGGCAAAAGCTATTTAAAGTAGCAACTCCTGTGAAACCAGGTGTGCTTTCACTTTCTAGTGCTATAAAAGATTTGAGACACCTTTCAGGTGGTCAGTTTGACAGATCATTTTCTGCTCTTAATAGTAAGTCTTTGTGTGAGGAACAAGTCTTGGAGCTGTAATCGGTGATAGTCTGCTAAAAGGATTAGAGTCCTGTTGAAGTTCTTGTCAGACCTCTTCCTTACAGCATCTCTGGACATGTTTCCAGGGCTCTAGAATGCTATAAGAGTGAATAATGAAGAGTTTTTTGTGAGTCAGACTATGCAGGGTGTGTAAATATACACAGAAGACAAAATTTCTTTGTGCACTTGAATCTACCTGTCAGCTTAGCAGAGATGGTCAGATGGATCTTGTCTATTTGTTTGACTTCTGCAATGTGGTATTGAACCAAGTCTTAATCGTTATACCCTGGCTTGTATCTCCTGTACCCAAGATTCTCCTGAGGTCTCCCATCCAAGCATCTCCAGAGCCAGAACTGCTAAAATAATGAGTAAGGTGTTCATTCTAATGTAGATTCACAATATTCAGAACATGTGTGTTCTTCAAGTGTCTCAGGTTATCCCTCTTACATATCTTGTGCCTTTTTATCTATACCTCTTCATAATGATTTTTTTATAAAAAAAAAAAAAAAAGAAAAGAAAAAGACTTGAGAATGTGGGCAAGTTGGTTCTGTTTTTTTTGCAAGGCAGAGGGAGTATTTGCATCTCTGGAATACTTAAGATGATTGTAAAATCTAAATTAGAATTAAAAGCTGACAAAATTATTTAAGACTTAAGTAGTGTTTGATTTAATTGCACGTGAGTAGCCATTGTTAAATCCTCCGGCTGGAGTCCTAGCTAAAAACTGCAAACACATGTGCTTTCTGTACTAGGTTGATATCTATGATGATACAGATGAGACACCATCATACTCTATTTTAAGTATGCTTAAATGTGTAGCTTTAAAGAGTTCTTACCTCTACAATCTTCCTCTTAACTTTTTTTTTTCTCTTTTGAGTGAGAGAATTTCTTGTAAGCAATGAGGAAAAAAGTTGGGGAAGATCTGATGGAGAAAGGGATAGTGGCCAAATACAATTGTTTGGGAACGTAATGCAGCAGTCAAAAGTGGTGTTGAAGAAACCACAAGGACTTGTATGAAATCCAAGGCTCTACTCCTCCAATATGAGTGTCTTTCCAGTCCTTTCTCTTCAGCATTATATGGTCAGGTCCAAACATCAGTTCCTCATCCAGGAAGTTTGTAGTGCTTGTTAATGTGTAACTAAGTCTCTCTTCCTCTTATCCTTGATGCATATGTCTAAATCTTTCTGTTGCTGTACTTCTCCCCACCTCCTCAGATGTTTTTGCTATTCTTTCCCATCCCTATTCCTGGCAGTAGATCTCTTTTGTTTCCTTATAAAATTTCTTTGAAATAATTTACTAGTTTCCCTTGTCTTTCTTGCTGGAACCTGCCAGTGTGTGGAGGTATTGAACAATTTCTTGAAGGAGAGATTGTCTTTTACCCAGATCATGTACCTTGAAGGCCACAGTTGTTGCCTGTCATCCTCCCACTTCAGTTCCCTCTCCTGAGTGGAATGCCAAGCTTCCCTCGAAGTTATATAAACAAAAACAGAACGCCCAGCCAGATGTCACCAAGTAGAATTATTTTATTGCAAAATCTTCTGATCAATACTTTGTCCTTCCATTTGCACCATAGCCTAGCATCTTATCTTACTCCCTCTGCAGCTGAAATTCTTCAGCCAAACAGAACACAACAGAAGAAACACAACCCTTTGCCTTGCACTGTAATTGAGAAATTTTCTGCACCAGCTGGTCTGTTCACTACATCCCCTGCATCATGTAAAGCTCGAGTGGAGGTTCTCTGGAGCTGGACCATATCTCTTTTTCTAGCAGCTGTGGGTATTCTCCAGAGAATAGAAGTAGAGATTCTGTTACACCTATGTGCATTTTGCATTCTTTTGTCAAATACACTAAATCCACACAGACAAATCCCCTCGCAAAGAAAAGAAAAAGGGTCATGACTGATGAATAACATTGGTGTTTTTCCAATTGCACGGCATTGTGTGTGAGGGGAGTCAGTTGGGGAAAGAATTTGAATTAACCTGTTAGTCTTTAAAATGTATCTATAAAACCACTGTGTAATAGAAATGAACAAGCTTCTGTGATGATATTGACTGGCTTCTTTGCATGCAATATGTCTTTAAAATCTTGCTGTGTTTTTTTTTCTACATATTTTCATTTGTGTATAAGTAAGGCCTGTCCCAACTTTGCCACAACTGCAGCAGTTATCCCCATTGTTATGAAGAACAAAGCAACTTTTGAGAATCATGATCTTTTTAAAAAAAAAAAAAAAAAAGAAAGAAAACTTTAGTCGTGTGATGTTGGTGCAACAAAGATTTCCATGGTCTGTTCCTCCAGCTCTTAAGAGTCAGTGTCAGTGAGAAAGAGTCAGCCAGTGTAGAAAAGGGGTCTTTCTTCACTCTTCTTCTGAGAGAGGTCCTGGACATACTTAAACTTTTTTTGTTAACACTTGAATAAAAAATCAAAGGCATCTTAACTGTTTGTGGCACTTTTAAATAAAACACATTTGTCTTCCAGAATTTCTAGAAGGTGGTGTTGGCCATGTCGAAATGTTGTTTCGTTGCAACTACTTAGCACTAGTAGGTGGAGGAAAAAAGCCGAAGTACCCACCCAACAAAGGTACAGTCTTGAGTCTCAAGGAAGAGCTCTTGTAAGTGTGTGTCTTACTGTTCTTTGTCAAACTGCCAAAAGAACTTCCAAAGCAAATGCCTTGAGCTGGGGCCTGGTACTGGGCCTGGTGTTCTGAAGTTGGATGGAAGGATGTTGCAGCAAGTCTAAGTAAATGTGGGGAAACAAGTAACATTACTTCCATCACATTATTAACAGGCAGTTATCTGCAATGACCAGTCTCAGAGACTCAAAACCATCCCCAGTGAAATCTGTACTTTTCACAGTCAGCTTTGCAAAGAGACTTGGCAACTTGAGGGAGAATAAAACGTCCCTGGTGGGCAGGCTTTTCAGGAAAATTGATTACTCTTTTTTTTGGCTGCTGCTTTATTTCTTCAATAGCCAGCCCTTAGAGCAACAGAAAAAGCTGATTGTCCTTATAAATGTATATTTTTATATAAAATCATAATTTCTGTTTAGAGTTTACCAGCTTCTGCGTGAAAGAGTTGTAGCAGGAAATAATGGATTGATTAAATAGTAGCTAAATACCTTCTGGTTAGTAGAATATCAGTCTGTAATCATTTAGGTATTGGATGCACCTCTTAATTAGTCTACCGAGAAACTAGAAATTGTTATAATGGAGATACTGTAGATTTGTCTTGATGATATAATGCAAACTCTGTCCTGTTCTAGTAATGATCTGGGATGACCTGAAAAAGAAGACTGTCATTGAGATAGAATTTTCTACAGAAGTCAAAGCAGTTAAACTGCGAAGAGATAGGTAGGTACAACAAACTTGTTCCAAACACGTGACTTTGTTTGCTGCGTGCACTGTTCTTATGCCCTTTCAGCTATTTGCCGAAAGAAAAAGACTCTATTTGAACACTTAGATTTAATTGCTGATGTTCTTTATCTAAAACAGGCTTTTGTGGTAAGTGTTAAGTGTGAACAGATCACAATTCGAGTATGCTGGTATCTAAAACCTTGATGAAAAGCCTGTAAGACTTTTTATGACTGTCTAATAAGGAGAAATGCTCTCATGTGGCTATTGCAGACAGTGTTCTTCTGTGTATGGAGTGCTTTTCAGGCTCATAGTTACCTGTTTTTTTTTTTTTTTTGCAAAGCTGGAAGCCTGTAGAGCAAAAAAGAAAAAAGGCCAGAAAATCTGTTTAAAGCCTTTGCAGAGCTGAGTTAAGACATATATCTCTGTTTTACCTCACTGCTGACTGCAAAGTTATAGGAACTTCTCTTTGTGTATTTCAGAATTGTTGTAGTTCTGGACTCAATGATTAAAGTTTTCACATTCACACACAATCCCCACCAGCTGCATGTCTTTGAAACCTGCTACAACCCTAAAGGTTAGTTGTATGGGTGGTGGTGGTGGGGAGGCATTGAAACACTTTTATTTTCCTCTTTTCATGCTATTTATGTTCAGATTGCTGAATCTGTTTTGTTTAGTAAGGCATAGAATACATGCATGTAATTTACAGAAGGTGTATGGCTCTTATAGAAATTAAAAAGCCTGTAAACCTAGTGTATTTTGTGTTGCAAGCTTAATTATCAAGGCAAACCCTTTTAAAGTGCATCATTCCTCCCTTTTTCTATTCTGATAGTATTGTTCATAGAACTGTTCTCTACCAGGACAAAAAGAGCCTAATTAGCAAACGGGTGTTGTTTTTTTAAAATAGCAAGGTATGGTTTTTGTCTTTTGTTGAAACAAGCATAACCTGAAATATCAAAGATAACTAAAGATAGCATATCCTGAGCAAAGGTGAGCATTAGTACCACAGGCTGAATACTATGCAGTTCAGTGATGCCAGCAATATCCAGGTGGGCATGGGAGAGGTAGCATTTGGCTTTGATCTGAGGAAACAGTTGATTGTAATAGGTTTGCTTGTTGAAAGAGAGGGGAACTTTCTGGCAGAAGATCCTTGAGAATGGAGAGATAAGCATAATCCCAGGTCAGCTGCACTCTTAAGACAAGTTGTGTAAATGAAGGTCTAAAACTAGAGGTGACTGTGTGAGTATCTGCATCCAGGCACATCTGAGGCCTTGTTACCAAGAAGATCTGGGTCTCAGAGTATGTGGCTACAAGGGAAAGTTGAGGGAGTTGGGCTTGCTTAGAAGAGACTTGAAGGGCTATCTGTTAGCTGGCAGCCTACAGCTGCTTGAAGGACAGTTTCAAAAATGACGGAGCCAAAGTCTTTTTGGTAGTACCAGACAGTATGACAAGGTGCCTTGACCATGCATGGTATCTTGAGAGGATCAGCTTGGACATCAGGAAGATGGATTTTTTTTTTTTTCCACGAGGAGGTTCATGCAGCACTGGACCTGGAATTGCCATCTTTGGAGGTTTTCAAGACTGTTAAACCATGGCTGCTGAGATGCATTGCTGGCAGCAGTCCCTGTTTGAGCGCGAGGTTGGACTGAATAACCAGCCTTCCAACCACCACTCATGTGACTGTGAAAAGCCCCCAGAAACTAAAACAAAATCTAACCCGTTACATGCTTAACACGTCAAATCCAGATGAGCTTTCACTTGCTCCAAATACATGATTTAGACTATAGTAGAGGTGTACCTTTCAGGGAAGAAGAGGGGAAACAAACCTGGAACTGCTGGCCACACTATCTGCAGTACAACCTAGCTGCAGGATAGCAGCCAGGTGCTACAGCAGAGTTGAAATTTGTCAGTTCTTTCTTGTGACAATCACACTTTGTTCAGCAAGCTGAGGACAGGGGTTGCAGGAATCTACTCAGCATGAGCAGAATGCTTGGGAGAGATGTGGTGATTCACATTAAATAGTTTGAAAAAGATGAGAAGAAAAAAGTTTAGAGAAGAAAGAAACAAAATGCAAGTGCCACAAGAACCATGTTCAAACATGAACCAAGTTTTACAAACTTGGGAAACCAAGATGTCACTCACTGTAAACTCTTTACCCTTCTGGAGCAGCTGAGGAACTTTTTTATTATTTTTATTTATCTTTTTATTTATGGATGGTTTGCACTTTGGGATACTGCAACAGCTCTTAAAATTAATTTTGATTAACATGTATTCTTATTTGTTTTGAAATTATTGAAAGATATTTTAGAATTTCATGCTTGAGAATTCTTTTAGTTTATGGAAACTAACTACACAGTTGTCCTTATTCTCATCTTATTTATTTACTTATTTATTTTAGGTCTCTGTGTCCTTTGTCCAAATAGTAATAATTCTCTCCTTGCATTTCCTGGAACACATACTGGGCATGTGCAGATAGTGGATCTGGCTAATACAGAAAAGCCTCCTGTAGACATACCAGCTCATGAAGGCGTCTTGAGCTGCATAGCTTTAAACCTGCAGGGAACAAGAATTGCAACAGCATCAGAAAAAGTAAGTATAATATCCTCGTACCTCTGGTTTACTATGTATTCTACTGTAACAGATACTTTTAAAATAGGCAGCCACATCCCTTTTGTAGGGATAGCACAGAACTAATTAACTGGAAAACTTGTTGAAATACGCATGCTGTCTGTCTTCATCTTTACTGCTTCTTTGGGCTACCCAAACAGCAATCCATATGCAGTACCTGAGGAGGCAGGGCAGGGTGTATGTTTTAGCTGGTTTTAGCTGTGACTCTTCAGGGATGCGTGAATGACATCTGGCCTAAGGATTCACGTATCTCATTTAGCTGACTTGCTGCCTCGTGGTTTGTTCCCATCTTGAATCAAGAACTGGGTTTATTCACTACAAGTAGCAATTCTTAATTGCCTCTTATTATAGTCTTTCAGTAAATACCATTTAGTGAATTAAGCAGATACCTATGCTCTATTCTTTCACCTTTATTACAGTTTATGCTTAAACTAACTTTAAAATCACTAGTTTAAAATCTCTAAATTCTTAAAATTTCTGAAATGTTTAAATTCCTCCAAAAAGGTCTGTCATACTAGGGGACATGAGTTTTGCTCTGCCTCTAATTTCTGTTACAAACTGGGGAGGAGTGTGTACGTGTGTACTGTTTCCACTTTTCCCATATGTACATCGCAGGTAACTGCAGAGAGTGTAAGAAATTAAATAATTCTTGGACTATTTACCAAACTTCTCTCAAATCTGCTGAGATTAAAAACTAACTCCAATATATCATGTTTTTAGGACTATGCTTGTCAGGTAAGAAGTTTTGGGATGGTGTTCACAGATGCAAACACAGCTGTCCAAACAGTCTTCTCTTTCCTAATATAATGCTCGATTTCTTCTTAAGGGGACCCTCATAAGAATATTTGATACTTCATCAGGGCATTTAATCCAGGAGCTACGAAGAGGATCACAGGCAGCCAATATATACTGGTATGTTTAATTGCTTGTCATCCTATGGATTTAGTATTGTTGTGCTTAATGGCCTTATTAAACACCTAAGTGTCCTCTTCAAAAAGCAAAGGAGGGTTAGGCTGCTACAGGCTCAAAGCAGAACTCTGCACAGTCAGAGTTCTTAGGATCACACTGGGTGCAGGGATGCTGCTGCTTCAGCGGTGGGAAGGGCAAAAGCAGTAGCTGACAGCTGTACGGAACCAGGCCCAGGTGATATAGGGGCTGGGACAAAATGCCAGTTTGGAGAGATCTATTTTCTCTCTTCATAGGCTAAGCTTTAGATGGGTAGATACTTGGACTTCAGCCTGAAATACGGGAAGGCAACAATGCAATTCTCTCCACACTGCCCAGAGAAACTAGGGTAAGTGCTTGGGGCAAGAAGATTGTGAAAGTGGAGCTTTATTTTAACACACTGCTGCTCTACATGATAGATCCAAAGGCAGAAGTATGACTAATCCACTGCTTGTAGCAGACTTCCAGGAGTGGGGAAACTTGCATTCTTCTTATTTAGCACCATGCTCTGGGTAGGAGCATAGTGCATTTTTATCTAATACTTGTCAGGACCTCTGAGCAGAAATCATACCTTTTCCTTCTGCAGAAATGGTAGGATGGGGACACAAATAGCAAACAGTGTTTGTCCCAGGAGAGCCTGTTGCTTGTTTTTTAGGGCCCTTCTGTTCTGAATGTGCACACTCACCCTTGAAGGAGCAGAGGGTGTTAATCCCTGTGAACAAACACTGAATTGGAGGTGCTCTATCTCAGCTGGGCAGGAGATGAGCTATCAACACCTTACTTGCCAAGGTGGCAGCTGTTTGAGGCAGTTGCAGAAGTAGAATTGTAAGCTGTACGGGGAATCTGCTGTGTTTCAGCAGAAATACTACAACTGTCCGTATTCTCTACAGCATTAACTTCAATCAGGATGCTTCCCTAATCTGTGTATCCAGTGACCACGGCACAGTACATATTTTTGCTGCAGAAGACCCCAAAAGAAATAAACAATCAAGGTAGGGTTTTGGCTGTTCTGAAGCCTGTATGGAGAAGATACTGTTGATTGATTACACACACAGAGTGTTAGTCTTGTCACTCACTGGCTCTTTATGCAATAGCAGCAACTAATACCTAGGCTACCTGAACTGATAAAAGCAATCATCTGCTATGTTGCTTGAATGTAGTGCAGATTTAAGACTGTTTAGCAACTGTCAAGTTTCTGTTGAACTTTCTGGAGTTACAGGATTTTTCCAGCAGAAGGTTAGTGATCTCCACCCTGATGCCTGAGGTCTGTGCTGTTAGCATGCACATACTTGTGGCCAATTTGCATACAGCAATCTACTAAAAAATTGAGCCTTTTTGTAGTCCCTTAAAAATGCAAGAAATTAGAAAGACAGTTCTGTGATTTCCCTCCCCTAAAATTATGGTTATTATTGATGCTTAGCTCAAGAAAATAAAAAGCTACTCAATATTAGTAGTTAGTGCGAGGCCTGTGACTTGTTCAAACATGCCAACAGTTCTAAATTAACTTTAGTCAGTATCTTACTGAGCTGTTACACATTTCTTTTTTTTCCTTTCAGTTTGGCCTCTGCCAGCTTTCTCCCCAAATACTTCAGTTCCAAATGGAGCTTTTCCAAATTTCAGGTTCCCTCAGGCTCTCCGTGCATTTGTGCCTTTGGAACAGAGCCAAATGCTGTAATAGGTAAGTCGTAGAGGCTTTCCCACGTTCTGTCTGGAAAAGCAGGTTTTGAGCTATGCTTGCTTTGAGCTGGAGGGAATGCTCAAGTAAGACAAGGTCGCATACCTGTGTCAGCCATGAATACAAGCTATCGCTGCTGAACAGTGTGGGGGAGTAAGCATAAGCCATACAGAGGCGGGAGGAACGCAAGGCAGCCTGCCTGTAGCGCTAGCCTGTCTAATTGCTGCCTGTCTGTGCTAACTAGCAGACAATGCAGGATGACTGCTTTTTATCTTGGACACTCCTAGTTCTTCCAGAACACCTCCGTGTATGTTTTATTGGCTGGAGGTCAGTTGAAGTTGTAGCTGAAGTAACAGAGAGAGAACAATGCCTCTTAAACAGCTGAACTTAAAAGGATTTTGTTTTTGTTTCAGCAATATGTGCAGATGGCAGCTACTACAAGTTCTTATTCAACCAAAAAGGGGAATGCTCGAGGGATGTCTATGCTCAGTTTCTAGAAATGACTGATGACAAGCTTTGACTGAGTTGAGGGAGTGCATGGGTCACAGTACTGCCTTGGCTATTCTGCATCTTTGGAAGGACAGTGTATGAATGTCCAATACTGATCAAGAAGTTTAGCAGACCTCACTGAGAAGCCTGGCCCAACATGATCAGAACAAGCTCTGAAGTAGCGGACTACATATGTTTATTCTCATTTCTGCAAGCATTCACCATTAAAATCTCTTTGGGTTACTGCCATCAACTCAAGTTTTCAAGACATGGCTTTTAAGAAGCTTGTGCCTATTGGGTTTCTCTTAATTGAAACTGTGAAATGAGTTAGGTTAAACATGAGTGCCTGCCACACTGAAAGATCTGCAGGGGGCTGTACATAGGTCAGGACTAGCCTTAGAAAAGGGATATGAAAACAGAAGATTTTAGGCATTGCTTCACTTCCACTCAGCTGCTGAGACAGGGAGGAACATACAAAGTGTAGTCATCTAAATCCAACTGCCTGGCCAGAAACAGGAGTACTGCTTTCCTCCCCCCTCTTCCCCCCCCCCCCCAAACACATCCTCGTGTAACAGAGGAGACGAGGTGACAAGCATACAGCCATAGAAAACTAGTGTGAGCCCTGCTTGTCTTCTGATCTGCTGTGCAGGGTTCAGTGGTGGCAGTCCTGGGTCTGCAGCCTTGCTGCTTGTATGCACACACTGATGCTGGTTAAGCTGAACGATGAGGTGAAGTTGAATGATCAGCACTAATTGTCAATGGTGCCAAACTGTATATAATAGATGAAGGCACATTTAGGCACTTATGGCCCTAACTAACCACTACTCAGTGTATGAAGTAAGCACACAGGATACTTTTGGAAAATAAGACTTCTGTATTGGGGGAAAAAAAAAAGGGGTGATCCCTTCTGTAATGAAACAGCCTTTTCAGGTTTAAAAGCCACCCTCGGTACTGGTGTGACAGCTGTAGTGACTGCTTCAAAAAATTGCTGTGCTTCAACTGGAAGACTTGACTGGCCACTTACCCAGCCAGCACAGTACATGAACCAAGTGGCATGAAATACACTCTTCTGCAATGACTTTAAATTTGCAAACTTTTTTTTTTTTTCTTTGAAATGTTGCATTCAAAGTAGTGTTGGTCTAGGAGCAGTTAGGTTAGACTAAACTGACTGACTTGTGAACTTCTTTTCTGAAAATGGTTTTATGGCAATTATTAGTATTTGCTGCTGGAATAAGGCACAAGATACTAAACTAGAAACTGAAATAGCCACAAGCTCTCCATTAATAGCACTAAATACCTGGGGGGGGGGGTGTTCATGCTCTTCTGAAACTTAATTTCACAGATGCTTCAAATCTGACATCCCAGTTAGCTCTAAGATGGTTTAGCTGCAAATTCTCTAAATTTGTCAAGTTTCTTTTAGTGTCACATAACATACTAAGGACTAACTTCTACGCAGATTTTGATGTCAAGTTTGCATGTTGCTTTTATGTGTACTTAATCACAGAAATTGTTTTGCACACTTATTTGTAATATGTTATTTCTTTTAAATAAAAGTGACTAATTTTGCTGTATTCACTTACTTAAGCAGTAGCTTATAGACAGGATCACAAACAAAATTCCTATTTCTGACGGTTTTTAGAAATAGCTATGGCCCTGTGTAAATAGTGGTAGCTGCTGAAAGTAGGAAGCTGATTCCTGCTGACAGGGGCATGTTAAGATAGGACATGAAGTGAACAAATTACTGCTTGGAATATACACTCTATTAGCACCAAAAAGGACAATTTCAGCCAGTCAGCTATGCATATTGAATTTGTCCTGATACTACTATCTCGCTGTAGTTCAACGCTGTTTACTACACCATTTACAACAGCAGCTGTGCAGTTTTTGGAACAGTTGTATTCGTAGGAAAACTGCAGTCTCACAGTAGAAGCATGTATGCAGGAAGGTGTTACAAACGAGTTCCTGAGGACAATTTGTAATTCTTTGCTGCAAGAAAGTCTGGTACAGAACTGCAAACTGTTTATGATCCAAGTCAGCTGCACTCACTTTAAATACCAAAGCACCTGCTTTAACTACAACATCAAACCTTTTGCACATTGCTTTGAAGGTTTTGTATTTCTTAATCTGCTGCAGCACCAGCCTCATCTGCTTCCACTAAAGCTACCATGTAGTTTATCAGAGAGTTTGAACGTTTTTCTTACTTGAGAAAAGCTATTCTGAATTTGCAAAGCGGCCCCTGAACACCTGTTCTAGTGTGATGATAAGCATGAGAGTAGCACTAATCACACCCCCAAATATTTGTTATACTAAGGCATTGCCACATCCTTAACACATACCTAAATATAGTTATCTCAAATTTCTTCTTGTTGTACTAGTTGCAAGTCATTATCTTTAAGTATGTAAGCTATTTTACAGGAAACAGGTTGAAATTTAGTTGAAAGAATGAGTCTTCCCACCTGCTGTAGGCTCCAAGCTGCTCTGCCAGTACTTCTTCAAGATCCTTTGCTGTACTACCGCATCATGCAGGTAATGTTAACCAAAATTTATATTAAGTAGGCTAATGGATAAACATACCTCTACAACCAAATGTAACAGTACTTTAATTAGTCGCTTTTGAGAAAAATACACAGTACTTTAAGCAGTAGTAGTTAATCAATTTAGCCACAATGTTGATTTATGATACTACATGCTTGAAGTTTCCAGTCACACTATGAAGCCTGGAACTAAGGTGGGCAACAGTAATAGTCACCCACTTTTTCAGCTGTATCCAACACACACTTGTCCTCAGCAGGCAGTTAAAGAATCACTTTCTTCCAGGAGGAGGGATTACTTACTTACTTACTTAACAGCAGGCAAGTCTTAAAAACTGCCTTTCAAACTGAACCATGCTCTGTATGAAACCAGAGGAAGATGGAGCAAAGCAGGCTCTTAGAAGTCTATGTTACAGGCCAGGAGAGGATTAAGTAGATCTTAAAATGTGAAGTTGTTAGCTTAAGATGAGTATTATAGAGCAGAGGTGCCACAGCACTAATTCCTTTAAGGACAGGTGTCTTAGCTAGGAGCACTCAGCCTGGGGAGATTGGCAGTTAAGAGACCCCCTGACTCAAAGCAGGGCATGTCAGGGGTGCAGACTGCAACCGTGTGAAAGTTAAAGTTTGCATTTTAAATCTAAAGTTATGACTGTTTATGAAGTCGCAGAAGTACATTTTCACCAGCTATTCATTTTTAAACCTAGGGATTAACAGCTCTCTCTTGGTAATAACCAAACACTTCCTTTCTCCCTACATTGTTCTCTCTTTGCATAATACCTGGGCCACTGTTTAAAATCCTGAAAGTAAAAGACTAGCCAGTGTAACAAATTCAATTGTAATTCCAGGTATTTGCCAGCAGGCAGCAAGAGTCACAGACTAGAGTATCTCTTTCAAAACCTTTAGGTATTCACACTGAAGTAGAAAATAGAAGACTAATTAGTAAAGTTAGAGAATGCTGGACAGAAGACTAGTTTATTTGTGTGTGTGTGCGCGTGTGTGTGTGCGCGCGTGTGTGTGCGCGCGTGTGTGTGTGTATTTTTATATATATAAATCCAGAAGAACGTTGGTGGTCACAGCTGACCTGCATACAAAGGCTGTGGAATAAAGCATGTTGCTATAGAATTGGGTGGGTTTTAGAAAGAGCCTCGTCACAGAATCACACACTCATCAATCTACTACTTTCTTATGAAGCCGTTCCAACGCTCCAGCCTTACTGTGATTTTCTTCCCCTCCCTCCCAAAGCTTCTATTTGTTTTAGAACACCAGTGATTCTGTTCATTCTCATTTATGAGAGATCCTACAGAATTTCACACAATAGCCCCTTTCTTTTTTGTCCAAGGAATAGGTTAGGCTCTTTCAGCTTCAAGTAGTCTGGCCCTTTACAATAGTTCGTGGCCTTCCTTTGACTTCTCCCCAAAACTTTCTTAAAAGTATTGACATGAAAACCAGCCACAGCATCCTAGTAGGTTTTTCTAGTGCTTTACACAAAAGCATTTCCGCAGTTCTGAGGAGAGGAAAAAATAAACTTCAACTCATGTTTAAAGGGGGGATCAGAGACCAATAGTCAAAAAAAAAAAAAAAAAAAAAAAAAAAATCTGTAAGTATCAACACATTTAAGGGATACAGCTAAACAAATCTAGCAAAAGCTTTAGTAAATGAAGACCTCATCATTAAGTACTATAAAGTGCCCAGGTTCTAATTAAGAATGCTAAACTACTATAGTCAGGACAAGTGTATAGAAAAGGGTCATTCAGGTTAGCAGAGAGAAAAACTCAACTCAGTGTAAGTGCTATATATACGCAGAATCACAACTCAACATGTATTAATGATTAACCACCAGTCAAAATTAAGCTTTTGAGGAAATTAAGTAAAGCTATGAAACAAATCTGATTAGAGATCCTTAAGTTCTGCTTTCTGATTCAAAGTAATTATAAAACCCAACAGTTAAAAAAAAAATCTGCACTGTTACCACCATTAAAAGCAGAATCTTCCCAGTTTAGCCTCCTGCACAGTAATCTCTACTGCCAAAGTGCTTTTGCAGGTATCTTTGGGATTCACATGACATAGGTATTCTACCTAAATCAGTAAAATCAAAAATTGCATAGTGAAGAGCTGCTGTCATTATGGCAAATGGGCTGCAACAAGCTGTGCAGAGGCTCAGAACTGAGGCAACTCCCCCTATCAGAAAGGACGAGTCTTCTCCGCTCCATCCGCGGCGCTCTCACCGCGTCAGGAGCGGCAAGCTGATGCTGARGGCCAGGATCCTGCGCTGCCTCCTTCCTCAGACAGGAATTTATCCCAGTGGTGACCCAGGCACTGCCACGTGGAGCTGCGTTAGAAACGCAGCTCGCGCAAGGACAGGGAGAGTCACCTCGTGCAAGGGCAGAGCACACAGGAGGTGATAAACCTGCTATTACTAGAAGCAAATGCATGATGAGATCTTCTGTCATTAGACTCCCAAGTCTTTTACATACATAAAAAAAAAAAAAACAAACAAACAAAACCCCCCAGCAGCTGAAGCAGTGAAAGTCAGACGAACTTCCCGAGTCTCTTAAATATATATTTAAAAAAAAAAAGAAGCAACAAAAATTAAGAAAAGTAGCTGGGGTAGATTTTAGGATGAGGCCCCTAAATCCTGATTAGAACAGTTTGTGTTGTTTGCTTACATCCAAAGTCAAAGATTACACAAAAGCTGACTTTAACAGAAATAGCAAAGTCAGTCTGGAAGGAGCATGTAAGGAATACCAGGCATCACAGGACACAAAAGGCAAYTGGTCACCTTTTATCAGTCCTAAAGAGAGGTCAAATCTCTGTGTATGACTCACTGGATGAAACTGTATGTTTGTGAAAGATTGTGTTGGCTGGCCAAAAGGATCAGAACTTAAAACCAATCCACAAAGGTTATGGGCATCACTTTGGAAACAGCAGCGTGACAGAGATCTCTGTCAGCCTTTGCTGCTCTGCAGTGATCATCCCTGGGTTAATAGTGGGAAGCATGTAAATATATAAACAAACTAAAGAAGGGTTTATTCGAACAGCCCAGCAACATGCAGGAGAGGGGAGCGGGAAGGCCTGTGCCGCGTTAGTCAGAAAGACCAGCGACAATCACGCTGGAGCGTTCTTCAGTACCTAAGCACAGGTTATTTTTAGGTAAGAACGTAAGCGCTCTCTTCTCATATTCCACAGCTCTTTCCGATACGTCTCAATGAAGGTGCATTCTTGTGCCAAATTCCACAGGCACCAAAAGGTGCAAAACGGCCCGTTACAGAATCAATGCCTGGACCAGATCCTCTCCTCCTGCGCCCGGGGGATGCACCTTGCCTGCCCTTCCCCAGCAGCCACGTCACTTGAGTTGTTTGGGTCTGGTATCGGCTCCTTTGGCACCGTCAACATAAATTGAATTAAAATCACCCCCCAAAATACATAAGTATTTCAAAGACACTTGTTGAGTAATTTCAACTTAGTTAATTTGCTGAATAAAATTTAATTTTATTTAAAAAAATCTTATACACTATTATTCACCTAGCCCTAGTTGTGAACAGATTCTCACTTCTGAAAATAAACCACATTCTAGTCAACTCATTCAACACCAAATTAAATTACTAGTACTGGATTTTGTTTCTTAAAAAAAAAAAAAAAAAAAAAAAAAAGTATGTTAAAACATTATTTTTTAATTTTTAAAACCTCTAAAGAAAATCTTGCAGTTTTACAGAAATGTTTTCTTCCAGGTTATGATTTTTTAAATGCCTGTTATAAATTCAGCTTGTGTAGAGTTTTTTTCATAATTTTTTAATATGTATTATCTGCAGAGACATTGTAACAGCTCCATTTTGTGGCTTAACACAAAACGTAATACAGATTTCTTGTATTTGGTCTTTAGGTAAATAGTTCCCGAAAGCTGCCTGAATAAACCACTCCAAACTGTTCAGTCCATCATGAAAAATACAGTTTTTCCTTTTGTAGTGAAAAAGGAAATATAAATAATGCATCATTATTACAGAAAATGACAAAAATCAGAATTCAAAATTAAGCCAACTATCTAKGTTTCACTCACCTTACTGCATGAAGAAATAAGACGTTATGTGAATTAAAGACTGAACAGCAGCCTTGTGTTTAATTTTGAAATGTAAAGTGGAATCTATTACCACATTGAAAGTGAGAAATTACCAATACATTTTAAAATGTTCAACTGCAGAACACACACTTAAAAAAAAATTTTTTATTATAATAATAATGGTAGCCACTGTTAGAAAACCACAACAGCTACTCTCAATGGAGACCCCAAAAGGTCTGTGTATGACACCAAAAGTGTTACGGAGAAACTGGTCAGATTAATTTCTACTGATGGGTGCTTAAGCTTAAAAATATCGAATATATCTCTGACAAGATAATTTTACTCTCTTTTTAAAAGGACTTGTGATAAAGAATTTTATCTTTTCTAAATGAAGAACAGTCTGTTATCTTAAACATACACAATATTAAGCGAGACTCTTGTTTTACTTTAGACTGGAAAAATATGCCAGGGACAGTCAAAGTCAACACAAAGTAACAAACAGCGAAAGGTAGCAGAAAGAGAAACAGATAAGTGCAGCTCTGGTCAAATTCATAGCAGTTCTTTACGTCAGTTAACGGCTCATTTACATTGTAATTTCTAATCAGTTACATGCAAGCCCGAAGAAGCAATTGATCACTACACGTGGTAATAAAATTTGATTAAATTTATCAGGCAACTGCTAAAATATGAAAATTTGCAGATGTAATAAAGTAGCTTTATCTGAACTTTAACAGGACAGACAAAAGTAAATCATTCCATTGGTTAAAAAAAACCCTACATTCAGTTTTTTTACCAAACAAAATTTCACATGAAAAGTATTGTGTGATTCCAAAGTTTCCGGAGTAGAAATGGAGTGATTTGAAATGTCAAAGACCCCATTATTTTGCAAAGAAATGAAAATACACCTCAAAAATTTCTAATTCCACATGTGAACAACAAAATACTGCATATCTACCAACAACTGCATCGGGTAGGTCATTATATGAAAGGCTAGCTGCCAAGATGTAGGAAATGGCTCCTTGCCTCTGTTCCCTTTAAGGAATATACAATCGTTTGAAACCAGTTCACACTAAGCGCTTATCATGCTGCCGTTACACTGAGATACTCAGTCCTTAAAATAATCTGATAAAAGATTTTTTTAAAGCTGCAGCCCTCCCCAACACTGTATTTCTCAGTGTACACAGTTCAGTAGGGGGCAGGGAGGAGCGGGGGTCACAGCCTCTGGAACAAGATGGTTTGCAGTTTGACTTTAAATTACCAAGTTTTAAGGCCACCTGTGTTGGTTTTTTGTTGTTGTTTTTTTTTTGTTTGTTTGTTTTTTCAGTGCTGAAAGTTGAAGTCTGATCACAGGGCCCCTTTCCCCACTGCGTGAGAACATGTTCCAACATTTTAGGTGTTATATTTAAGTGTCTCCTTTTGGCACCACGGAGTTTTTTTTTAATTAAAAAAAAAAGAAAGAAAAACAAAACTCCTCTAAGGTTCTAGTTCTGGCTGCTTTTATCACTCACTGCCACAGACGGGGTGTCCACGTTAACAGCTATGACTATGCTTTCTCCATCTTCTGTTTTGATGCGTTTGAGTTCCTGCTGTTCTGACTGGTCTCCGTTCTGGCGCTTTGTTGGAAGAGATGCCGATGCAGATGCATGGGTTGCTAACATATGCAAAGGACTTGCAGCAGCTGTAAAAAGAGGAGAAAAAAAAAAATTCAGCACCCGAATCCCTGTCAGAACACGATAGCGAAGGCAAACTTGCACTGCTATTAAAATGCTGAATTGCTTGCTTTGTACTGCCGTAGGGTAGCAGCAATCCCAACTGAGGTTCAGATCCAATTCTCTAATCTTTGTACAAACCTGGAAGACCTTGTACCCAAATCACTCAACATTCACACAGATAGGGACAAAGATAGGAAAGGAAAAATATCTCCATTTTGTCAATGGGGAGCTGAGACAGAAAAAGATTAAATGACTACAATCTACACAGTAATTTCTAACAGAATTAGGAAGTGCGCTCATAGTCCCCTTTAAGTAATATCTGGTCGTGTGTGTGGATTCCTGTTAGATGCATTATTTGGCCTGGCAGGAAGGCACCAAGTCATGCTATACATCCCTGGCCATACATTATTAAATAAAAGCTATGCAGTTCACACAGCCATGAGACGAAGACAACTCAAGCATCCATTTCTCTTACAGAGATGATGCATGTAGAGCAACAATGTAAGGAAAAGCAGTGTTTTAACTAGAACTGTTAAGAAACAGCCTATTTAATCTGCTTCAAATGCAAAACTGAACTACGTTAGACCAACAGAAGTGTACTGAGCTCACACACACGCTCTATCAGATTTCAGTCTAACCCYACAGAAGAGGTAAGGTAAGGCAGCAGTCAACACTAAGGGGGAGTACAGTCCTTTCTGCCTCCTGAGACGTCCAAAGGCTCTTCCTCTCTCTGTGGTAGTCTGTTTCTCAGTACTGGCACTAGCTTTAATAAATAGACTATCCACCTTTTTGCAAGTAATGGGAAATATGTATTTGTTGCATTTCATGAAGTTTTAGCTGAACAAGAAACCCACTGCTCTCTTACATACAAGCTGCCTTTTCAGCATCGCAGTTTTGCCAAGACAATCGTAGCATCCCTGCTAGTGCAGCTTAAACACGAGATGCCCAAGGAAGTCTGATTTGCTAAACCTGTTGAATTTCTTCTTGGTAGGCTACAGGAGAGAATGCCTGGAACACCACCACTGTGTGTAACCAAACTCTCTTGTACCCAATATTTACTAACAGGACAAACACATCCCAAAATGTTTAGCCAATACAGAAAGCTGCACTGCAGCTGTAAACTAATTTGCTCTTCTATTTCTAAACAGTCATTCCCCTATTAGAAAGGGAATAGTCATGGAAAAATTTACTTCTGAATAAAATAAGCTACTGCAGGTTTATTGTTGTTTAAATAAAAACATGCTAAAAGAACAAGTAATACTGAGTGCAGGGTCCCACAAGGGACCACCATCTACTTGTTGCTGCTTTGTTTCTACATTACATTTCTATATTAGTTATCCTTACACAAAGCAGTATATTCTATGGATCAACCTTTCATCCTCAAACACTGCTGCAGTATGCACTGCGGGGTCTGGTCAGCAGAGCAAGCCTTGCTGGCTGCCATGCAGAAGTGCTAGAGCAAGTAACAGAAGAAACAATGATGTTTGAAATCTACACTGAAAGCCAGAATAAAGCATATCTGCTTATATAATTTTATTCTGCAATACGAGACTTGAATTTTCTCTGGGTTTCACTGTTTTCCAGTAGACTGACAGATAACAAAAATCCCTGGCAAACTGTGTTGCTGAGGGTCAGCCCTGAAAGCACCTTCCAGCTACCAGCAGAAAATGTTACAAGAGCAGGAGCTTGGATCTCTCAAGCTTTCAGACAGCACAAAGCTGCTTTCCCCAAACACAGTTATATGCACATGTACAAAATGTGCATGCATGTAAACACCAATGTGTGTGCGCGTGAGCACAGATTTATACAAACACACTTACAAATTGGTGCATTTTTGTAGGCCTAGTTCCCACTTTAGATGTTTCGCTTAAGAATTACCTGCTTTCTTGCTGCTTTAGGAATTACTGCAGCACAGAGACCAAGAATGGGAATGCACGCAGGATGCAAACATCTCACAAGATATTTAAGCCCAGGAACCTCAGCGTGAAACCCCCCACGACTGCAAGTGCCCCAGCACACACTCTGGGATAGTCAGAAGCACTAGAATTGTATTTCTCCACACAGAGTCCGATTTCTTAAAAAAGCCTAACAGCTGTTAGGCTTTCCTAATGAGGGAAACACATCGATGTCCATCCAGTTTTTTGAGTCAACAACAAAGAAAAATAATGCATTTTTTTAACAAAGAAAAATAATGCATGGTTTACTTTTAAAATATAATTTTTGGTGTATTTCACATGATTCAGTTCCCAATTCACACATCACCTTCTGACAAGGAAAGCACTTATGAAATCTGATGCCAACTGATTTTGCTTTACTGAAGCTGGAAATGAAGTGGAAGCAGAACAATGACCTGTAAGTACCAAACTTCAGTAGGAAAAAACAATGTTATAGATGGAAAAACAGCAAAAAGGAAACAAAGCAACATCATTTGCTCCATCAGTAAGACTTTAAAGCAGAAATATACCTAATAAATTGACTTAATAGCCTAAAACTATGCCCACAAGCCTCTTTTATGAGGAAGAAAGTTACTGCAGTATCAGATAACATTACCTCAAAGTGAAACTGTTGAAACAAATTATATTCACCTGCAAACCAGAACTAAGTGCATCTGTGCAAGTTGTGCTGGAGTCTGTACTGCTACCCACTCAGACTGCCGAGTCTCAGGAGGGAAAGACGGTGTTCAGACAGACAAGAACCATCTCAAAATCTCACAGAACGCCCATCACTTTTAGCATCTTGCTTTGCTACAGTTTCAGTAAAAACAGTGGAAATAAAACAGCAGCCCCAATAGCCAGCCCACAAGCCAAGTTCCGTCTTGCTTTCCTTTTGGCCAGTTCTTGACCAAATCATCTGGGGAGCAGTTGCCATTTTAACTGCGCTGTTTCACAACTAATTCTTTTAAAACTTGTTTTTATTCTGGGTTTACTGAGAAGGGAGGATGGGTTGTCATCACTAAGTGCATACCTAAAATGACCCCAAAGAGAATAAACAACTGTTCGGGTAATCCACAATGAAAACAAATATAAGTTCTTACCAAGAGGGAGGAAATGAGCTCTTATAAGGTTGTGATTTTTTTTTTTT
>NW_028185461.1:2278410-2459055 GCF_003343005.1 Rhea americana
TTTTTTTTTTTTGTACAACTCAGATAGTTTAACTAAAAAAGACCCAGAATAGAATTCAAAAGCATTCAGTACTGCCCACTTGGGGAAGTTTTAACACTTACAAAGCAAGAGAACGTTTTGATACAATACGCACCAGCGTTGCCTTGTCCTTGTATCGCAGTGGTGATAGGTACTATGTGCGTTCCATTCTGTGTTACAGTTTTTATTGGTAGCTGGTGTTGACCTAGAGGTGCCTGTTGCACTATAGTAACTGTCTGTAAGGGTGTGGGCTGAGATGTCTGAATGATACGGCTAGCAGCTCCTATTGCAGCATGACTAATAGCAGGTATAGGCTCCACTTTAACTGAAAAAACAGAAGATAAAACACTGTTCAAAAAAGAAAGTGTTAAAAACCAAAAACCACTTGATTTTAATCAAATCAGATCTTCAATGAAACAAGTATTCTGCCTTATTACTAGCCTCAACATATCTGAGAATTTACGATGCAAAAACCTGAGAAACTACCCAGAATCTTCAGTTCAGTCAAGCATTTCAACTGTTCATCTTGAAGCACCTTTTGAACACTAATCCTTGGGTATACAGAGCAACCGAAACAGCACACCCCACATGCTCTCACCTTTTACTTCCTTGTGGTCTCCATTCTCTTGAGGTTCTACCTTGGGCTGGGTTACCATTGCAGCTTGCGTGACTACCGCCTGTCCAGCTACAGTGTAAGTGTTTGCTGGTGCTAATCCAGTCACGTTTGTGACAGACACAGCTGGTATCTGGTGAACAACATGAACTGTCTGAACTACAGGCTGCTGGGATGTTGTCGTCGTCACAGGAGTTGCAACAGTGTAGGTGACGGGTTTAATAGTTTGTGGTAGCTGCCGTTGTACAGTAATTAAAACTGGTTGGCTAGATAGAGGTGATCCTATCAAGAAAATGATTAAGATTAGACTGCCAATTCGAATGATTTCTGTGAAGATAGTCATTCTTTCAAGCTTAACACTAAAGCCTCAGAGGATTAACAACCTCCTTGACTAATGCCTCAATGGCCCCAAAGGTAAAGCTGGACAATAAAGATTAGGATGCATAGCTATTCACTGCCACATTTTTACAATAAACGCTGTATTAGCACAGTAACACCTGTATGCCACTGCCCCCCTGCAAAACTCCTTTTCGCAGATGAAAACTAAGGTGTGCTTCAGGTGTTTGGTGGAGCCTGGATGGATGGAGCATGCCATGGTCCACCTTGCGGCTTCCAAGGCCAGGAAAGCCTGGTCATCACCACTGCTGACCCTGTTTATCTTTGCTGCAGAAAACTCTGGAAATAGAGATGGTCCCTACAATTCTTTGGGCAATATCACTAGAAAACGGATGGGGGAAAAAAAACCCAGCTAAAGCGAGCAAACAAAGAATTCCCTTTCCCATTAGCCCCTCTTCCCCACTTAGGAAAATTCTTCTCATACAGATTCATTCTTTCCCCCTTCAGCCTTTCAATTCTTTTCATTCCCATACAGATTCATTCTTTCCCCCTTTAGCCTTTCAATTCTTTTCATTCCCAGCTTGGAAAGGATGAAACAATACATACTCCTGTTAAACAAGACATTTGCTTACTCCTGTAACACATGCCCTAACGTTAATTTGTTTTTTCTAAACCCAAAAGAGTCCATTTCCAAAGGATGTGACAACTGTTACAAGACCACACAGTCCTACCCAGGACAGAAGTACAGTCTCTGCTTTGTAGCAAACACGTAGATAATAAAACCTGCACGTCCACAGACACTATTTACTGGGCACGGTTCCATGTTTCTCAATGTTTTGTGCTAAATGTTAAGTATTTACAGGCGTTTTGGTGTACGCATGAAGTCTTGGTACCTTCACCATATTAGCCCTCTCCCACCTCCAACCCCTGAATGCTTCTTCCGGGACTTCTCACCTGGGGCACTCTGTGCAAATCGTGCTTCTTGTATGACTGCTAGTTTTGGCTGGATAGCACTAGGCTCAGGCTCCATTGGGACTGGAGATCCTTCCCTGGACAGGCTCTCGGGGGTCTGGACTCCACTGGAGTGTGCGGACAACACTCCTGAGTGATTAGGAGAGGCTGGGGCACTTCTGCATTTGAAAAGAAAAGCAGCAGCTGATGTGTGTTAACTCCCGCACTGTGAAAGAAGAGTGACCTTGCTCTAAAGTGCCCGTCCCACGCGCTGCCCGCAGGGGGGCACCTTTGCCTTCTGGCAAGTGCAGTTGTACTCATCGATACAATTTCTGTTGCCCAAGAACCGAGTTTAAAAGCMAACTTCAGCTCCAGTTAACGGGATRGATGCTTTCTTGGGGAGACTGTCTAAGCAATCTGTGAAACATTACAAACGTTTCTTCTGGTGGGGAAGAACGATGAGCAAATCGCAGCCTAAAGGGCAAGTCAAAAACAAATCTGCACCAGCAGGAAGGCTATAACTCTACATGGTGAACAATTAAAACCTATGTTATTTCCCCATCGCAAATACCGCTTAAACATTATCAAGCAAAATACATACTTGTCATTTCTAAGTTTAATAAAAAGGTAGCTGATATTTGGTAACATTCTTTGAAAACTGTTTTAAAATGCAGTAGATGGCAGTTAGAAACTAAAATAATTAATTCGGGGGGGAAAGAAAAAAAGAAAGGTAGAGCAAGCCTTGCTTACGTTAACATTTGGACAATTACTTATGCAAATTGAGTCAGTTCATTAACACAAAACTCAAGCAATAAAAACAAGCCTAGCGTATGGGGCAGCCTCCTTGTTAATCATACAGAATTCAAATACCGAGCCTGGACAAAATTACACGACTAAACTTGCAACTGTACCCAAAACTATCAAGTCTGTATCAGCCTGGAGATTAAACAACAGCCATAGTCTTTGTGTTCATCTGTTTTTCCTTACCTAGAAGAGAGTGGTCCCAGAGGGGTTCTAAAGCAAGGTACTCCCCTAGGCCGCCTTTTCCTAAAAGCCTGCTCTATTAATTTGCTTTCAGAGGCAGGGTCTATCCTCCAGAATGAGCCTTTGCCTGGTTCTTCCTGGGAACGCGGTACTTTGATGAAATAACGATTCAGAGAGAGATTGTGACGTATTGAATTCTATGGAACATAAAAAAATATGTAGAATTCATATAACTTTTTCAAGTCAGAATGTGGCCTACCACAGCAGTTTGTGCCGTAGGAGACTCGGGGTTCAGCTCTTTTCATTCCTTAATGCAACAGGGCTCAAGCACTACAAAGGCAGTGCCATAAACCCCAAGAAAAGCCTCTTGCATTTTTCCAGTCTTTCCCAGCAATTAAACAACAGTATGCTAACACGGTAGTAACAGGAGTCCCGTTTAATTCTCTAGCGAGAAACATGGTGATTGCAACAATCTGTTAGAACACTACCCATATTTGAGCATAAAGCAGTGTAAAAACTGAAGAATTAGCAGTCCTTGTAATACCACCCTTCCCCAGGTGTCAAAGAAAACRTCAGATCGTTCCGAGAGGGCTACTAAAAGACAGCATATTCTGATTGCAACTTTGCACAATAATCCTCTGTTACAGCTCCACAATACATGAAGAAAAGGTGAAATTACAGGAGTTCCAAACGCAGCTGGACTGTCAGGATTCACCCACGGTCCAGCCTGTCTCAAAGACACTGAGGATTTAGTGCATCTAGAAAAACAATATATGGCAGCAGGTCCTAATACAGCTCTTCAGCGAGACCTTCCTACTCTGCTCTAGCTTGCGCTTCACTTTATCCTCGTTTTGCTGTAACACACAAAACTCTTTGGCAGAGATGCAGAAAACCACCAGCACTCTAAAGCAAGTGGCTGTACCTACACTTGGCTTTGTGCACATCCTTTTTTTCCAAATGCATAAATCCAAAATCTTTCTGAGTGTTATCACTGAACCAKAAGAAAGTAAGTTTAAGTATATACATTGAAATTGCTGGTGAGGAGGGAGGGGAAGAGAAGTAGAGAAAAAGCTTTATATTAACAGAAAGTCTTCAAAAATAGCAAAAGCAAAACACGATTCCTTTTTACAAGGCCAGTTTTTTAAACATCCGAGTTCATGACCTTGATGGCAAGTTTGGAAAACTTAAAAGCAATGATAACCATGTATGGTTGCCTAAATGCAAACTGATGAAACCAGAAATGATTTTCCCTGCCAAAAAGCAAAACAGAACTAGAAAGATGCCAAGAACATGTTTATGAATTGTATTTATTCCTCCATATGCTAGAATAAAAGAGTAAATGCAAAAGTGCCTGCTCAAATAAGTCCACCGAGAGGAGTCACATCCTCTACAAAATCAGACTTTTGCATAACAAAAGATATAAACACCTCAGTACTACTTAGGGAGGTACAGGATTTGGGTACTGTGTATATATTCATACTGTATGCTTTGAATAATGCACATATGTAGTCTCAAGTACTATTTAAAGCACCAATCGTGTAAGTTACCCTAACTGTAATCTAATACCTGATCCCTAGAAGTTAGCACAGCTAGTGAGGCCTGTTAGCAGTGAAGCACTACTCTGTATGACCAGTGAGTGAACAGCATCTGATTTTCACCTTTGCAATTGCTTTTACGAATAGATGCTAATTATTCCGGGACATAATGTGTACCTGTGTCTACCACCTAAATATCTAACCCTGATCTAAGGATCAATTTGTGAACTACGTGTTAAACCATGTGCATATATTTGGTTACATGATGCTTATGTAAAGGAGCATTATACGTGCAGATATTTAAGATATTTCACGACAGTAAACAAAAAGCACACAAACATTTTGAAAACTTGTTCCTACTGATAAAAGAGATCTGTTGGTATGACCGCAGCCAGGTTTCTGCATTGCTTGCATGTGAAAGGGGGAAGGGGGCGATTCAGACTACTAGCCACTTCCTAAATACTAGAGCCAGGTCCCTAAACTAGCTAAATCATTGGCAAAAACTTAATAAAAGTGACCTTCCCAGCCAACCTTGGAATGGTTGTAAGAGTGATTCAACTTTCATATAGGCCCTAAGACAAATAAGTGCATGATTAATATTTAAGATCTCCTCCTCTACCAAGGAGGCCTATATTCTTTGGTCTTCTACTCGTATAGAGAGCAGAGCACTAACACTTCCTCCCTCTTCCCCTCCCCCCAGGCTCTCCAGATTTTACTTCCCTGAAAATAACTTCAGGGCATGCCTCTGCTGCRGAGCCTGACTGTACCGAGCAGCAACCCAGTGAAACTGATACATCATGATGGACAGTGCAGTCTGAACGCCGCGAAAAGCAGCCAGGCCTGCTGCTAACYGCCCTCTCCTGTCCTTTGCCGAGCCTAAAAACAGCAGCAAAGGCACTGAGCCTTTAACACGCACCCGGAAAGAGTGTGTCAGACTGATTTGCGCTCAGTTAGTCATCCCAGCAAACACTGAAGTTGGTCTCTTTCAAAATAAAAAGAAAGCAGAAATTAATGTTTTCCAGAATTTGAGGTTTGGTCCAACTCAGCAGAAAAATGAGCAAGTTCACAAATAGCCAACGTTGCGCACTCAGAAAAAGGGCACTTAAAGAGCGCAAGGTAACAAGGGTAACAAATGCTTGCTCCTTCTCTGAACTGCATTGTCAAGACCACCATTTTCAAATAAATCGGAACTTGTAACATTTTATATCTTAAATTTTACCTCAAGATGAGAATACACATATGCACGCAGTTGTAACTCACAGAACACAACTACATTCCTAGATAGCATATATGTATTCAAATCCACAGTACTAGTTGTGCTTTTCTTCCACAAAAGTCTGCCTGTATCCCTGCTAGAGGTTTAGAGAACATCATTTTATGAATAAAGGAATGTTTCAGGTATAGAATAATTTAAATTCTCTACTCTGTTGGAGATCTTATAATCAGGAAAAAAAACACACAAATGTTAATGACACACTCATATGACAATTTATATTTAAGAGGGGGTGCTAGGCTAAAACACAAAATAAACTTATGTGTTTCACATATTGTCAACGACCCTTTATAGCCACCAGCATTACTAACAACTAAAAAAAAACATGCTAGATATCAAATTTACCTGCCAGCCTTTGTCTGCTGTCCTGTAGTATGGATAATTTTTAGTTATGTGCGTATAAATTCCATTTAGTGTAAGCTGCTTATCAGGTGCCATTGTAATTGCTTGTACTATTAACTGTGCATAGGAGTAAGGTGGCTTAGAGTCATCCTATACAAGGGGGGGAAAAAAAAAGTCTGCATCAATAAACTTCAAAGATATACACACCCTTTTGTACATTAAAGTTACAAAACCCAGTTAATTTGATTTAAGGCACTATGGACACTCAAAATCTTGAAACAGATGAAGCGGCTGATAAAATTTAGCTCTTCTGATTAGCAGAATGTAAGATAATCATAACATCTGCAGAAACAAACATTAAAGAATGTTAATTTTCAAATCTCTATAAACAACTGTATTACTACAAACGAATACAGACCATGCCCAAAAGGGGGAAAATAGCAAAAGAMATGCCGCATCTAATCACAGAACCCTCTATCTTATTTTTAAAGTCTTTGATGCCAAACGATGCCTTCGTGCAGACAGTTTGACAAACAAAATTCCAAGGTATTACATCCGCTTTAGATTTTACTTAGGATTTTGATTCCAAACGACGTTTACCTTTGGGCTATCTCCACCCGATGCTTCCTTGTCGTTTTCTGACTGTGAATTGTCAGCCATTAAATGTAGGTCAGATGGTATTACACGACTCATTTTGTACCCTGAAGAGCCTGCACCACGGGGGCTAGACGGGCAGGAATTTGCAGCACTGTAGAGCATAAAAAGAAGATCCTACTATTTTGTTATACAGTATATCACCACATTATATGTAATCAAAAAGTTCTTTTTTGTGGAAAAGCCCACTACTAGAGCTTCTGGACTGCAGTTAAGTATCTGTCACCATTTCTATTATAAATCCCATTTTCAAAGCAATTCTAACTCATCCACAGGAATTAAAATCACTAGAGGAAGAAACCTGTCAAATGAGACTCAGACATTCCTCCTCAAAGGGAAAAGGACTAACTGATCTACTAGGTTGCATTGCATTTGTACAGAATTTGCCAACAGGAAAGTCCATTTTAACTACTTAAACCATCACAAATTTTAAGACACTCAATTAAAACAAGAAACAGATCTTGCATGAAATTTCTGCCATATGCTTAGATTCAGCCTGCTCAAGAAAGATAATCTATCCTTGTGTCTGTTTGCATGTTTGAGAAAAAGTAACATTATAAGACGTGAGAAAAAGTTTTCCTATTTAAATATAAAACTACACAATTTCAAGCACTTGCATGTGTGTGCATATACAGACACATACATTTGTATCTATAAAAATCAGACATACCTATAAACACGAYGCATTAGCATTGACTCATCTAATTTTACCCAATATTAACTCAACAGAGCAGATACTGGGATACATGGTTACACAGTAAAAGTTACTCCCAAACAAGCAAAAGTTGTGGATTATGATACCTGGTGTTTTGCAACCCATTACACAAAAACAAAGCTAAAATTACATTAAGTTCAGACTGCAACATTTTTCTAATAGTTGCTGCCCTGCCTTCTACAGTCCACACGACGTACAGCTGAACAAAGATGGCTTTCTTCTACAGTTTCCATTTTGTCAACAGGAAAGGGGCAGTCAGTGCCTGAGGTCTGCCCCCTTGTCCAAAAAGCTTTGACAGTTCTCTGTAAGGACCTGCATCTCTCAGCAATTTATAATGTAAACAGCTTCAGCTCCTTCTTCAGCAATCCCTCCCCCCCCCCCCCCCCAAAAAAATGAAAGCAGTGAAGCCTGCTGTGCCCTCTGATCTTTATCTCTGGAGACAATCTTTCAATCACTTGCACTTATGGTTTAAAAAGTCAGTGGATATTAAAATAAAGCTAGAGAATGTTACTCAGCTTTATATAATAAAGCTTTAAGAAATTTAAATCTGCCAAATTTCGCTTGCTGCCTGGCCTGGATATGTTCTTGCAAAGTTAAAGAGTGTGAGTGTGTGCGTGTATTTTTATATAATTTTCATTGTTGGGGTTTTTTATATATATATATATATATATATATATATATATACACACACACATAAATATATAAATATATGTGTGTGTGCTTTTATATATGTGTGTATACACACACAAATAAAAACATAAAACAACAGAAAACCCACCCTAACCTCAAGTTTCACATCACCAGAAATGCCACACCCATGATTTCTTACTAGTGATATACCATACAAGAAACATTGGCTTTCTGAAGTGTTGCATGGAAGAATCCTTGATTAGAGCCAAAACTGTGTATTTTTTTTTTTAATATAGGTCACCGCTCTTCTATGTTTTCACATATCAACTGACAACATCCTACTGAGCTCACTTTAGCATATATTGACAAAGCGACACATACGGAGTAATAAAAGCAAGTTTACAAGTCTTCTGCAAAACAGGATGATTTGAAGAGAAACTGTCAAGCTTTGCTCTCAAAATAGATTCAAAACTGTCATCTTTTTTTTTTCTTTTTGTAATAAACTATGGCTCAACAGGTGCATGAAAGCCCTGAAGAGAATTACAAAATTCATAGTGAGGCAAAGACTGTGGCGATATACATGATATTATCTGAAACACTATAAGCTGCTCTGTCATTTCTTGGGCAAAATATGTTTCCCCTGAATTTAAGTAAGAAAGCAAACCTGTTATACAGACAAGGCTAGATCTCTTTTCTCTCTATTTCCACCATTTATRTAGATCTCATTAAACAGTATTGAGATCAAGATCTTGACAACCATGAAGAAAGTCAATTATCCTTATATTCAAATTTCATTAAAAAAAAAATACATTAAAAAAGAACCCAAGCATATGATCAGTGTTTCACTCAAGTGAAGATACAGGATGTGAGAGAGAGGAACAAAACTTTTAAAAGTCTGTATGTAGTTTTTGAAACATAACTTTCAGTGCCTTTACATAAAATTTTTAAAAAATTTCAGTCAAGTAGTTTCTGAGTTTATGAGTTGTGAGAACAGTTAGCTTATGTTTAAGTGATTTTGATCCCCCCAAAAGAAAGGCAGATGACAGCTTCAATTACAACATAAACCAGGATAGCAAGTCACAAACCCAAATTAACTTCCCCTGCAAAAGTTTTCCCTATACTGAACTTCTTGTATTACATTTAATAATTTTCAATAAAACTTCCATTTACTTCCAGCAATGACTAATCAATAACAAATCCCTTTTGGTGTAAGAGATCATTTTGTTTTCCATTGTAATGACTAATAATTGCTAATAATAATATTGGTTTCTGTTGATGAACTTAAGGAGACAGTGGATATCAAAATACTTCAAAACAGTACAATTTATATTTACCTCATTCAAAGTATTCCCATAAGCATTAAAAAGTTTTTTTTTTTTTTTTAAGACTTTCTAAAGTATCTGGAATGCAAGAAAAATTTACCTTCCTTTGAAGTTCTAGGAGTCAGAATCCTGAGCAAACAGGATTTGTTACACTTTTAACAAATTCAATCTGAATATTAAAGGTTGTTCACGTAACTATCTCACTAGGTAGAAGACCAGTAATTTTCTCCAAGGGTGGTTCCTCTGAGCTCCAACTTAAATGTTGATATATGAGCAAAACACTTGAAATTGATTCATTCTGTAGTCAGATGTTGCGCTGTACCCAACAGGCAGCGCTGAAATACCTGATCGTTCCTGTGGGAGAAGGGAGAGGGCTGATCAGGTGAGCCATGTTGTCTGGAATGTTTATTGTTAAGGGTGAGATCTGGGGTTGCACGGGCTTCACCGGGGACGCTGGAGCCTCCTGTTTCTCTCTCTTCTCATTGGACAGAGCTGTGAACGTTATCTTGATGTTTGTGCTGGGAAACCTGAAAGTACAGCTGGAAAAAAAAAAAAAAAGGAATATATATAAATGACTTGTTTACCGAAAGTAGCCATTTCTGCATGACTTGCACACGTCACCTAACCTCCTTTAAAAACAAAAAGCTCTGGTATCTTAGGTAATCAGCTGCACAGACCTGCATTTTACAGATCATACAGAAAAAYTGATATGACCAAAGATCTCCAAATAAGTGATTTTAAAATTTGGAACAGAAATATAAACCAACTTGTACTTATTTGAAACAAGTGTAGTTTATACTTCATGCACTGTCTCTAAATTCCCTGCGGTTCATCCTGGTCTTGCAACTATCCCTAAAAGATGACACAAGGTCATTGCTTAGTAACAAAGAACAGCTTTTGCAAACGAACTAGTGTACCCCAGTATCAAAATTAATCAGAAACATAATTGTCTGCAGTTCTGAGGCCTACACAGTATCACATACTGGTCTAACTAAAAGGATTCCCCCTTCCCTTCTCTTTTTGTCCCTTCTTAAAATATTCATTTAGTTAAACACTTATCAGTCCTAATTCTCAGCATTTACAGGGTATATTGCTGTTGTAGTACTGCATTTGGATATATTCTAGTTTTAACAGTCAGCATCCAATAAAATGCCTGTCTTTATAAATAACCAGTTTCTACACTTCCCCCATTAAATTTAAAGATTGATGATAATCTGAATATTAAGTAAGTAATGTGCAGATTTTTTTAAAAAAGTTTGCAACATAGAATTAATGCACCTTCAAACATTTCCCTTTTCCCATCATTGTATACAAGCATTTAGAAGTCAACCTAATTATACAGAACAGGCTATTTATACCGTCTCAGTAAATACATTGAGCAAAGGAGCTTAATTTTCTCTCAACAAAAGCATCTATAAAAATACAGTTCAGGTAACTTTACTACCTCCTCTTTCTTAATTAAGCTGCTAGACTCCACTGGTACTAAACCGACAGTTACATTTACATGCCTCTTCCACATGATGAGCAAAGCCTTGCCAATGGCATGCTACCTAGAGCCAAATCTTGGAAAATATTGTTAAAAGTGATTCTTTCAGGCAGATCTAGTTTTATAAAGCAAGACAACAATGGCACTCTGGAACAGGGACAAGAATAAATTTAGCTATAAGCACGAGATATGCGGTGTAAACAAAAGTGATCACTGCTCTGAATTAATATATTTTAAGWGAGGCAAGAATCGGAAGGAACACGCAACTGTAGAGTAGCCCTAAAAACATGAAGACTCTTGCATTTTTTTTCCTTCTTAAAATTAAGCTAAGTGTGTTTTTTAAACACGCAATTGTGGCAGCCTGTGGTTTGCACTGTGTTTCTTGCCAGGCACACATACTGCACGTTTCGGTGATTATTATTATTTTTTTTTCCTACAAGCTCAAGATGGAGAAAAAAGAAAAAGCAGCAGTCATGACCTTCCCTTCTGCTCTCAGCCTTCCTTCTCAGTACAGACTACGTCTGAATTTAACAGGCGACCTATTTCTGAGACACGCTCAAAGCACTAAATTAGGAACAGAATCCACGCCAGAAAACAGCACATGCACTTCAGCAGGAAAGTTAAATAGACCAATTTCTGAGTGTTTTTAATCTTCAGCAACAGCTCACTTCATTCCTTCCCCCTTGTAGGAAGTATTTTTTTTCTCTATATTGCTCCAGCAACGAATGAAAGAGGTCTCAGCCATCTTGATAATAAAAAGCAAGCGTCTTCTCAATGTTTGAGGTTATCACCCATAACGACAACACTGCTCCTCAAGCACATGCAAAGGCGAGGGTAGCCAAAGACTTCTTTTTTTGCAGAAGGTCTAATCACAAAAAGCACATACAAATCCCTGTGAGGAACTGAGCGGTAACATTCATCTGATGGAGATGAGCTTAGGTTTCAGGACACTCTGCTCTACATATTGCATGACTCTATTCCAAACCTGCAAATTCAACTTCATACCTTTCAGACAAAACTTACTGCAACTTAAGAGCAATGCAGAAAAAGCCCGATAAAACTTTAGCCTCACCGGCAAAGGAGCGTCTATGTCTTGCCTAGCCTGCAGGGTCCTACGCCAGGAACATGGTGAGCTTCCCGCCTTCAACATGAGGACCAGAACTATAAAAGCACAGAAAATGTGTATGCTACAAGTACACCAATATCCTTCTGTATAGGTATGTATAATAACTGAGGGGGAAAAAAAAAAAAAAAAAGCCAGGCGATACTGTTAGTTTATGTGGTTTCATGGACTGAGCTTGAAAAGAGGGAGCTGTTGGAAGGCACGTTATCCTTACAGAGCACTGTCTGGTCAGAACATGCAAACACCCCAATTTCCACATTGCTGAAAGACTGCATCCATCAAGGGATTCGAGGGGTGGGGTGGGGGAAATGAACCAACAGATTTGCTGAATGAATTGCACCAATACAAACCTATTACACAATTTCCACAAATCAAACTGAGGAACATGTTTGAGTTTGATCAGCATCAAGCGGCGCTGGGCACATTCGTTAACTGCTTAGAGTCATACAATGAGCTACACAAAAAGCAGAGGCCTGCTCACACTGTCAACCTACGGCAGCCTGAGACTGACTTTATTCACCATTGAAAGTGCTTGCAATAATGTTATGATGAACGACCACAGGACAGCTGCAATAGTTGCACGCATCCATACAACTCATTTTCAAAAAAAAAAAAAAAAAAAAAAAAAAAAGCGAAATCCATGACTCCACACCTCCTCTGCTCAACCAAAAAGACAGCATTCAGCATTCAAGATAAGAAACCAAACAGAACCCTCAAGACTGAGCAAACAGATTTCTAAGAGAGGTTTACAGAACATCTGGATGCAGAGTTGCATGATGAAAAGCGCGTCTGTTGGGCATCAAAGTGATGAAAACACATAGTACTATTAAACTGATATACCAACATCGTTTTAGGCATTTTGGGAACAAATAATCACAGCACCACTACTTAAATTATTTCGTATGTTTATTATGAAGAGTACTTCTGTGTTTTCTACAGAGCGTGAAAAAAAGGAGGACAAACAGCGTACAAGCTAAGAAACTGCAGCAGAAGTGACAATTAAAACGCAACTCAAGATCCTACTTTTTCTTTCACAGAAGTTAATTCTGGGTTAACTAGTGGAAAAGATGAGAGGGGAAAAACAGACAAGAAGCATCAATAATTTCAAGCTATTCCCAAGAAACATGAACTATTGCTATCTCTCTAGAGACCTGCCTGCCTACGCACTACTACCACTTAAAGAAAAGAGTAGCAGTTCTGCGGAAGGCACATTATCCTTACAGAGCACCGTCTGGTCAGAACGTGCGAATGCCCCGATTTCCATTTATTATTTTTGTAATAATTTTTGCAATTTTGTAAGGTGCCAGGTAACAATCCTGTGGGAAAATGTGCAAAATCTGGTTGCATTTGTCACACTGATATTTCTAATATTTGCTGTCTTTCCTTCTAGCAGTTCTGTCTGTACTGCAGGGGAAAGTTAACTACACACCTGCAATTCTGCTAGATGAAAGTATCAACTGACTGAAAACCAGGAATTCAGTCCTCTCTCAATCTGAGGAGCAAAAACATGAAAATAACAAATCCGTTCCCTCCACCCAAGCCTCACTACGAAAGCCAGTGCTTCAGTAACCCGTGAATTATTCCATTTTAACTGTTCTTCAAAAACTGTGACAGAAGACTGGACACAAGTTGCCCTCTGACATTTCTCAAATCAGAACCTCCATATTTTAGATTGAAAAAGGTTTGAGGGGTTCGATACTGAGACGTCCCTCAGTCACGGCAGACGCAACTCTGCAGTTCGGGTCTTTTCACAGGACATTTCAGCACCAGTAACTCCACAGATTCCCCCATGTTTCAAACCAGCCCAAAAGCATAACAAGACGACAGCTTTGAAACTTCTCTAGGTTTACTGAAAGCCCGGGAACGCTTCGGCTTTTCACATTAAAAAGCAACCCCAAAGAACCACCACATCGGACTTTTGGAGGTTGTTTTCTTGTCAACTTTTGGCTTCAAATACCTTGAATGCAAGCGTTCATCTCAAAYAGAAATTAAGGTTACTAACAACACCTGTACCATGAGACAGCCTTTTTCCAACTTTGGTTTTCTTTGACAGCATAGCAGACAACCATGATGCTAATCACATCCCCTTCTCCAACTCTATTTGATTAGTGACCTAAGAAATAGAAATCACTGTACCTAAAGATATGGCCTCCCTCCCATGGAAACGGGCCTTCCATAACTACTCCAGATTTTTATATTTACATATAAATTTATTTATTTATTTATTTATAATATTTTATAGATGGCTTTCATCCCTTCTTTTAATTTCTCTTTCCTGCTTAATTCTTGTTTAGGACTTGGGTATCCTCTGCAAATTGCTACAGGTACCTGGGTCTCCTATCCCAGGTCCCCATGGAGCAATGGCAGGGATTCCAGCTCTGCAAGCTGAGAAACTTCAGACAGATTTGTAAATAAGTAAGGACTAAAAGATGACTCCTTATAAAAACAGTTATAAATACTCTGGAGAAAAAACTCAGGAAAAAAAATACAATTACATGTAAACTATTTAGTGTTTGTACAGTCTATGTATTGTGCTATTACAGGCTGAGGAAAGGGGTGTCTTAGAAGAGCTGCTTCCCCTCACAGATCAAAATGACAATCACAAAAATACTATGAAACGAGTGAGAAGAGATGCAACCCCACCTCTTGGAGATAGCTGAAAGCAGCAGCTTCTGTTACCTTGGAGCAGAGCAGTGATTCCCTCACAAAGGTGAAAGTGGCTCCTGCGCTCGGCCTACTCTTCGCTGCAGGAAACGTAGTTGCACTGTCTAGCTTGAGCAGCTTCCAAACTGTACACCAAAAGGTTTCTGATTATTCAACACTAAGAATACGCATACTAAATTATTCACTTCCACACTTTATTTCAAAGACTTTGGCTTGGGTTTAATCGAGCTGTAAGTCAATACTGCAATATGTTTCCAGAAGACGATCATCATCTTTAGACCTAAACTGCATCAACGAAAATGACATCTATTACAAAGATGAATTAAACTGCCTTACAGCAGAATCAAAATTTTAAGATAATCTTTATTATTATTACCTCACTGTTAAAAAAAAAAAAAAAAAAAAAGGAAAAAAAAATAAAAAAAAAGGAGTTTCATACTAACAGTGAAGGTAGATTTATAATACTATTCAAAGAGCCACAATATCGAGTAGCCTCTGGTAAACTCTCAGCATTAAATGATTACTAATAAAATACAAGTTATTTGAAAAATATCTATGCAGATTTTTATAGTAAGCATTGCCTTGAGTCTTGAACAGAAATAACTGTTCAGAGATCACTTTACAAAGTCTTTTCTCAGAATTACCAATTTAAAAAAAGTCTTTCTGTAGAAAGCTATCCATAATTCAACCATAAGAAAAATGCTAAGACTACAGAAAAATTTATAATGGATACTCTGAAAATAGGAGATGCAGGATATTACAATAGTAATCACATGAACTGTTTTCTTCTTTTCCTAAGTAGAGAACTTTCTTGATGGGCACTTTAAGATAGCTGCTTTTCCATCTACACGAGGTACAGGCATATGTGCCAGCTGGAAGTTTTAGCTTTAGGAATTGTTACACGTTACATTTATAAAGCTTTCTACATGGTTGGTAATGGGTGGTAGCAGTACATATTTTTTCCCATCGATTCTTAGGAAAAAAGAAAAATCAAAATAAACATACTTCCAGAATTTAAACTAGAAGAACAGAAAGCTCAACTCCTCTACTACCTTTTAAAAAGGAAGTTTTTAAGGCTTTCAACGTGAGAAACTGCCCCAGCAGGGAGGCAGCATTGCTTCCTACAAGTACCTGCACCCACACACTCTTAGAACGGAGTCATCCTCCTCTCTGCCTCTACTGTTTTAAACCAAGTCTTGACTTTGCCAGTTTGCCACAAATTTACAGTCAATTAAGTTTGGCTATTACTACTCAGGATGTTTCTAAAGTTATTCTCAAAGCAACCGCCCTTTAAAAAGGGGCAGTGACTCCTGACCTCAGGTCTGTTTCCCTTCGTTCTCGGCATCCCTCGCTACCAATTTCTGTTGGCTACGGATGGACAGCTGTGAAACACGTCCTCTGTAATCACCTCATCCTCCAAGAGTGCAAGGAGGGAAGGCAAAAATGATAACAACAAAAAACAGATTTTTAAACTAGCAGGCAAACTAGCACTTAGTTTTACTTTTACAATTTTTACGGAGTAAAAGGTCGGAAGCATGAGTGACTCTCTTGCAAGAGATCTGTTAGACATTTCCCCACTCATGTTTCAGCAAGTGCGTAAGAAGGTTGTAGAGCTGCTGGTAGTCATTACAGGAACGGTGCTAACCCATGTGCAGAAGGATCTGGAACGAGCTTGTCAGTGCCGAAAGACGATCCGATGCCGTGAGATTACGGACGGTAATGAGAATATGCCCGAGCTCCAAACATCAAATACAGACCAAGTAATAAACACATGATCTGGTTTGAAATGGGTGTTTAATTCTTCTTTCACACTCAAAGAGGTAAAATTACCAGAAGCAATGGACGCTTAACCCCACGTTACCAGTTTCTCTCAGAAAGGACGTTTAAAAGTCAAGACCAAAAAAGACATGTGCTTAAACTGTGCAACTACAACACATTTTACTGCAAAAGCAATTGATTCTATTAACAATTTAATGTCACTCCCACCCCCTCCCCCATACTATTACACTACAGAATAAGCATTAACAAAAGCGCTATGCTAAATTTTCAAAGGTTCTTGCTCTAGCTGTCAGTCACTTAATCTTCTTTAACTACCAACCCTAGAAATATTGGTATTGATCAGAAAGCAAAAAAAGCTAGAGTACTGCAAATGGGCTCTAGTTAATTAGAAATACATATATCAAAATCATGAATTCCCACTGCACTCTGCTCTTTTCTTACAGGATAAAATATTTAAAACAGCAAGATGGGGAGGGGGGGGAAGAGAAACTAAAGAAATTCAATACAGTAGCCCTGCACAGGCTGCAGGAACTGAGAAAGAAATTGGCCTGCAGGCAAGAATGTAGGCAGCAGTTACTGTAGAAACCAAGCTCTTCGTTGCTTTTCTCTAAGCAAAAGAAAGACACAAAAGAGCTGGAAAACAGCGATCGATGGGAAGCAGCTTATAAAGCTGCTTGTCACATCTGCTGCAGGAAAACCAGACACTAATTCATTAAAACTGCTCATGTAATGCCTCTGGAATTCGAGGCTTCCCAGCCTGTGAATACAAAAGAAACTCCGCCTATGGAAATCCTGCATTTTCGGGTATTTAGCATCTCCGTACACAAAAGCCGTGCGCACAGTCAGGTTGTGTGGTCTCTATCCTGAAGTTTCCTTCTGAACTGGAAAAACAAATTAAGTTTGGCCCAAAACCTAAGTGGTCCTCTCTCTCCGCCAAATTTGAAATGGCCATTGCAAGTCCCAATAGAGATACATAACTCTATAACACAATAGTTTCCTGTTAAAAAAAARAGAGAGAGAGAGAGARAGAAAGAAAAAGAAACAAAACACTTGCAATAGGAAAGGTTTTTTTAAAAAAGGAATGAACAGAATCATTAATTCTTCCTTCCAAATAACTACAGTTAACAGCAGTTTCCCATTACTAAATACGCAAGTTCAAACTTTCACCAGGACAGCAATGATCACTCAAAACCTCTTTTCATATAGTATGAGATCCACAGCCGCGGCTGAGCTGAAGCAGACCAACTAGAGCCACCGTATCGCTCATTATCAGGTCATCCAGGAGGTGCCTGGCATCACCCCTGCCAGCTGCGGGGAACTTATCACCCCTGCCAGCTGCAGGGAACTTGCGGGAGGGTAAAAGGCCATCTGGAAGCAGTTGGATTATAATGGGAATATTCATTGCTAAATACAAGCTATGGGCAAAGCAGACAAAAGTGCTCAAACACAGGCAGTACTTGGCATTTTGCTGTTCCTTAGGGTTACGGCAGCAGGGGGAAGCATGGTGAGCGAGCGCTGTCACAACGCGTTTAAACGCGAGCGGAATCACAGAAAAGCGCCTGTGACTCGCATGGGAGCTGCTGCAGGAATCAAAGGTGAGACCCGGGCTCCGCTGCGCCGTCTTGCCAAAGCTCCCCTGTCGTCACAGCTACTCATGGAGGCAAGGCTGAGTGGAAAAGCCTTTATTCCTGAATCAAGGAAGCAAAGTTTACTTTAGACATGCTTTTCAACCTAGCATGCAGCTTCCAAGAGCAAAGTAGTCTGTTATCTCACCTAGAAAACCATGACTAACACAGGCCATTGAGAAATGAGAAACCTGCTTTCTACCAACTCCTATTTTGAGTAGACAGCTCAGTTAAATCTCCCCCTTAAGTCCACCTGCATGGTCAAAGAACAGAACAGACTTTTTTTCAGACTCCTCTCCAAAAGCCATGGGCATTAACTACATTTTTCAATCACCTGCCTAACGATGCCTGATGTCCTAAGGCAATCTAGCACTTGCTTCGCTTTGGTGATAGTGCCGGGCTAGTTATTTTAAGTAATATTTCTGAGACGAGTCTTTCAACCAACTGTATGCTGCCGGACATTTGGATCTGCTTCCGTTGTTTTTTCTGCTTGCTAATTTCTAAAACTGCCGTAGCGACRGTGCAGAAAGCCCCTTAGGAATTTCACAGGGGGAGACTGCTCTGCAGTAGAGACAACCTTGCATTCCTCCATCATTTGGGTGGACGCTCAAGGGCCACTCAAGGCTACAGAGCGGCTGAAGCCTACAAAGCAAAGATAAGCTAATTAAACTAATTGACGCTGTCTTTGGTGAATACACCTCTAGAAGCACGCCTAAGCTATCCTTCTAAGACCACACCAAGCTCTCAAATCAGAGGATATTTTAAGGGGGCAGCAGGAAATCACAGATGGATAAAAATTAATAAAAAATAACAGACATACTTTAACAAGACCAATATTCACAAGCATGGAAATCTGTCCACAAATTCAAAGAAAACAAACATTATGCTAAACACAAAACTCTTTGTAGAATGTGTGTGTTAACTACCGCCACTGTACAGATAAGGCAACACAGGCAACACCAACACAGAGAAGCCAAGACTAATCATAACGAATGTGAAGCATGAGATTAATTTCTCCGAGTATAAACCTGAATGTGCAATAGTCATCTATCTGTATAGCGAATGGAAAACAGCATTCACTACAAGGGCAAAAATCTCAATGAAGGGAGAAGTCTAAAACGGCCTGGAGAAATCATGGTAAGCGATGCTATTCTTCACTGAACTGGAAGAGAGTCTAGGTGTAGTCTTCCACATCATGCACACCTCACTTAGGGAAGATGAAGCCCATTCTGAGTAACACCTACTAAAGGAAGGAAAAATGTAAGTTGAGAAGCACAACTACAAATTAGGAGCTCTCTGGACCAGTAGCTTGAGCTCCAGGGTTTCGTGAGGTACAGTGATGCAGCCGCTCACCACTGCCAAGCGATGCCTCCCCCACCACTTCTGTGCCCAGCAATGGACTTCCCTGCTTGCCCTGTGCCTGCCACCAGCACCCCTGGTAACTCCAGGGAAGAGATTTATTTACTAACCCAGCAGAAAACTACCTGAGCCAAAACCTAAATGTTTCCTAGTATTTTAGAGAGATTTTGTCAGCTCATAGTCTAACTCCTCTCTCTTTAAAAAGGTAAAGCTGTCACGACAGCTTCATTTCAAAGCTGCACTGTACTTCCTACCTAAAAACATAGCGTTCTATTATAAAACTGTTCTGACCACTCTCTTTGAAAAGTTGGAACTACCTAAAATAGAAAACAAACCTCCAGAAGCTAATAGTCAAAAAGAAGTGAAAAACTCAATCTGTAAGCAAGAACGCATGCTTAACCCTTTTCATCAGAATTTAAGTTTTTCTAACTTCCTCAGGAAAGTAGGTACAGCAGATAAGCATTAATCCCTTCTGGTAATAGTAAGTCAAGCATTCCCTGCAAAAATATTCCTATTGCTCTAAAACGTACATGTGCTAGAAACTACACTAGGAATCAAACTTGTCTGCGTAATGATAATGATCTATCATCTTTCAGTCTGTAACTAATGCATTTGCACGTTCCCATGTACAGCGCTTCCAAGGTCTCATCCATAATCAAATAAATGCATTGCTCTACAGTTCTGTAACATCTTTCATTAGGAAACCCCAAAGTACCGAGCAGCACAACGCATCAGATATAGGGTTCTTTGCAGCCCTACAGCACACCGAAGTTGAGAGCTAGCAGCATTCACATAGAAACAATATATGTAAAAAAAATAAAAAATAAAAAGTCTGGAAAACTGGCAAAAAGAGATCCAATAACCCTGAAAAACAGGGAGAAGGGAGGCAGGGAAACAGGAGAGAAAACTTTTTTTTTCTTTTTTTTTTTTTAAACCACAGCCATAACTAAACAATTTCAAAAGGCAAGGCATAGGTCTTGATAAAAAGTGCTATGAGAGAACACTGTAATTTCATCATCCCCCCCCCCCACACACACACACATCCTCCACCACTGAAGTATTATCCCCATTTTTAAAAACAGATTAAACAGATTTGTGCCTTGGCCAAGTCATTTTGGCAAGCATGCAGCAGAGTTGGGAATGGAACATATTTTCCCTTAACATTCAATCTTTGTTTAAAGCACTGGATCATCCCTTCTTTTAGGCATCCTTCTACAGTCACTTTAAGAGGCAGAACCAGGTGAAAGCCTCTCACTTCATCAGTAAATTTGAGATGATTTCTTTAACAAGGCTGGAGTTTGTTGCACAGGAGCAGCTGTTTTCAGAGCAACAACAAAAGTAGCTGAAAAGCCTACACTGCAAAGAGCAAAACGTGCACACAAAAATTATCTTAAGCAATCTTTCACATCCTCCCAAACAGAGCTACAGGAATTTGCATTTCACGAGCACTTTACCACTATAGAATGAAAATGTGACAACAAAGCTGCATGTTGGAGGCATACATTCTAATTAAAATCTCTACAAATATACAGACTGAAGAACTTGAAGGTGTTAATTTATACAGACCTCTCTTCCTATACATCTATTAAGAGCAGGATTTTTTTTATTACTAAACAGAAAAATTCAAACAGCATTCCTATTCATTTAAAAGTAAACAAAAATAAAGCTGAAAAAAATGCTGAAACTTTGTATCCTAATCACTGAAGCTTAGGATAGGGGATGGGGAGGGGAAAGGCTGAAAACTTATATCCTAAGCATTGATAAAATATCTGGGCAATAGAAAAAGGACTAAGTTGCTTTCCTTTAAATGAGGCAAAATACTTCCTAAGATGATGAATAGCTGTCAAGTTATTAAGACTTATTTGCCCATGAGCAGAAAAAGCTGTGGAAGTTACGGTGACACATTGAAGGATATTCTGTGGGAGGGTAATGACAGAACACATGTAGTTTGCTCATGTAAGTCAAACCCAATCCAAGGTTCCCCAATACTAAAACAGCCATAATTTAAGAGTAGTTTCTTCTGGTTTAACTTCAAAATTCCATGGTTTTCTTTTTTTCCTTCATTCTGTGACTTAGTTTTTCTTGACTGTTAAATTCCCTAAAAATAGAAGATCAGAAAGGGAGAAAGGCGGRGAGAGAATGTCCGGCCACATAACTCGCTGTTTCAGTATACAAAAGTGGAAGGCAGTGGGGAGTGAAGATGAATGCCAATATAACCATTCAAAATGCTAATACAGCTCCTCAAATCACTCCATGCAATAGTCAGAAAAGCTAATGCAGAATGTTTTCCTCTGTTGAAGATTCATTTCTGAGCTCTCTCAGAGCCTATCAGAAGAGGTAGTACCTACCTGCACATGTATCTCCATTTCTTAATCTAAAATATCAAAGACACCCACCATTTTCAATCTCTGTGCTTTAAACTCTGGCTCCTCTTCAAGGTATGGTAGAGCCAAGCAACTTTGTAGACAGTAAGATCTTGCAGAACAGAAACCCATGCCAAGTCCAGTGTTCTCTGCCTCTTGTACAGCCAAACTGATATAGGTATTTAAGTTTATGTAATGTTCCAAAATGCTGAAAAAAGCAAGCTACAGCAATCAACTGCAAAGAGATCCTTGCACAGCTACACAGAGGAACAGGTGGCTTAACAGCTCCAACAATTTAACTTCTCTCAACGAGCAGAAATTTACAGAGCTGTTCTATATATATATATTAAGCAGCATTTCTTACTGTCACCCCCTCAAAAGAAAAGTGAAGTTTGCTCAGTCAAGCTTCCCCAGCTTATCAGCTGAGCATCGTTCTTCCCTGAACATGACTGTCAGAACCGTCATGTAAAAAAAATCCTTCCAATCACCATTTAATATAGACTTTTTAATCTGATTTTATCCTCCCACCTGCTGGACATTTCCTGTTTCGGAAGACCTTGACATTTGCTGTTACTACGTAATTTCTGCCATGCACAAATAGTTGTAGCTGTAAACATACATACTTTCTGGCACAACAGGAACTGAAAATTTGAAAATAGGATTGTGTATTTGAGAACAATTTCCTCAGTCACGTGATCTCTTCAAAATTCCCCTGCAGAACCCACTACACTTCAAAGCAGAATAAAATGCAAATATTTAAGCAATTTCCACACATACAATACTGTTTAAAAGAACTGCAAACACAAATTTTGACAGTACTTAAATTACTATTGAAAACTAACCTATGTTTAAAAGATTTAGATTTTCAGAGATATACAATGTTGAAATGTTAACCCCTAGCTACAGAAAAGCATCTGGTTTCACAATTTCCATATATATAAGACATTTTATTAAACTTCATTCAATAATAACCAAAAAAAAAAACTTTTTCCAGAAAATATGCATTTTTTAATCCATACATTAGTATTGGAAATGCCAGGAAAAAAAATGTATTTACCACAACATTTAAGGTCAGCCCTAAATTACAGAATCACAGAATGGCTGAGGTTGGAAGGGACCTCTAGAGATCAACTAGTCCAAACCTCCCTGCTCAAGCAAGGTCACCTAGAGCACATTGCACAGGATCACATCCAGGCAGTTTGAAATTAAAATATCTAAAACATGGAAATAGTGACAAACACTAGTTTATATTTGGATCCCACTATCCTCATTTTGAACTCATATAGCAAAAATTATTTATACAAAATAATCTTAGAAATATCTGGACAAATAAAAGACTAAGTATTTTGACTTTTAAATTCTATAAGAATCAAAGTAAAAATTGAGAAGATAGAAATACGAAGATCTCAAAGACATTTTGACAACTGTAGAGGGCATGTGCACACCCTTGCCCTGTTCCATAATAACACGCACACTTCTCCAGTTTACAGAGTACAAAGCCAAGAGAGCTAAAAAAGACAACAGATACCTTACAAAATTAAAAACAATGTACATAAAACTACTGTTTTTAAGATCTTTCCCCCCAAAAAATGAAAGAATCATTTCTTCCCCATGTACTACAAGTATAATGTTAACTTTAAGATATAAATTTATTCATCATGGTTTTCAGAAAGAGTCAAGAAGTTTCACTGGATATTTTTAAACTATTATTCTCCTAATCATCACCAAGAATCACATTCTGAAGATCTTAAGAGCACTAATTAGTTCAGTTCTAAAATTGTATCTTACAAACAGTTTTGCTCCCTCCTGAGAAAACAACCATCAGTTTATATAAATTGATACAAGAATTAGTGACTTTTCCCTAAGAACTGTAAAGGCAATGAGACAGGACACCATCACCTGATGCAGAAAGCCTGAAATGCAACCTGAAACTCAAATATCTTTTTGTCACTGTTCAAAAACCAAAGTACAGAGTCTCCCAGAGACCAGCAGAAACCCATGATCACATATCTTTGGGGGAAGCTGCTGCAAAGAGACTGAAAGAGCTATTCTGTGCTGAAGTGCAAAATGCAGACCTTCTGTCATAGCAACATTTTGGAAACTATTAAAAATAGTGCAAACACAGTTTCATTACTTTTGTTCTTGGAATGCGGGCCCACAGTGAACACTTCTCTTCCTTCTTCTGCAAAGGTGCCTTGATGTCATCTTCAAACAGACCTTTCACTACAGACTTCTGCTTCTTGCAGGAGTAGGATCTAAAAAACTCCTTGTTCTTTTGCCTGTGGAGTAGGAGGAAAAGAGGCCAGGGTCTTTTTGACTCAGCTGTGGGGCTTAGGCCCCTCAATGAGCTGGTTCAACTCACTAATGCAGCACCAACTAACTCAGCAAAACAAAATTTTAAGAAGGAAAGAGCATTCTCTGAAGCTAGTGAGGAGACCTGTCTCATTAAGGCACCTACTGGGCAGCAGGGGAAGGCCCTGGTCCTGGGGCCAGGACCAAAAACCAGAAAGAGAATGAGCAAGACCTCCACCTTTCAACAGTGGAGAACCTTTAGATCAGCTCAAATGTTCATCAAACTGCAATGTAAGATGGTGTGAAAACACTTTATCAGCCTTATAAATTTCTTCCCATCTGGTAAACCAAAAAAGTGCACTTCTGCCTGGAGATCTGACAGAAGACTAATCCCGAGCCTCTTTCACTCCCTCTCCTTCAAGGGATTGATTTTCAGGCACACCAGTGAACTAATCTGATTGCAGCACACAGACTGAATGCTAGAGCCAACACAAGGGACAGGAGAGCATGGTTCTTTCAGCTGTAACTCCCAATTAATTGGTTTTAACTGACCCTGAAAACCAAAGGGTTAGTTACAGTTTATCTTCATTGACTGAATCTCACATACAGGTATTCTTAAACCTCAGAAATGGAACTACTCTTCTTAATTTTATAAAGCTATACTATAATATAAATCTGGTGTGAAGATAAAAAAATCCCTATTAAAACAGGAACAATAGGAAAGATTATTTGAATTACCGCAGATGTAATAAATGCTTGAGAAATAAGTTTTGCCAAGGTACTTAACCTCAGAAACAAAAGCTTTCCATAGCAGCATACCCCATAGCTCAATGCGTTACTTCAGCAGAAAGCTGTATTAAAGAAAATAATCTATAGCAAGAAGCATACTATGATCAGACATGTTGGCTATAGCACACAGAAGTAATCAGAGCGGACTCATTCTGAAAAGCTCACCAAGTCAAATGCATTTTGCGTGCCAGGCCTGATCCTATTAAGGAGGTAATACTCCCTGAAATGTTATAAAATGGACAGCAAAGATGCATTATATTTTTATGTACATTTAGGCTTTATTTATTGTTGCTCCCCAGACTGCCAACTCAGGCCAGCGTTCACTCAGGCTTCTTTTGTGAGAACCCATGGCACAAAGTTTATGCAACTAAAGGTTCACAAAAATCCGTCAACTTGAGCCACAAACAAAAATTACTTTAAGGATCAGAAAAGGCCTACAGACTATACGCTTAACATAATTATTTAAATAAAGATAATAAAGGATGAAGAAAAAAAATCCAATTTCACTGATATTAAACACAACGGTAAAAAAATGTTACACAGAGAATGGGTAGCACACCTAACTAATGCATACAGACAAGTCTCAACAGATTAAATATAAGGTCATTTTATCTCTTGATTTCAAGTTGAAAATAATCAGACTGGTCTCCACACTTTCAGCTAGCACAGGAGATTACAAGGACTGCATCCTGAATAAACTAGCATGAAACATTAAGAGCCATCCTCAAAAGTCTAAGAAATACAGAACAAATAGCAACAGTAGAAAAGAAAGTAAAAGAAATACAAAAGGCTCATTGGTTGACACCATCAGGGTAGAAAAAAAACACTCAAAAATAATCAGCTTTGAACACAAACTAAGTAATTCACGGGCTAGGCTAAGCGGGGGGGCATCTGCCAATCATACGTTCAGCGTATGTTACTGGCACCATTCACCAGTACATTCCCTGCTACAATAGCTTAAACTTTTCAACTTGAAATACGCTGCCTTCAGGGACAACATGATCTGGGCAGCCCTGATGAAAACACACACCGCTCAAAATGAATACACGCTAATTTTGGTGTGCAGGTTATTTCTCCGCACTCTGAACAATGCTTTGCTTGGCACCGACTCATTTAAAGTGCTTGTATTAAGTATAACTAGAGATAGCACGTGGCAACTTTTAAAACCAGCAGACTCAGTTTATGTAAGATTGAATAAAATGGCTAGTGCAGTATCGGTGATTCTCAGAGGCAACTGTCTCTTGGATCCACGCTACGGACCGTATGTCCATGCACTCACGCTTCAGAACAGTCGCATCTTTTGATGCTGTGCAATTTTCTCACGCGCTCACAGCCCCAAACACAGCCTCACGCAGCATGACATAACCCACCGCCTGGATGGTTATTAAATGCAACAGTGCGGCTTCAAGATTCCAAAATCCAGAAGATAAGCATTCCGAGCTCAACCCTGCAACTTCAAATAACTACTTGAACAGCCAGCTCTTCCTCCCCACTCTACACAGTCATTTCAATCTCGGCGAAGGCCACCAAGAAAGGTGCTGTTGGTGCTGACACACAGACATGCCAGCACCGCTGAAGAAATGGTCACCACCTCACTACTGCGTGGTAATTTTTGGCCACATCAACACTTTCTGCATTCAGACCAGTGGCTATGATTAGATCTATATACTTCCTTTTAAATACCCATCCTTTAGCATTTGGAKTTTACATGCCCTAGAGGGATTTCTCTTTCCTTCATATTTTTATATTAAATCATTACCTGTACAAGTCAAATCCTGTCTCCACTCAGAACACCTTCAGGAGAGTTATTCTAGTGACTTACAAGATGGTGTGAACCATCACAATAYGCGTATCTAAGGACCTTCCACATTTAAAAATAAGTCTCCCACACTCAGTGAAAAACTTGATCAGCCCAGCTTCTTGCTCGCACTGTTCAGACACTGTCAGCATGTCCTCCATCCAGCAGTTTTCTTTCCACAGAACGTTCCTATAAAAAAAAACACAGCGTAGTCATAGATGTTCTCGTCTTTAAATCTCTTGTGGAAAGTGTGAGCAAGCAGCTACTACAAAGACTAAACAGTCAGTAGGACAAAAGTGCATTAGCATAACGCCTCCAGTAGCCAACACTTCCTTAATCAGAGCCCAGGGATCTCCCAAGCTGAAATGCAATGTCACTGCAACAGGCTCCCAACTCCCCTGATAATTACCTACACATATCTGGAAGTCATTAACCCTAAACTACTCAGACTTCAAGTTAAGAAATCTAACTGGAAGAACAAAAAAATTATCTAATCCTACTCCTATCAAATGTTCTTTAAAAGACAAGAACCTGTAGACACAATCAATACTTGGGAAATAAAGTGGATGAACTGGTAAAGGTGTTTCTATACAGAAGATAAGGAATCAGAGTAAATATGATGAAATAAATTTTCTCCCAAATCTTCTGCCTTCTCACTACCACCACCCTGCCAACAGAAAGTAACCAGGGCAGCTAATTTCTACATTACCCTCTCCCATGTTCATTTCCACAACTGCAGCTTTTTCCTAAATTTTAAAAACCTTTAGAAAATAACAACTACAGTTCTTGCACTTAATTCTGATTAAATACCAAATCTAATTTTGCTGAGACAACTTTCCTCAGTCTCCTCTCCCTGGTATAACAGAATAATGGTATTATTTTGCCACATGGTCAAAAAAAACCCACACTCTTGCATTACTGCTACTTTGAATTCTAATTAACTACACTTTTAAGATGATGTTCAATTATTTTATGACACCTTTCTCAGCTACAATACAGCTAACACAAAGACCATGCAAACCAGCTTGCTGATACAAATATGACTAATATTTTCTTCAGTTATTACTAAGCCAGAGGAACTTCAAAACACTAACCCCAAACTTAAAACCTGTATTAGAAGCCTATTTTATTTTATCCTTCCAAYTGAGAGATGAGTTACTTCCATTCACGTGCTTTTTCTGTTGTTGTGCTTTTTGCATGGTTTGTATCCATAGTAAATAAAAAGAGAATTCTGGCTGCCTCTTTCCTTAAAAGCCTTAAAAACACTCATTTGGGTGATAGCCCTAGATAACAGTGAATAAGCTCACTGAAGAATCTTGCATACTTACTAGCCCACAGCAGACCAAACTTATTTATAGCTAAGCAGCTAGCTGGGGTTTGTGATCTCTTCCAGGCTCAACAATCTTTCAACCTCAGAATAACCACACCGTAAAACAAGCCGGGCTATTTCCCTACTGACAGAAAAGTAAACATTTGTGTACTAGGGTGTGCTTGCAGATGGACTGCTCTGGCTGCCTGTACTGCAGCAGCCAGGAAAAAGCTAATCACAACAGGCCAAAATTCAGGAAGGAAATTTAAAATTCTGAAAGGAATCCACCATCAAGGTTTAACTTACATCTTTAAAATACCAAGTCAGGTGGGAGCATCTGAATTCTTCTCCCAGCTGAGGATGAGTTTTCCTATTTCATCTTTGGGGAAGTTCCTCTTAAATCTTAATTACTGCTACATTTTTCCATCTAGAACAGCTAATATCCCCTATTAACCTTATCAAGATGCAATGAAGCAAAACTACTAAGCCACAGACTAAGCTTCAAACCAGAAAACGGTTACAAGAACGAAAAAAATCCCGCTAATAGAAGTCTGATGGAATCTGATTTATAATTCAAAAAGAAAAGTTTTGTTACAGAAAGCCTGGACATTCAAAGAGTGGAATGATCAAGCAAACAAAACAAGCAAAAAGGAAATACTCCTAGAAAGACCCATTTTGTTGCCTGCTTGCTGCTTAGTATTACTGCTCCATCTCACCCCACTCCTCTGCTTCCCCGCGTAGGGAAGCTCACACAGCTCGAGCACTTCACAAGAGCAGCTCAGGTTGCTGCGAGTGTTCATGTGCACTCAAACCGCAGCACTCCTCAAAGACCAGCGGTCCTTTGGAAGGAATGGAAAAAAAAAAAAAAAGGTTTTGACCAGCTGTGAGCCTCTATGTGAAGAAGCAGGCGAGAAATCAGACAGCTTTGTATCGCTTGCTGTAGGAAGTTATTTTGTCTTGCCCAGGGTTCACAAGGCATGTAAGCACTCTTACCCGGTTCTGGAATTTGCTGATAACACAGACTGGTCGCATTTCTCAGCTTTATGGACAGAGCAATGCCAGGAAAAGGTTTTAAAAACACAGGCCTGAATTTCATTTCAAGAGGATAAACAACTGAAGTTCTACTGTGGTTTTTACCTATTGCATCTCTTTCCTGTGTTGCTAAATGTGCCTGTCACTTGATCATTTCAACTGACACACACGCTGTGGTTTGCAGGTCCAAAATGTTTGTAGCTATTATCAATATCTGGAAACCCAAATGAATAATATTAAAATCAATCACAAACTGTGAAGCCCACCCCAAACTCCAAATTCATTTCTGCATTCATTTTACAACACTCATAGCAAAGGGCAATCACTTTGACATTCATATTTCAGCTAAGTGGTGCAGCTACAAACCTGCTGCTGGGCAAAAGGCAGCATAGCTGCTGATGGTATCACTGAAGTCAGACCCTATGAGGATGGATTTCGTCATTCTGTGAGAATCTTATTGCCCAATCTAGTCATCTTCATGAAGTTACTTAAGAATAGATTGCAAACTCTTCAAAGCAATGCTTCCATATTGTTTGAGCAGTGTAATAGATCACCATTTGGCTTGTAGCCCCTAAACACTACTAAAAAATTAATTTATTTGGTAAAATGAAAAGGTAGACAGGACCATCAAATTCCTCCACCTGAGGAAAGAATACCCTAACAGAGATCTCCCCTCAACACACACACTAAAAGGAGCTCCAACTGGCAATTATCCCAAGACAAGAGTAGATCAAGTGATGATCACGTATGATGGATCAAGCAGAATATCGACTAGGAAATTTATTTGCACCTAACCCAGCTGCACCCAGAATATTGACACCATGTAAGGAAATGAAATAAGTCGCTTCCTTTAACATGTCCTTTGCTCACTACCTGATTTAACACTTATATCTGCGCAGGTTCCAAAAGGCTTTTGATAGATGATAATTTATGCAATTCATTCCCACTAACTATTGTCAGCATCCAACTGCTGAATATTGGACTGGGAATGAAAGACATCTTTTGCTATGATCTGATCCTCCTCTACTTTTTTTTTTTTTCTTAAAATGTTTCACCTCATCCCCTCTGAAGGCAGTCTCAGAGTGATAGTGAGAAGACAGTCAGATCAGAATAGGGAGCACTTTCAAGTCTACTACCTAGGTAGCTTTGGAAAGCTCAATTGACTAATTGACTTGGCTACTAATAAATTTATCTTAACTTGCCATACAGATAGAAAGTCTGCTTTGCAGGGTAAGGGTTTTCTGGAAAAAACAAATGGGCCATATACCTCCACTATAAACTTAATGGTCAATTTTCCCTAGAGCTTGTCACTTCTAGAATCTACACGATGCTTAAACCACCAACTGGAATAACGACCTCTGGGGTAAAGTCTACCTTCAAGCAGGAGACATGAGGATTTAGCATGTGGAACACCATACACTAGAGCTGTACTAGACACCACGTATTAGAGCTGCGAGGCTGCCCACAGGGAAAGAACCTGTGCCCTTTCTTCTCTCATGATTTTCTCTGTTTTCAAATTCATGAAGAGATTCAAGGAAAAGGGCAAGAAAGTATACATTAACCAAAAGGTAGAAAACGACTCAGAGACTTTAGGGAGAAGAAAAGAGAAGCCACTACACTTCAAGTGAATCTCTGAAATTAACACTCACTTTTTTTTTTTTTGTTTAACTTCAAACAAATATAATAGCATAYCCTATCATCAAAAAGCACTCTCTCCCAACAACTTTCAGTGTTTAAACGCTTCATTTTTTTATATTACATTGCAAATGCTTTTTTAAATACACCTAAATTTACCCTTTTTTTCTCTTCTATTCCTGTTTTGGATTTTTTTTCCTTTCCATTTTTACTTCACAGAGTAGAACAGGTCTTGTAACTGCAACTACTTAGTGTAGGATTCCACAAGACACAGCAAGCCAACCCAGCTGTTGCTGAAAGTCTGTGCAGGCCCACCACATACCTCATGCCAGCTCCTGTACTTGTCAGACCTCTGCAGAAGACACTTGAATGCAACAGAAAACCATCCAAAGCACGCGCACAACACACACACACACACAMAAAAAAAAAAACAGACACATGAGGGACTTTCAAGTGGCCAGTGGAACATCTGATGAGCTTCAAAGCCAGCAGGACCTGCAGTTGGGAGCGCTGCAGAGAGCAAGGCCCTCCCCTTCCCTGGTCCTCTGTACAGTAAAATGCTAGATTGGCTCCAGTGCTCATGAAAGCACCGCCTCTGCTCCTCTAATGTGAGATCCCAGATTCTGCTGAATCACATTTCTCCGAGTTAACCAGCAAAGTTAAAGCTTCTTTACTTTCTGTAAAGATGATAACTATATTACCTTTCAGCCTCAGCTCTTAAACTTGAGGACTTCAACCTTTTCCAATCTTGTTTCAAGCCTCCTAGAAAATCCTCCCACTTTTCATTGTATAACAGCTCCAAACCCCACCAATTTCCTCTCCATTTCCTAAAGCAAAAGTACTGGCCTATGTCCTCATCTCTTATGCAGGAACTGAATTCTCCTCTCTCATTTTTCTAATCTGTGCACAGCCTGATGCTAAGATCATCCTCTTTACCACTCTTCTTACACTATTTTTCCGCTTGCTTAAATTACTAGCTTGTTCTGGTTCAAATTTGAACTCATCCTCTCACACAGATTTTTGCATGAGTACACTCACCCTCCTCATGTCTAAGCTTTACTCCTTTTATTCTTACTTTACTCCTTTAAGTCCTTGTCTCCTCTCGCTGCTATCCAGGCCTTCTTCACCCAACTCAGAAAACTGGGAGACAGAAATATCTCCTAAGGAGGGAAACTTTTCTTAAAGAGCCAGTTTCTATCATTCACACTTTCCAACTGCTTCCTTGTGCACTTACACTGTAATCAACAAGCCTGTTTGTGCAACTAATTTAAGCTATACAACCTGTGTGTGCATGTCTTATCTACTCAGATTACATTTAGCTAGAATACTCCAAATGTGTCCATATCACAATAAAAAAAAAAGGTAAGTCAAATTTTTCATGTATATGTTTATATAGTAAGTCTTTAGTGTCCTTAACTTCATTCTCAGTCGTAAGAAAACCCTAGTGCTTGATCTCCATAAATAAGACTATTGCCTTATACTTGGTACAACAATGTATCACATAATGATGTCCACAGTGGTAAGATACTAACATTACAGGTATGTGCTGCTTTTTTTTTTTTTTTTTTTTTTTTTTTTTTTGATGAAACTGATGTTTCAGGAGAAGTTAAACTAATTTTCCGCATCTGTGATGGTCTGAATACTTAAACTTTTCTAAAATCTCAGCACTTTATATTAATTACACTGTTTCCAGACACAAATAAGCTCACCTTTTAACATAACCAAGACATTTTGAAAAGCAAATTGAAATATTTTGTGCATAAAAGTGAACTAAAGTTTAAAGCAGCATGCAGACCTTCATTCCTACATTTCTGATTTCTTTGTCACTTTAAAGGCAAAGTAGGAAAAGGTTAGGTAAATTATTTGCTCTCACACATCACGGCATCAGTAAGAATCAGACTTTAAGAGCAACAGGCTAGTTTATCCATACCATCTCTAAACCAAAACTACACATCTTAATTTCCTTAAGTGATTTAGAAAAATCTGAATGTGATTTCAGTATAAGGTGTAATCACTTTTTCTATTAGATGTTGGCCTGACTTCTTATCAACATAAAAGCTAGCAGGCTGTTACCTCATGAGCCTCTCAGACTTACTTGAAGAACAAGAATTTTTGGAGAAAATGTGAAAATTCTCTCTGAAACTGTACTGCATACTTCAATAAAAGACTAAGAAGATAATGAAGAAGCATCAAATTATTTGAGTGCAAGAATACTACAAGGCAAGTGCAAATAAACAAACATCTTACTAGATGTCAAATGTTTTGGAAGTAATTTTAATTAAAAACCAAGCCAATACTAACTCCTTGTTAAAACACACATAAAAAAATAAAAGGCTTGCTGTTACCCAATGGGACATAAGTAAACAACAACCTGCAGCAGAAGTAAAGCCTGAACAGTTAGGAAGCTTCACTTACTCATCATTTATAGCCCTAGGCCACTGAAATTCATCCCACTGTACCTATACTGAGCCCAATAGCCAGGTCTGACTACATCATGGCACATTTTGCATCGGAAGCATGTCTTCCAGTAAAGGTATCTTCTGGGAATTTTATCCTTTTAGAAAAGGTCAAGAGATGGAGAAATGGAGATTCCACCATTCCTATTAGTCTGCTGTTCCAACACTGCTAAAAATCCATGCTTAGCTCCAACCATGAGACTTCTGTTTACAGCCTTTGGGTTTCTAATGTCTGTTTTTGTTCCATTAGCAAACCTTTTAGAACTCTCTAATTCTTCCCCATAGAAGCATATATACACCAATCAAACCATCCTGCACTTCTTTTGGATAAGCCAAACACATCAAACTCCTAAAGTCTTTCACTGTATGGTATTTCCTTCAGTCTCCCCCCCCCCCATAATTAACCCCCTAAAACCTTGCAGTTTTACAAGATTCTTCAGTATGAAATTTGAATCCAGAACCACATGGAATTCCAGCATCGATCTCCTCTGATATTGTTTCCCTATTTCCACATACAAACACCGTATTACTCTGCTTTGTCACATCATCTCAGTATAAGCATGTAAGGATTTCTCTTTGGTCATGACACACTCAACTACTACTTTTCAGAAGTTCCTACTCTTTAGATCTGGCCTGTGTATATTTCTTGAGGTGAACTCTTTTTCTTCTTTCCTCCCCCCCCCCGTTTTTTTTCATTGATTGACATCAACAAGCAAGTCCATTTTCTTGTTGTCATTATTATTCATGACTTATTTAAATTAATAATATCACCTATAAATATTTATCAGCAATTGCTTTTACTTTGGATAGCCAATGGAAGTATCAAGTAGCGATTAAGTAGTTTCCTCATGATTTAGCTGTAAGCTTTACATGAGGCTAACCAGCTTGTATGGTCCCAAAACTCTGGTATTGGAAATACAGATAATACTTTTTTCCTATATGAAGCAGTAGTTACACGAAACATTTTACAGACTACACTTTTCCACCCAAGGAGATATTCAGAAGTCAACTAGACAAGCCCCTGAGCAACCTGATCTAATGTTGAAGCCACTTCTACCCTGAGCAGGGGTTTGGACAGAGCTCTGTTMCATAATTCTTAATGTACACTCTTTAATTAACATTGAATTAAAATTAATTCTAGGTAATTTCATACCAATTTTGCTACATTTCATACAGATTTAATGTATGAAGGCTTTTTTATTTTCCAGTTCTGACTCTACAAATGTTCAACAGCATACGCATCCTTGTTCATGTGAGCTGTCTTGCTGAAGTCAACACTAATGTTTACAGTTAGGCACGGACATAACTGTTTGTCAATCTGTTCATGTTTTTCAATTTCTTTGGTGCACGTGGACAAACAAAAAGGTGTTATGTTCACATAAACATTCATTAAGACATTTCTAGTGCTGAAAATTCTACTCCCACTCAACTCCAGAGCGTACTTGATGCTTTTTTTAAAAAAAAGTTTAAGATTCACATTATTGGTAAGAAAGGACAGCTCAGTAGCACATTCAGTAGCTGCAGCACAATCACGCAAACAAATATGAAGAAACTTAAAGGCTCCAATCACTTATAGACCTTCTGTACCACAATGGAAAATGACGTATTACAAGATTACAGATCTGCAGCAGCCCTTCAAAGAGCCTACTACAGCCTCACTCTTCAATGATGCAATAACAGTAACAAAAACTTACTTGAAGAAATATAATGTTTATTTTCTATGACATCCAGTGTGGAATAGCTGCAGGGAAAAAAATAAATAAATAAAAAGGCTCCTCCCCTCCAACTGCTTTATCTAGGTCAAAAAACTCCTTAAAGGCAGGAAGTCGCAGAAAATAAATGTCACTACACATCAACTTTTTATCATGAAAACAAGCAAGGCAGTAGATAAAACCACCTTCCCAATAATTCAGTATTAAGTTCCATGGAAGACATTAGCTTATTAGTGAACTCAAGTCTGTTTTGAAAACCCATTATAGGTTGCAAAAGAGATGACCTTACACTACTACATGACAAATATGTAATTTTTTCAAAATTATACTTGATGTTTTCAGTAGTTTATACAATTTTACATAATGGAGTACAGATAAGAGTTCTTGAAGCCATTGCTAGAATTACCGAAAAAAATACAATAAATCATCTCACTTAAAAGTTTGACTATATGAAAAAATGAAACACTTTGTGCATTAGAATTACATATGCCCCAAAACAAACAAACAGCAGTAGCAGAATTCCTCCACAGCAGGCTTATTCTCTAAAACACGTCTACTACCCTCACGATGCACTAGCATTTTAATTACTTTGTTTACATGTGATCAGGAAATCAGGTACGTTTATTTTGAAAAGGGTGAAAGACTAATTTATATTCCTTATACTTACCTGACAGCAAAAGCAAGAGAATACAAAAGTTGATTCCTCCTACTCTAAAACAATGCATTTTAAAACCGAAGACCAGTACAATATTTTGATTTAATTAAGACAAAGACTTTGATTTAATTTACATTATCTCTTACCTTATTAAGATAACTGAAGGTGGAAATTACAAAAGCCATTTTCAAATACAGATTCATAGAACAGCTAGTTCTGATATTTACCTGGTACCTTTATAGCAAAACGACACTGATCTTGTGTCTATCATAGAACTGGAGCTTAACAAAATTACAAAGAAGCCACTGTTTCTGAAGATGATTTCCTGGTTTCTAATAATTCACATAACTATACAGAGAATGTTACTCCTATAGTTAACTAAAGATGTATAAAAACTCTTAAGATTACTAAAAAATGGACACAACTTCCTTACCCAATTCTTCATATCAAGAATAGAAAATAAGGCGGGAGCTTCACAAAAACTGTAAACCAAACCAAACATAAAACTATTTGAGCTCTACCTCAACTACCTGATTGGTGTCTGATGATTTGCAACACTATTCTAGTATTTAAAAAAAAAGATAACCTGCATTTAATTTAGAGTGAAGTATGAAAGAACACAATGAGAGAAACAACTGTTACACAAATTATGACTACAGAAACTTCACGCTCATCTCTGTATTTTCATTTCAAATAGCATGTGCTCTATCGTTCTTCTTCTATGTTCCTTTTCAACCAGATCTGCTTCTAATGAGAACACTATGACTACTGGGCTTATGTTTGTGAATCCTACTTTAAAGTAGCCAGAAAGTACCTATAAACATAGCTCAATTAACATCGTTAGTCATTATGCCATGGGACACAGCATCTACTAAAGAAAGTAAATACAGGTTTCTAGAGTCCAATTCACAAATCATAGCCAAGTCCAATGTTTCTTAACATTATGCTTAGAAGTACTTTACAAGTAATTCATAGTTTTAATACCATCAGTATGGAACTCTAGCATACTTCCCTAAACATATATCAATCATAAGGCCTCAAAAACGTTTCAGCCAGCTGTCTTCCTTACAAGCAACTGTATYTATCAAAAGTGTTGTCAAGAAAGGGAAAAAGCAGGTGTCAATCCAGTTTGACTGAGGAATTTAATCTATCCTTACAACTATATTCCTTGAAAAAGTGTTTTGTTTGATTTATTGAAGTACCTAGCACTCAGATTCATAAAGAAAAAAATCTTTAATATCAACCAAACTCCAGAGAAGCCAACCAAGCTTAAGCCAACAGAAATTTAAATAACGTTCTTCCTAAACCAACAGATAATACCACCTAACCAGATGCTACGTTCCATTTATCTCAGCTTCAAAGTCAAATCTGAAGTGTTCCTAGAGCAAAATTTTCATTGAACATGCATGCAACTACATCTCTAATTCATACAGTAACCTCATCTTTGCACATAGTTTACCTAACTGCAAAGAGACAACAGAAAAAGTGCACTGATATATTAGAGGTCCATTACAATCTCTTGTAATATTTCCCGCTCAGGTGATTCTGAACACAATMACCTTATCCAAAGAGTTTACTTAGTAAAACTTGATCCTTGTTCAGAATCTACTGCTTTTAATCAGTGGGAAAACTTCTACTGTACAAAGACAGTAACCCTACTTTGTAGGCATAACCTACAAGACCAAATTGAAAAGATTAATTCAGTCCTCTGGATACACTAAGAAGAAAGACACTGGTATACAAATAAAAATATTTTTAGTTTTTAGCCACCAAATTTGATAGATGTTAAGCTAAAGTGAGACATACTCAGTGTGGTCTACCATAAGAGCTCCTACACTTGGTAAATGTAGTGAAGTCTGTAAAATGAATGACAGAATGGGGCAATTACTCACTGTTTCTTGCTATAAAAGAGCTAAACGGCATCAAATGAAATTACCAGGTGTCAAGTTCAAAAATCCTATCAAAAGGAGGTACTTTTTTCCCAACGTGGGCTCTAATTAAGTTGCAGAACTCAATGACCAAGGACGTTGTGGAGGCCAGAAGTTTATACAGGTTCAGAAAAGTGACAAATTCCTTTAAAAAAATTTAAAAATATAAATAAATAAGAAGGGAGGGGAGAGAGAAACACAACATTACATTGTTATGAACACAAGAATAAATCAATGCTGGGATCCAAAACAATAAATAAAGGAAGTACACCTATTTGCCTTGTCCATTCTTATGCTTGTCCCTACGCATGTGCCACTGACAACCCTTTAAGATAGGTAAGGTTGGATATGTCTTTGTTCTAACTCAGCAGTGCTGTTCTTGGGCTAACACTATCTTGTTAACAATTCACAAATCCACTTTTACAAAACGAAAGCCAAAAGTAAACTTGAATATACAAAACACATGGTTTTGTCAAAATACACAAGACATGGCTTGGAACAATCAAACACAAAATGTCAGGATCTTCACGAATTCATATCCTGAAGTACAAAGYACTTCTGATCTACAGACTGTAAAATGAACAAAAAAGGAGAAAAAAGGAAAGAAAAAAAAAAGAAAAAAGAACTTCTTCCGAACTAAGTTGCGCCCAAAAGTCAGTCTGCTTTTTTCAGCTGTATCAGCTAATAACAGTCTGGAAATCCTGCCTCTCCAAACACTGTATACAAGAGTGCTGTCACCAGCTGCTGCCATACCCAGCATAAAAGATACTTTTCAAACCAAGGATCTCAAAAGTTAAAAGTTGTTATTTACTATCCTAACAATGCTTTTATTAAAGTTGGTGGAAATTCGACAAGCTTCAAGTGAAAACAGTTTTAAAAGATGAACTTACAAACAGCAGCACTGATAGTCTACAATCTTAAAGATAGTTGTAATAGGCTTTAACTGAGTTCCTTACTTTTGTATGTATTTAACAGGAGGTTCTAAAAGTGTTTTAATCTCATGCTTCTGAGTTATGACATTAACAGGAGAGCTACTTACTGGACATGAACAACAACAAAAAAAATGCTGTCATCATCCCCCCCCCAGCTCCATTTTGTTCATCTAACAAGATGACAGCTGGTTTGTACATACACAAGTACGTACGTGAGTCTGTCAAGAATTAGAAAAACAAAAACAAACTTCCCACAGGTATTACCTCCTGCTTGATAACTTACATATTTGAATTGTGAGTGAGGCTTCCAGGGAAGCATTAATTAAGATAATTGTTCTGATCGCTATTTTTAACAGTAATTAAGTATTTCATAGCATTGATATTTGTAGACAGATGTTTTATTATAGGAATAAGCATACCCTAACATTAATAATTTAGTTTCCCCAGATGTTAAAAATATGTGTTTTGCAGGAGACTGCAAAGTTGTATTTCTGTTTTTCCCTCCCAGAAACAGGAAGTTCATTAACATTATTAATGCAATCATGTTTCAATACTGTGCTGATATCAAAAAAGCCAAAGAGACTGGAATTGCATACAGTTATCAGGGACAATCAAATAAGATATTTCAAGTCTACAACAATATTTTACTTGGAGTCATTTGCAATTCTCTATTAAGTAGAAAAGCCAGAGATCAACCCTCTATTCTTGATTTTCAAGATCACTTAGGAACACACGCAAGGAATAGKCCATCGCAGTATTTTTTTTAAACCTCTCCTGTCGCTTAAAAAAAATTTTCAAATGATTGTGTAGTCATATGCAAAGCATATTACTGGCAACATAGTAGGATTAAACAACAACAAAAATAGATCTAGCGATTACTTGAGCTGGAGGTTTGTAAACATCAGTCTTGAACTCGCACCAAAACTGCCTTCCTTCCAACTGCATTTCAACAGTTAATTAAATATTTACCTTACACTGAAGTAACTAAGTTTGATTCTTAAAATCCAGATCATCTCCAGAGTGACTAGTTAAATCTACAATGAAACTCAAGAACATGGCTACAAACAATATTAGTCATCAGTAATGACTTGGTATAAGCAGATAACGCCTGCTTTGAATTTGCCTGAAGACTCCTGTGTTAAACACATATACATCAACAACAAAAAAACCCCAAACTTTACAAATACTGAAACTACTATTTCCCTATACAACTCTTAGTCAGGCTTTTCTCTCATAAACAGATTTTACATTTTTTAAACACATAATTTTTAGAAAAGCTGTAAAACCGTATTCGAACACAAACTGATCTTAATCACCAGTCTAACTATGACCCTATTGATTTTGTGTATCCTTCAAGATAAAACTCATCCCTGTGTCTGGTGCCTAAAGAAATCCTGGCTCACACAACATACACACTGCTCTGTCATTTCTAGCAAGGACCGCAGGTATGCCACCTCTTATTTACAAAGCTTGACAGAAGATCACCCCTGCATTTTGTAACCAGCAGATAACTACTTTTAAGCAGTTTCCAGATCTTGAAACTAAAGGGATACTAGCATGTAGTTTAAGAAATGGTGTAAGCATTGAACACAGTTAAGTTTCAAGCAAATGCTGGTTTCCGTAAGCACCACCTACACTTACGAAATCTTAGCTACACAGAAGATCTGTATTATTGTTCATTAAAAAAAAAAGTGACACACAACAAATCCTTCAGAATTTGACAATACTGATGGAACTGAAATAAATGGCAAGTCACTGATTACCTAGAGAGCATGAAGAAACAGTACTTTTCTCCCTGAGGACTTAAGCATTTAACAAATTGCTACTAAGTACTCAAACTAATCCTAGACTGTTTGCAAATCAAGACATACGACAATGACTTGTTTACAGCTAGTGCATTGTACCAAACTCTGTTTATAGAGACAGCAGTCGATCTATGTTTTATTAGAGTGTTAGGCTGAAATATAAATTAACCCTCTGCCCAATGATTATTAATATTAAAAAGCAGAAAGCAAAAATAGAAGTTACAGTTAAAGGTCAAACAAGTCATCCAACTGTATTCATGGTTATACAACTCATACAACATACTGGCACTGTAACCCTTTTCAGAATGAGCTTTTCCTAGAAAGCAGAAAGGTAAGACAATTTGACTTTTACACGGGAACCAATTCAAGAAAGTATCACTAAAGATACCAAAGGGGAAAAATACACCATCAGTATCTTAAACAAAGTTTAAAAAGGCATTAAGACTGTGTCACTAATAGCATGGATTTTGTAAAGGTAGCACACTCATGACATTTTTTCTCCACAGCTCTTGCAGGAATAAAGAGGAGGATTGTGTATATAATTTTCAGTATCAGACTTGGAGTATAACTTGATTTTTTTTCATACTTCTTCCTGCAGATATCTAAAATCATTCCAAACCAAAACACTTTCACTTTTCCTGCCTGAATCTTCTCAAAACATAGATTATGTATTTACACTTCAGCAGATCCTTAAATGTAGTAGGCCTCACATACTCCCCTTGCAAAATATTTTGCAAAGAGACCTAATATTTTCTCATGGTAAAAGAATGTAAAGGAATTAGAGAACCCTTAATGCATTTATCATCGCATAAGGAAGGCGTGTATTAAAACACTAACAAAAGTATTTCTTATGGATGATTCAGTTTGACCGTAAAGACGAATGTTACAATTTTGCCAAGATGCAGAAACTATCACTCAAGAAAAATGTATCAAAGGGCAATCGCACTGCAAAACAGCCCCCCTGCATTAGGAAAACGCACCAAGGGTGTTTCAAGACGTACTCAGCCCTGAGCCTAAATTCAAAAATGCCAGATATGCGGTTAGGCACTTGACGGCTTCCTTCGAGCACGTAAACAATACTCAAGGGTGTATCCAACGCTGCTAGCTAATGACAATACCTCCGAGCGCCGGCGGATCTGCTCCCAAAGCCGCGGCGGGCGCTGACGGCTACGCGCAAGGCCTGCGGCGGCCGGAGGGTCGCGGCCGCCAGCCCCGCGCTGCCCACCTGCCCCGCGAAGGACACGGCCGAGGGCAGCGGGCCTAGCGGCCGGCTCCACCGCCTGTCAGGCAGCACGGGCCGGGCCAGCCCAACGGCGACGGGGGCAGCCGGCGCCGCCCCCGGCGCTGCTCCCTCGGGGCAGCCCGGAGCGGGGAGGCCCCGGGCCCCGGCCGCAGCCCGGCGGGCCCGGCCTCCGCTTTACTCACACTCGGGGCAGCTGCAGCGGCGGCGCCCCCCGCCGCTGGAACACGCCGTCCACGAAGACGCCGTTCTTGCCAAGGCAGCGCAGGTAGAAGTCGCCGCCGCCGCCGCTGGCAGCGGCGGGGTCGCCCTGAGGCGGCGGCAGCCCGTCCGCGCCGGCCGGCGGCGGCGGCGGGGGGGCGGCGGTGAAGATCTCCAGGTGGCGCCGGGAGATGAAGCTGGAGTGGCCCATGCTCACGTCCACCGAGCCCTGCGACGAGTTGCGGCCGATGGTCACCGAGCGCTTCTTCATGAGGTACTCGAACTCCCGGCCCTCCAGCCGGGCCACGGCCGCCGCCGCCGCCGCCATCTTAGCGAGCGAGCGAGCGAGCGAGGGAGGGAGGGAGGGAGAGAGGGAGCGGGCCGCCCTCCGCTGCGCCCCGCCGCCAGCACCGGCCCCGCAGCCGCCGCCAGACACTAAGCAGGGACGGGGCCGCCGCGCAGCCGAACGTGACGCAGGCCGCCGCTCGCTGATGGACGGCAGCGCCGGGCCAATAAGCGGCCCGCACGCCCATGGGGCTATGGCGGCGCGGCCAATGGCGAGCGGCGCCCGGGCCAGCGCCGCTCAGCACGTTCGGCTGTCGCGGCCCGAGAGCACAGGAAAGGCCCGTAAAACACGGAGCAGATCCGCGGGAGCGGAGCGACCCTTGTCGCGGCCCCCGCCCCCCAACCCCCGGGCCCAGCCGCGGCCCGCTGGGCGCCGCGCCGCGCCTGCTGTCTGCCCCGCGGCGGCGGCCGGGCGGCACCAGCGCCCGCCGCGCCGCGCTGGGCCCCGCTCCCTGACACCACGGTCATGTTTTTCACGCGAGGGATCACGCACCACACATGCCTGCTGCTAGCAGCGCTCTCGGAAACGGCGCTTCCCTTCAGTAAGCACAGAAAAATACGAAAACACGGGGAAAAAAGTAAATAAAATTATTATATATGTGTGTACACACACACACACCAAAAATTAAATTAAAAGAAAACACAAGTGCTTTATGACACATTTACACCACCTGAAAACTACTTTGTCTGTTATCTCCTGGGTGTGCAGGCTTTCCCAAATTTAGCTTCAGAAGAATGCCAAGAAAGAGATGCTCAATACACCGTAGGTATATGGCGGCCTTTCCCAAGAACTGCATTAAAACTAAAGGCAACTTCACACCTTGGAAATGGAGTCAGTTTGTAACATCCACGTAATGTACAAATTCAACATGAAGCACACCAAGCACTAAGTTAACAACTTTTCTCAGGTAAGTCAGTCTGTATGTTCTGCGTACACCTCACTCAACTTAGTCCTAGTTCTCTTATATGAAGTAGGGCATTAAAAAAAAAAAAGTGAACAACCTGACCTGACAGCAGGATAAAACCGAACAAGACATCAAATTGCTGTAACAGTGTCTTGGATTCCTCTGAGGGCCACATTAGGCTGAGAGAGTCACCAATAAAAGTATGAAAAACAAATCAGGAATCCACAGCACGACTTTTGACTTTAAAATATGACAGGCTACCAAGACAGGCGTTAATTGTACTCAATTATTCAAAAGTAATATCTGCATTGGAAACGATTTACCTGATCAAAACCCTTCGGAAATGTTAGCATGTTCCTTTCTAACGGCAACAAAGAACAGACACACTGCTAGAATAGAGAAGTAAACAATTATGAAATACATCTGCCATAAATGGTGAAGAAATTTAGGTCTGTATACAAAGTGTAAATGCTGCAAACACTTCACTGTAACAGCCCAAATAATCTTCAGTTTTTGTTTAACAATAAGAAGTCTTTACAGTACTAAAGTTAGTTATCATTTATAGACATGTAACTATTTTGCTTGGTGACACACTGTAGGCACTGAAAATAGTCTTTAAAAACATATTTATGCTCCTGCCAAAAGTAACCGGTTTGATAACAAACATCTAGCACTGAATTTGAGGTTCAAAGTTGCCTTTTTGCACGTTTCAGTCCACAGATCTTTAATTATAGGAATATGCATATGCTTTGGAGCAGAAAATAGTGCATGCTATATGTGAAGTTACAGCAACCTATATTTTTGGGATTATATCAGCATATATAAGCTGCTACAATATAGTTCCACACTGATAGGTCCATTTATCCTCCCATATATACACATTATATAAAGTGAAATATAGCAATAGTTTAGAGATTTGGTTTCTCATAAAGAAAATTTTAGTTAAATCTTGCCCACACTTTGATATTTAGAATCAGTCTCTCTTCCACACCAATATATGTTTGGCACAGAAAACATGGAGCTTTAGAAAGCCAGTTATGACTCCCCGATTCTCAACTTTTTTTCCATCCCTTAGCTCTGGTATGAACTACAACAATATAGTGCCTGCTCTGCTAAGAACTGGTTAGGGATCCAGAGGTATGTCAGCCCAGAGTTACCAATGGACTTCCATCTCCCAACATACTCCAACACCTCCAGAGAGAGAAAAAACAGGCAGAATGGGACCACAGCAAGGTGAATTCCTACCCTATTCCTACTGGCAATATCCAATACTAAATTCACAAAGCTGGACTTCCTTCTTTTCATAATGGAACAGTGTAGAGAACACAATTATTTAAGTAGAATGCCAATACTTATATTTAGTAATATATACTAAAATTATTTTTGAAGTGTCTTATGATCAGTATGCTACTCTGTAAAAAGTAACAAAACACTAGCAGAAAGTCTGTTTGGTTTTGTATTACCAACACTGTAGAGTAAAAAAACAAATTCAGTTGTCAGAAGTGATATTTTAAGCGATAAGATCTTTCCACCAATGTTTTTCTACATTTGTGTAGATTTAGTCCCTTTCTTTGGCASCATATGACATTACACAGTTACAGGTCATTACAGCCTGCCTATTTGTAGTACTGTTTTTGGTTACAAAATATAGGAAACAGAGCAGCTGGACACAGGGGAAACTATTTGTCCTACATAAAATTCAACAGCATTAGGCTGGGTTGCTGGGTGGCCCAGAAATCCACTGCTTGAACACAACCTGCTCCCTGATGTTGGAGCTGCACAGCAGATGCAAACTGCTCCTCACATTTTCTCCCCACCAGTTTGAGGGTAACCAAAAGTGATCATTTATTTGTCTACTTTATGTCTATGTGCTATGTACTATATGTATATATAGTATATGTGATCTAAACTATATGTCTTATGTGCTATTCAGCACAGAAACAGGACTAAAAGTTACTGACCAAAATTTAGTCTTCTGAGGTGCTGAGCAGCTGCAGCTCTCACGGAAGCTAAACAGTGTTTTAAAGCACAGTACATTGCACTTCTCCACTTCTGGCCCCTTTTGCTACATAGCCAAACATCATCCAATCTACACCAAATTATGCAGCACTACCAGTTCACATTGTAATACTTACAAAGCAGCAGACCCTATCTTCATCATTTTACAACTGTGAAACAATCTGACTGAAGTTTATATAAAACTTTGTAAGTTTTATATAAGGTCTAAGGTCTAATCCATTAATATTTTAATTAACCACATTTGCCTTAAATCACCACTTATTTTTCAGATTTTTTTTTAAGCCTGTGTTAGAGCAACATAAGGATATTTATTTAGTCTTGCCTGGGGCTAATAAACAGCAGGCTGTCACATAACTGAAAGAAATAATCTTAAAGCATGAAAGACAACATCAGCTTTTTAAAGCAATGTAGGTGCCCTATAGCAGCGGTTATGAAGTAGATGAAGTATGCATCTTCTGAAGATGCACATTTTCACTGATSCAATATTACTACAGGAACTTGATCAATAACTTATGGATTAAGTGGTCCTAATTTCTTGCTTTGACACAACCAATATTAAACAGCTTCTAAAAGCCATTTGGGGCTATCCATAATCTTTTTATTATATCAAGAGTCACACGGTTCCAGTGAGATTTGGGTTTTGTTAAAAAGCCAAAGAAACTGATTCACAGTATTGCTTTTCAGTAGCATTCACATGCAACTTAACAAGGCCAAAGACCAAAAATATCAAAACCCCGCAAAACTGAACAAAGAAAGCTTTCCCATAATGAGATATCCTCCTCCCTGCCACCCACTTGACAACACATACAGTTTTTCTATTTACTACATAAGCCCACCGTGAGTCTTAAGTTTTCCTTCAGTACATAGCTGTATGTCATATACATGTATTTGTGTAAACTTGATAACCATGTTGCAACTCTTTACATGCTTTAACTTAAGAACGTGTTAAAACTTTGTACAACTTACACTGCAATCTTGGTATTTTCTTACAAATGGATTATGATCAAAAGGTTGGAAAGCCGCAAGCAGTTACTGCAAAACATACAGAATACACAATAAATAAATGAAAATACAGAACGATGGCATGAAACTCCCTCATTAGAGTCAATTCTTGAAGTGACTGAAAATAGTAGAAAGCCAGAAGTTTCACCTCAAAATAGTTATTGTATAGCTATTTTTAAAAAAGTCTTTCTGAGCTTGTTATTTAGACAGAAAAGACTGGGAAGGATGACAGGTTTGGGGGATGGGAATGGAGGAGGGTGGCGGTATAGAAAAAAGGGGCTATTTAACCGCGACCCCGTAACGAGTATCGCGTTTCTCCGTTTGTTAGACGACTGTTGGACTCGGCGGAAGAGGAAAGCGGCGCTGCCACTACACAAGGGAGAGATGCCCAGCTCCTGGCCGCCGCCGCGGCGAGGGCCACGCGAGCGGACCGCCGGCGCCCACGGCCCCTCGGCCGGCAGGTGACGGCCCCCGCCTGAGAGGAAACCCGCCCTGCGCGCGCCCGCTACCCGGCATGCCCCGCGGCCGCCCGCTCGGCGGGTGACGCGTGTTTGTAAACACGGAGGCGCCGCCCCCAGCGCCCTGTGAGGGAAAAGGCGCGAGGCGGAGCGGGAGGGCGGCGGCGCCGCCGCTCCTCCTTCCAGCGCGTCTGGTAACGGCTGCCGCTGGAGCGCATTTGTCTGTCTGTCTGTCTGTCTATCTATCTATCTATCTATTTATCTATTTAAGAGGAGGGCTTTAAAAGCCGTGTCTGGTGCGGGACCGTCACCGAAACGCTGCTGGGAACCGAGCCGACGGCCGAAACTACAGCGAGGTTAAACAAAGGGCAGTTGAGTAACCAAAAACGCAGCGCACAGCCCTTGTTTTGCTTTACGTAGCAACGGACGGTGGAAGTTTAGACAAATGCATGTTTAAAATTGAAAACTGATGKTTTTTCCCTCCACCCTCAGGATATCAACTGTATTCATAAGGCAGCTCTAAATCCCAATACCACAAAAGGATTTTTTAAAAGGCCACAGGAACAACACTGAATTTTAACTGGAATTGCTAAACCTCAATACTGTGCATTTCAGCCATGCCAAACATACAATTTTTGCCAAAAGAATTGGTAATTAAGGGCTCTTCTACTTCATGGTTAAGATTTTAACACTTCAGGGAAAATTGCAACAATAATTCAAAAGCTTTTTTTTTAACCCATTCCTAAACAATGTTACTAATCCTACCAGCCTTCAAAATAATCAGAGAAACAACCTTATCAGCTGCAACATTTACTGTATTTAATGTTGATCACTACAACTACTGCTGTTACAACAATACAGCATAATTCTCCTGTGATTTTTCTGAAATATAATATGCCATCTTTCACCACTGGACGTTCTTCCTTTCTCTTTGCTTGCTCTGGTGTAAATGAACAGTTAAAAGTACCTGCTTAAACAAACTTGAGCCTGAAATAATTACTTCCCCATTTCTGCCATCAAAACAGGCTACTTCTGTGATTTTATTTTTTTTTTTAAGTCTTTGAGGGTTAAGATGCTCTCTAATATTTTCTATGCACCCGCAGCTGTTAAAGCTTGAATAAAATGACAAAATTGGCCATCAGAATGAGGACCAGCTGGCACCTCTGCAACACAACACGAGAATCATCGAGCCTTTTCACCATGACAGAGGTTTTTTACTCTCCCTCAGCTTTTAAATTAATTATTTTCCAGCTTCCTTCCAGCACTCCTATGTCTCATGAACTAAGCCCAGAAACTGAGGCAGATGAAGCTGCCTGAGTCCATCTTATCTGGAACAGGCACCTTTAGGCATCTGACAGAGGTAACTGCAGCAGCACCACTCTAATACATGACAGGTGCAAGTCCCACCAAAACAGTAACGCAACTTGTGGTTTGGATGGCAGAATAAGGCAGAAGGGTGCAAAGGGAAAGCTTAAGATAAAGTGATTTACATTGGTTAAAACCTGATAGGAATTGCAGAAATTTGAATAAGCTACATAAAACAGATAGCCAGAGGCAAATTAAAGCTAATACCAAATGTAAAGCAATCAACACCAAGAAGAAGAACATAAATTAAAAAATTCTTTCCATGATACAACATCCTAATTTAGCTCTGTCATTTCAGGAGGAGAGAACTGAAGCTTTTATGAAAAGCAGAGGCTTTTAAGATCAATGCCATTCCCTAAACTAACAGAAAGCCACAAAGAACAGAAAAAGAAAGAAAAAAAAAAAAAAAAAAAAAAAAAAAAAAAAAAAAAACAAGGGAGAGATAAACTGTATTTGGGTCTGTCTTTTCTAAAATACTTTCAGTCACAAAGGATAATTTCAGAACTAAGCAAGGTTCAGAGAAGAGGGACTGAGATGACCAGGTTTGAAAGAACTCTTACACCAAGGCTGAGAAATTGCAATTGTTTCCAGCAGAGAAGAGATAAACATTACTGAAAAAAAAGTAAAACAAGCAGAAAGCACAGTGGAAACAATCTCATCCTCCATAACCAGATAGTATATTAAAAGATAGAAACCAGCTTAAGACATGCATTCAAAGCACACAACTGTGAATGAAAGATTCTATACGGGATATTATCATAGCAGTAGTATTTTTCATATTCATATTAAATGTGTAGCTTTTAAATTTCAGTAGCTAAAGTGTGAAAAACTTAAAATAGCAGATTTTCCTCTGCTTCCTACTAGCATACCTACAATACCAGAACCACCTATTTTCTCTATTTATACAACACACAACAAGAATTGGTCTTGCCAGTGATTGTATCTCCAAGTACTACAGACACAAGATGGAGCTGCTTGTGAACCTCTTGTTTCTGAATACAGAAACAAGATATTGGAGTACAAAAGTCTTGGGTCTGCTCCAGGATATTTTATGTTCCTAATATTAAAGCAGTTTACACCTAATCTTCAAAATATATATCAAAGGATTTGAAGATTTGATAGAAGAGAGAGCAAAATCTGCACTGTTAACTTCTTTTGGGGAGGGGAGCAGTTGAAACAGTTTCTTCTTGGAAACTCTCTTCTCTGTAGGCAACTAAACATACACAAGCCAGATCTACAGAAATCTACATGTGGCAGGAGTAACTGATTATTTTTGCCCAAATTGTATGACGAAAATAAAACCAGAAGACTACATAAATGATGTGAACAACAATAGCACTGTAAAATCATTCAGAAAAATGCAAACAAATGCCAGGCTGGACAGATTACATTTGAGTCTCCTACAAGTAATCTGGGTGTTCAACCAGACTAAAAAAGGGGAGGAGGGAACTACAAAAATTTCTAGCATGCAGGAGTCTTTTTGAGATTCAGAGACATTCTAACACGTCTAGTAATACATAAAGAATTAGCAGGGACTCGTCTGTGATTACTACTTTCTTTTTTTTTTCCCTCCTAATTAAAATGGATTGTCAGTTTATTAATACTGAAATACTTTGGAGAAAACATGAAACAGAAATGCAACCCAATTTACATCCACTAGAAAGAGAAAAGAATGCCGAGGCAGAAAGATCTCACTATTGCTTCTACATTTTTACCCAAGTCATATATCATAACCATTCTAAAAGTCAGTCCCTTGGGGAAAAAAACAGGACAAACCAAACATGATGAAAATGGTTCCTTTGCATAGATATGCAAAATACCAACACACTGCTACTGAAATTTCAAGCTTGGGGACAGAAAACAAAAGGCTCCACGTTTCAGATCAATATCACCAGTCAGAAGGACTACTCTGCAAGGTGGTGTGGTAGTAAACAACCAGCAATGGTGTGATCAGAAAGCCACTGACCCCAAGACAGTAATTCCTGACGGATATCTGACAGGCAGAGGAATAAATCTCTCTTACCTTTGAGGATTCAAGAAATTTTTCAAAGCTCATTTCCTACTCTACCTCCATTTGTTTATGTTGTTAATTGAATTTGTCTGTGGTTAATTTTAGTTGGCATTGTTCTATTTGCATTTAATTTTTGAAAAAGGAAGGATGCAACAGACTGTGCTCAAATCAGCAAATAAACAAGTTGCATCATGACTAGGATCAGAAGCAAAGCCCAGTTTCTTACAGCACAGTTGTGTGATGTTTATTATCCAGCACTTTGCAAGGCTGCCCCATTGCTGACAGGAATTGCCTGTTTGGAACATGACAAAGCTGAACGGAACAAGAATGTGAAACAATTTACTTCTGATTTTTACAGYTGTTTCATTGACTTGTTGTTTAATAACTGAGCAAGACATAAACATGCTTCAAGTAAAAATGCACATATTACTCAGAAAACGAATAGAAGGAAAATGAATCTCACTGTAAAGCATGGAAAAAAAATGAAACAGCAGCTGTTTTATGTATATAATGTATGTATATATTACAGAAATATATTAAAAAGCTTTCTGATGGTCAACTATAGCAGTGAAGAAAAACAGTAACATGAATCAGATGAATCACCTATATAGCACAGCATGTACATAGCATCAGTGATTCAGCTGTATTTGTCAGAGCCAGAAGTTCTTCAAGCAACCTGAGTTTTACTGAGCACAAAAGTTTTGCAGGTTACTACTGAAAATACAGGATGCTAATATAGAAAAAATAAAAAAAAGAAATGGTAAAAAAAAAAAAAAAAAAAAAAAAAAAAAAGGAGAGAGAGAGAAAAGAAAAAGCCCAACTATCTAACTCCTAAGAAAAAAATAAAAGCAAACAGTGAACAGAAGTAGCAAGTGCTGAAATATCAGTAAGCTGTTGTTAAATACAGCTATTTACCTCTCTTCCAAAGGCACAAACTTAAAATTTAAATAAATTAACTTTCACGCGTCAACATTAACTTTTCAGATTCAAAATATTCTTGCAAAATGTGCCTCCCCATGGGAATATTAATTTTGGAACATGCAGGCCTCTGAATAAAACCACTATAGAAAGTCCAACACTGCAGACTCCTTTAATTTCCTTGTGGTGGGCCAGCACCGATAGATTACCTGAAAAGTTCAGCTAGTATGAAGTCAACAACTCAACAGTTTAATCAGTGTGTTGTCAGGCTCCATGGATTACTTTTTTCTAATCAGCCTCAAATGACTATTGCTTGTACAAGCTTTGGAGGTGGTAGTATGAATTTAGTTTGTGTTAGTAGGACACAACACGCTACCTCAGAAACCTTTCAAGTTTCTTATTCTTTTTTATAGCCTCTCTATGACTAAAGAATGTTTTGGTAATGTCACAAGATTTCTATATTCTCATTCTTCCATTCCTCTTCTATTTTGATTAAACAAAAAAAGCGAAAGCAGATAAGAGCAAGCTTCCTGTAACTAACAGCGGTAAAACAATCTTCAGTTACTTCTATAGATACCATTTTCCTTCCACAGCTTTTCAACTTTTTCTGAAAATTAGACAGCTCTGATTCTTTTCATCTTTAGTATCAACAGGCTTAAAAATGTAAATATGCTCAAAATCTCACCTCAGTATTTTCTTCCCTTCGTATGAAAAGGCTGAATGCCTATTATTACTAAGATAGGAGTCACAATACTTCCCCTGAGCCAGCGTTTTTAATAAGCAAAACGAGAGAGAGGAAGAATAAAACATACCACAATCACAGACTGCACTGCATTTTGAAACTCTCATTTGCCAAATTACACAACAACAAGGATCTAATACCAAAAATCAGCAATCGAAATAAGTGAATTTAAAAACTCACAACATCTACTAAGTATCCTCACCACTCCTCCCAAACCTCAGCATTTTTAGGAAGAGACGAGGCAAAGCAGGGAAACAGAGAAAATAAATTTTCTTAAAAGCTACATTCCCAAAGCTCATCATTATTAAGTTAAATGCTTAATATCCCATTTCTAATGCTCAACTGGTTTTTAATTTGTCACTGAAGGTGGATATTATTTGCATAAGGTACCAGAATAATTTGGCAGAATAGTCTAAGTAACTGGATCAACTTTTTCCTGATGTTTTTATGAATGACTACACGATTAAAAGATACTTCATAGTAAAGATAAATATTTGCCAACACAGTTCAATATTGAGCTTTCAACAGTAGTGTCATTTTCTGTTCCTGCCTCCAGCTCCCATCCCTACAGCACCTCCCACTGTGCCAGCAAATGTTTGCATGACTAAGTGACAAACCAGATTCAAGAAATGACAAGAATGAAGGGGGGGGAGGGACCGACACACCACCGTTTTGGGGGTGGGTTTTTCCCAGCCAGATGAGTTCCCCTATCCAATTCACCATCTGGACTCACAGACTGTTGTGCTGTCAGAGGGAGAGGCCAAGGCAAGACCAGAATAAATGCCCAGGAGCAGTGGGGAGCAGAGCAGCTGCGCACGCGGTGCCATTGAAACATGAGCCAGGGCCCTCCAGTTACAAACACACACCAGTCTCCCCATTCAATAGCTGTGTTCCAGCTACCCTGAACAGACCAGACACTACGGCTTTGGCAAGCTTATCCTAAAATAGACCAGCACCATATTCTTACGTGGAGGTTTGAATCTAACTCATCACTCTTGAAATTATTACATAATTATTCATATTCCAGGGCCAGACAAAGAACATACATGCCTATTTAGGACTAAGTTAGCTATAACGAGACATCAGGTCCATGAATTGCAGGAACAGTTATGTTTTCTACACGTGTATTTTCACATACATGATGCTACTTCCACAGTTGCCTTGAATTATCATGTATCAAAAATCACAAGCAATAGGCAAACTCTTAAGCTGTGTTTGGATCTATGTTTGTCCCTGCTCATAGTTGCCAGACAACACCAGCATACCGAATCATGAGTTTTAGGACGTTAAAGACAAGAAACCTTTTCCTCTGTGAGAACCACGTACTGCAACCTGTATTTTCAACTGCATTTCTGGGAAAGAAAATGAAAGACAATCATTGAGATATACTAAATACAGCACAATCTCAATTATCCACACGTAGTTTTATCTAATTTGGGATTAAACACAGCACCAGAGACATCAAGGCTGCTCTATAAAGAATCAGTTTAAGTCATCCAAGACTGACAGCTGAAGCACAGGATAAACACAACCATACTATACTCAAAGACAGCTTGAGTTTATCCTATGATGGAATTTTTAAAACTACAATACTGTTTATAGCATTGGAGGGGTTTTTTTTTTTGTTGTTGTTGTTGTTGTGTTTTTTTGCCACTAAAGATACCACCTGTTTCAGTGTTACAAAGTCTTCACTTCTAAAACTTATTTTGAAAAACAGATAATTTCAAGAACTACTTTGAAATGGTTCTTTAAATAAAGCTCGTAAACACACGTAAAGTTGCTCTGTCAGAATGTCTTCCAGTATGTGCAGCAAGCTGGACCATCCAAGAAGCACTGTAGAAGATAGTGAAGAAATCTGCAAAACAAACCATGAAGAGGGGAAAAAAGGAAAAAAAAAAAAAAGACTTTTCCAAGTGGTTTAAACACCATTCAACATTGGTTCCTTCCTTTGCCTTTCCTTCTTTTGCCTTTTCTTCCTCCTCTACTTTCCCTTGGAAGACCAGAAATGACTTAGGGGTGATCCTGTCTGCTCAAGCGCATATGGATTAGTTGGTGATACATGACACAGGTAGAAAACCTACTGCCTATGATTTCATTTTATAGGCCTATAAGAGGAAATATATGCCTATATATCAAATTAGCATAGAAAAGGTAAGTCTTAATGTTGATGCATGTGTTAAGCTGGACCTGCCAAAGGCTTTTTAAGAAAACTGCATGCATCTTTCATTGCAGAAGAGCTTTTCTACTCTGGATTAGGTCCAGACTAAGTTTAGCTAACCACTCAGGCTGGCAAGACTCCTCCCACTTAAGAGTTCATATATATTCTAATGCCTTTCATCTACCAGGGTGGAGAGAAAAAGCAGAGAAAAATAAAATAAATAAAATAAAGGCACAGTATCTGTTCTTGAAAAACAATGACATCTTTAGCTGTCTTAAAAATGTCCAAAAGGATCCTCTTTTTCTGGCAAAAGATACATACATATATGCCGTTTTTCATTTAACATGGTTAAAATGCAAAGAACTAATGTAACTAGATTCAAGCTTGAAAAGTTAAATAACATCATCTCACTATACTCAATACCCTGATTTTCAGTGTCTGCATCTAATGCATGTTCAGAGCACATTCACCTAAGTTTTCTTACTAATCTTACTACTTTCTTACTAAACAGCACGCTTAAGAGTGATAATATAAGAAACAAAAGTTGGCACAGTATTTGTGGTCATCCGAGTTCAGATCACATCCTCTTAAAGCTGGAGAAAATCAGGTCCTTTCTGTATATCTTAAGCATTCTCTCCGTGCACACAGACTTTGTTTGCCACAAGTAAGAGGTATTAAAAGCAGTAATTGGTTGCACTCGTACAATTTAGGTGTCCGAATATATTCATTTAATGTTAAAAGTATTCTCGTATTGTCAGGTCACATAGCTTAGTAAGTATAAATCAGGGCTTTTACTGCAATAATAGTAAAAAAGGCATAGAAAAAGGAACGTAATAATGCAAGATGAACCTCACATTCTGGATCTTACGTTCTATACAGCAATTTAACATTTCAAAGCACTAGAAAATATTTGGAGACTTTCAAAACTCCACTAGACAAGGCCCTGAATAACTTGATTCAACCTTTAAGTTAATTAGCCCTGCTTTGAGCAGGGGTTTGGATGAGATGACCTTCAGAGGACCCTTCCAACCTAAGTTAGCTTACAATTTGATAAAATGAGTTGGAGAGTGGGAGTGGTTTTGGGCGCACACGCACACATAAACTTATCCTCTTTCTCTCTAGACACGACACTAGCCAGAGTGTCTGGATAAAACCACAGAGTACTRCACATGACACAAGATTACAGACATCTAACTAAATATTAGACTAAGCATTCCTGCACAAATAATTAGCTACCTAAAATACAGACGTATTTTACTATTCTATTTTATCAAAACACAAAAGAACTACAGAATGAAGTACAGCTTTATGAAATAAATGAAGTGGCAGATGTGCAAGACTCTTCAGACTCATCAGTTACAGCTTATCTTGGAAGTGTCCAATTCATCTCAACTCCTTTACCTGAGGGACAATCCTCATTCCCCAGCTTTGACTCCAGCAGTAGCGAGGAGTCTCTGTGGAATTGTAAGGATGAAACAGCAATCGCCTCTGCCGAGACATCGGAAAAGAGAGGATGCAAGCTTGTCCAGAGGCAAGCAACCACTCAAACCACAAACAAAAAGTTCAGATTCACCATTCCTCTCTAACTCACATTCTTCATTTATACATCTCAGGCTGAAACTCCACAAGCCATCCTTTGACGCCTCTTCCCTTCTGCTGTCCACTGACCAGTATTTTCAGCGGTGACTCATGAACATGTGCTTAACATGACACATTGCTGAAAGTCTTTTGAGGTGTCCTCATTTAGAAACCCAAAAGATATGTCATTAATAGCACAAAGAGAACTTGGGGAAAAAAAATCACCACAATTATGACAGTATTACATAGTCAATGGTTTTTAGACAAGTGATCATGCCTTATAAAAATTGTACATGGAATTTATTCCTGTTTTACTACAGAAGAAGAGAAGTTTGGAGAGAGGGAGAAGCAACTTGCATAAAAACATCTGCTAAGCCTGAAGAACTCAGAATAAAACTAAGTTCCTGCATCTCCATTTTAAAATTTTTATTTATAATTAAAGTATATTTTATATTTGAGAGAGACCTGGAGCTACTGGAGAAAGTCCAGCATTGGGCTACAAGGATGATCAGAGGGCTGGAGCACCTGCCCTATGAGGAACAGTTGCGAGAGCTGGGCCTGTTTAGCCTGGGGAAGAGAAGACTAAGGGGGGATCTCATCAATGTGGATAAGTACCTGAAGGGAGGGTGTCAAGGGDATGGGGCCAAACCCTTTCCAGTTGTCCCATGTGACAGGACAAGAGGCAATGGGCACAAACGGAACCACAGGAAGATCTGCCTGAATGTGAGGAGGAATTTCTTCTCTGTGAGAGTGACAGAGCACTGGAACAGGTTGCCCAGAGAGTTTGTGGAGTCTCCTTCTCTGGAGATCTTCAAAGCCCACCTGGATGCAACCCTGTCTAGCATGCTCTAGGTGACCCTGCTTGAGCAGGGGGGTTGGACTAGATGATCTCCAGAGGTCCCTTCCAACCTTACCAGCTCTATGATTCTATGATACCTGAACAATATGTCTAGATGTAGGGCTCTGCTTCCACCTGGACTTTTGGCTATATGATCAAGCCTTACAAACAGGCATTTAGAGTAAAAAAGAGCTGAAGAATTGCAAACAGTCATTCTAAACAGTAAGAAAATAAAGCCTTTAAATGCCATTATTTTCCACAGAGGAAATCTACTCTACAGTCTCTCTTACCTCAGTTCTACCCTCTTCCTCTCTCTATCCAACTGGTACCTGAGGCTACAAAATTGCTTAATTCTCAGTTTAAAAAAAGCTGCAAATTCCTTTTTAAAACAACTTTTTCTCAAATTTGACAGTTATTACCCATAAAAGCAAAACAGGACAGATCACCTTCCTGAACAAAATATTTAAAGTCTTCATGTAATACTAACAGTTATTCAGCTACAGGTACAATCATCATTATAGTGTTTTCTTAAAAATACAAAACAAAAAAAAAAAAAAAACACTTCTTGGCAAGGTAAAATAACAGAAAGGAACAAAGCTTTCTAGTTTATTAATTATGAAAACTGGTGGGATGCAAGTTAAATTTTTAAGTTAACGGTTCAAAGTTCCAAGAAAAGATCTGTTCTTATTTGGATGTAAGCTTCCTAGTTTATGTGAGCTTAAATACCACTAAAATACATTTCAAAAGTCTCCTAACAGATTTTCATTTTAAAACAGATACACAAACTAAAGGAAACCAGTTGGGACATTAAAGACTTTCTCATTTTTACGAAACTCAGGTAAGAAATCTATGCTCACTATTGCTAAGAACTTAACTACTTTGCTTACAGCAATTCATGTATGTATATATTCTTAATATATCATTGGAATGATAGAGTAAATCTTTATAGATTTTAGTTCTTACATTCAAACATATTCCAGCTCATCAATTCCTACAGACTCATGGCTACAGGAAAATTTACTATGCCATTTTATCTCTGACAAGAGCATAGCCATTGCCATATTCTTAGCAGAAGTAAGAATCTCTTTCAGAATCATTACCATTCATTCTCCTGCAAATTTACTGTGAAATACTAATGCTAATATTCTGTACTATAGAAGAGAGATATTCAAAAGCATTTTTAAATATAATAGGGCAAAATATATCATCCATGCATATTTTAAAATTCCTTTTGTAACTTTTTATAAAGTCTACTTTTCTCTTGTCTTCAAACTAAACTACTTATCTAAGTAAGATTTGAGGGAAAATACACTTGTATTATATGAATCATGCTATATTCAAGTTCTATGCATCAGAATAACCTTTCTGACAGTAACTTCAACTAGTGACTGCACTTCAAAACGTCATGCATTTTCAATATTAGACTACTTCCACAAGAATAAGTGGTTAAACAATATCAATTATCTTGACTGTGCATTTATAAAGGCATGAGAACTGGACAGAGTAGGCTGACAAGATGGTGCTAAAATGCGACAGGGGAAAAGTGCTCCTTACTGAAATTTCTCTATTGCAGCTGCATGTTCTTCTGCTGATCTTGTAAATTTGGTGGAAAACACAACCGATTATACAGAAGGCTGAACCTCTTCCCTTTCCACTGAGATGACATTGACAGTATGACATTTGAGAGAGATGAAATAACCACATCACTGAGAACTGCTATCACTAGTCATACTATTTTCAGTGGGCTAAATTGAGTCACATAGACAAATGACTATTTGGTTGTCAAGGAAAAATCTGAAAGATATAGAGCAAAGGGAGTGCATAGAGGAAGACTACAGGAAGCARTATTTTCATTTCGATAAAGTTTCAACAAATGAGCCTCTGCTCTGCACAGTATCTGGCATAAGTTACACAGTTAATAAGGTAAAACTGAATATTTAATAATGCAAAGATAGCAAAAAAAAGTATTTTAAGAGCACAGGTTTGTTATAGCAGTTGAAATAACTCTCTAAAGAAAGGATTGAGTGTAACAACATAGTTCGGGGAATTACTGTATAGAGAAAGTCTGTTCTAAGTCAGTGGGAAAACCCAATTGACTTGAACAGTGTAAGATGAAGACCTAAACACTTATGTGTGGTGAAAAGAAGAAAGAAAATAATTAGAAGGCTGGGAGTTTCTGACATACACTGAACACAATCAGGTATTTCACAAATTCTCAGTTAAAAACTTTCCAAGATTACTCATTTCTAGTAACTACAAATCAAGTTCACAATTACAGACACTTAACATTCTATCCAATTTTAGTTACTAGAAGTACTCCATATTTATTTCATCTTTGTAAGAGAGACAATAAAATTAAGAAGCATTATATAAGAAACATAGTAAAAAGCATCACTGAAAGCTTTCAGAGCATTAAAAGCCTAAGCAAGAGATCAAGTTATTCAGGAACTATGGTACCTGATCTTGAATATTCAGTTTTTAGAAGCTTCCAACCTTACCCATTCTGTGATTCTGTGAAATTACACAGTGCACTATGCAGTCTGCTGGTTTTATCAGTCATTTACTGTACACTAACAACCTCCACAAATACCCTCTAATGCACAGAATACATTAAATTTGATCCAGAAGAGAGTCCAAAGAAAAACATTAAGGAAAGAAATATGTTTAATGCAACTGTCACTAGACTGTTATTTCCATCTTAACCTTTTACTTTCAGTTCTAAATAAAATCTCAAGAACATTTTTTTTTGCTTAATACAAACTACAGAAAGTAAATCATCATTCTAATAACATTGAAGAGTACCTATTAGCATTATGCCTTACTGTTTCTCATTGCCATTTAAGAGAACTATTTATAGACACTCGCAATGAAATAATCCACTCCACACACTTTATTAGAATAACATAATAAAGCTTTACTTAATTAAGTTTAATTTGCTATTCAACAAGTAACATGGAATTTCATACTACAACTTACAGTAATTCTTTTTAGTTCATAATACCCTCTCAGAAAAATCAAAAGGGAACAAAAAACACCCCAGTACTGTTATGCAAGTGCTTGATTTTCTTCTTGATGGTCATCCTGCAAAGTAACACAACAACAATAATTACAATATGACATTCAAATATCTAAATATCAAATGTTTTCATCATTTCAAAAAGTTATGACTAGACAAGTACTTTACTCTTAATTTTCTTTCCAGTTTTGAAATAATCAAAAATTATAACCAGTCAATTTGTGCTATTGTATATACATTATCAAAAGATAGTATGTTGGTTTGATTGTATGTTTTGCCACGTACATCATTCACTACAGCAAAATACAAAACAATATTTAGCATTACAATAAAGTTGCTATTCAATCTAGCACAATGCGTTTTAGACAAACCACTTAAATTTTCTGTAAGGAAAAGCACTGTTACCCATACTCAAGTTACATTAGTAAAATAATCACATATTGTGAGAGTGTGTAGTTTTTTAATTTAAAAATCAAACTATGAACACTGAAGACCAAAACAATACATGTAGAATCTTGTAGTTCAATTAAGAATTGTTTTATTGTATTTTTGCTATGCTTAAAGGGTCTAAATACAGGTTAAACAAACAGTTTTGGGAAAACTAGATACTCAAAAATCAATTTTTCAGTAGAGTATATGAAGCTGTCCTCGTTAAGCAGATTAAGTGTGTGTGTGTGTGTGTGTGTGTGTGTGTGTGTGTGTGTGTGTGTGTGGAGGTTCTTATAATTGAAGCGTTACTTTCCTGCTTGCTAAGAAACTCCACACCCTTTTCCATCACTCAGCTGTACACACATCGGTGCCATGGTAACTCTTCAGCATAACAGCTTACTGGACATTTCCCAAGGTTGTTTATTTTGTTTCTAAGTTATGGAATTACACATTACAACTGCCTCATCTGGACAGTAACCATCCAGCTTTTCAGATGACAGACTACTTGAAGAGAAGTTCTGCAACACAGCCTATCTTGCAAGGTCCCATGAATGCCAAAAAAGCTACCTAGAAACAATCATTATAAAAGGAGATGCCACTACCATTTCAGGAGACACAGGAACTGGAGCTGAAGCCTACCTTCAAAGTAGTAACTGATGGGTTGAGAAGTCCCTAATGACTGACACCAATTCATCTTGCAGGCTTTCTCAAGACAAGAATCCAGTTGCTCTGGCATTTAGGAGTATTTATTTTGTATCTGTATTCTTTGTGTACACAGTTCTTGTTTAATTTTTAAATGAATGAAGGCAAAAAGATGGATTCTATAATCAAATCCTAGACAAGCCAGCTGTATCAGGAAACTCTCTCATTAATAATCCAGAATCTATTAATTCTGGATAAAGGTGGTTTTGAATGTTTAGTGCTAAAACACTGGCACTTCAAAAGGAAAAGAAACCCAAATGCCTCGAGCTTCCACAAAGCAACTAAGTACTTTGATTTATCATTCTTCTATCTTATGAGTTAAATATCAAATGTTACAGAAAAGGGGTAAGTTATCATCTGTTTTGAGAGTCTTGCACCTGTTACACATACACAAGGAAAATTATTTGAAGATAGCTTTGGTTAATATTCCAAATTTTAATATAAGAAAGTAAATCACAGAAGAAACATTAGAGAACTAATTCAGGAACCTGAGGTGCATGGTTCAGTCACACTTCTCTTTGGTTGTGCCTTACTAATAATGCTTTAAAGCAGATTTCTGTATATTCTCTTCCTGTGTTATTTTAACATTCCAACTCTTCACAATAGCCAAAATTCAAGAAATTATACCATTTTAGCTGTCTGGAATTTTTAAATTCCAGTGTCCCTGCTACTTGATTCCCTCACTCTTTCTCCATCATTTTATGCTCTCCAACAACAGCAGCCTCTGAAAGCTAAATGCCGCATCAGGCAAGACCCTATAGAACACAACAGAAACCAAATGTTAAAGCTACTGAAAAAGCAGATGAGTTAAGTGTTCTTGCTCCATTATCTTTGCTATTTCCAGTTCCTCAAAAGTTTGTTTAGCCAACCTAGTTGACTAGATCATAAAAAGCCTATAATACAACAGCTGATTTACAATTATTAATCCAGAATTGTAATCAAGCACCTACAACAAGAGCTTGTTGCATTAACAATACTGAAAATTGCTCTTTTCCTGACTCTTACGTATCTGCACAAAATAAAAAACAGTCCATAAGCCCAAAGACAATAATAACAATAGGAAAACATGACAGCCAAACATCTGGAAAGCGGGAACTACTTGCCTTCATATCCACCCTTCAATAAGAAGGTGCAGTCCTACACCTCCAAAACAAGAAAAAATAACCACTGTTCCTTTGAGAGGACAAATCAATGTTTCCTAAGATAACTAAGATTCCTGCCATCCATCTAAATATCACTGAGTCAGTAATTAAGTTCAGTTATATTTTAGAGACCTAGTTTCAACTACCAGCATGACATTATTGGGCAAATTGTTTGACTACTGTATCATTTTCTCACAGCAGAAACCCCCCAATTAACGTCATCACTCTACCTCACTGGTGCATTATGACTGAAAAACAAAATTAAAAACATTACTGATCTTGCGGGTTTCAGTGCCTGAACACCGCATAAATTCTTTTGCTCATAGAGACACTACACAACTATTATTAACATCAACATTCTTAAGGAGTTTTAATGTCTTAAAACACCCTTTCCATTAAAAAAAGCTCACATTTTTTGATTTCTTTTTTCTTAGAGAGCTGCCATTTCTGAGCTTTACACAATTACCACTACATATAAACCTGTCTGCCCATCATTTTACACATAGAGAGTGACATAGTATCTTCAGACATAGATGACGAGACTGTAGCAAAGTATCATATAACTTACCTTTTAGGCTAAAAGAAAGTTTTTCTCATATCAAATCACTTTTCCCAATATTTCCCACACTGCAGAAGGCTGAAATAATCAATTAAAAACAAACCTCTCTCACCTGTATCAAATCAGTCCCAGGAAGTTAATTATTGCTGCAGTCCAAACTAAAATTATATTGCCAGAAAAAAAAAAAAAAAAAAGCTACTTCGAGGAACACACTTGAATATGTCGGCTTCATGAGCACTTGTATTTATTTTCTCATGACCTAGCTTCCAAGGATTCTTCTGAGCCACAGAATTCTTTCAGAACCCCAACATGTTCACCCACTAAAATCAAAAGTGAGAAAAATTAGGAAAGTTGCAAGAAAACACAACGGAAAACAAGACTCAGACAAACACATGACATGCATTACATACTTCACCATATTAGCGAGGGGTTTGGACACACCATGCAATGCCAATGCAATGTCCTAGGTTCTCAGTGTCCCCCTGCACATATTAAAATATACATTCTTTTAAAAGGTCAGATAACTAAGACATGGACCAAATTATAAGTATTCAGTAACACTGTTGTGGGTAATTGAAACCTAAGTAAAGAGTAATGGACAAGCATACCTATTTGAGAATCCTTTGATCTCAACTGTGAGTGCCTCAGTTACTGATGATACTGTAGCAAAAGATATCAGCAGTCGACTGATGCTGTGGTTGCCTCGTTGAGCATGGCACTATTTTTAGATAGGTTAACACGTCACTTTGCATATAATATCACCCAAATAGTCAACAATGACACATTTTTCTTTTTAGAAAAGTTAAAGCATGTACAACAATAACACTTGCCTGGAGAGTGTGTTACTGCAATAATATAGTCACTTACAAAAGTGAATGCTAAAATACATGTGGAGTACCAGCTATTTTCTTGCCCCACTAATGAGTCTTATATACAATTAAGCAATGCAGTTGCTGAACAAGCAAGCTTGCTGTACGTACTCTAATAAACTTCTAACTTTTCCATAGTATTTCTTACATTCTTGCTTCACAAGGACTGGACCAATCATTATATACCAAGATGTTTTTAAATAAGGAATCAGAACATGAATGACATGAGTTTCTAATAAGCAAAATTAAAAGTGATAATAAAATGAATGCAAAGTATTTTCATATGTAAAACATGCAAAAGATAACACAGTATCACTAACGTGTCATTTGTCTCTGCTGACAAGCAGTCGTTCAGCATCTCTCTCTCTTCTTTCACGGTTACAATTCTCACGTCTTCAGGTCCCGAACAAGCAGACCTTCTAGACAACCGGTCATCATTGTCATACCTGAAGATACAACCCAAATTGCTAACTGAAAAAGTTTTCTGGGAAAGTTTTGCTTTTATTGTGAAATACTAAGTATGTGTTCAACAGCATAAACAACAAAACAAGCAGATAAGGTGTTCTGAGGGGATACCCAAAGTCTCTCATTTTAATCTAATGAGCTGCATGCTTCTTATATGACTTCCATTATTTCCTTAAACATCAGTTACCACCTTTTAAGCACTAGCAAGAAAAAGATTTCACATGCATGATTCATATATAAATATACTACTAACGTTCCACCAGCTGCTATTAAAGAAATGCTGTCTGACAGAGATCTTTCTTCTTTCATAGTAATTCTTCTCACACCCTCAGGCAGGGAACAGACTCGAGCTTTTGCCAACGGGTCACAGCTGTCATATCTAGGAAGAAAACACATAACTGACATTAATTTAATGTCAAAAATTACTTGCTTCATATTAGTAAATGGAACAGTCTGGTGGCAGTCTACTTACAAGTCCAGTAAAAATCCTGCTACTTCTGCATCATTTCTGAAATCAAGTTTTTCCTTAAGCATCAACCATCGGTCAATATGATTTCCTACATAAATCCTTGTTTTTCCCCTTCTTCTATCAAGGCTTTGCTTCCTCTTTTTCTTTTCCAGAAAGGACAGCACTGCAGGTCTTCCGCATCTTTTTGTTCGTAGTGACATCGTACACCTAGAAATTAAAAATTTGTTTTTACCCAACTGGAGCTCACAGAAGGGATTACACCTCGGTCTTCTGAATCATCACGGCCAGAACTGATTGCCAAGCACAGTAAACGTTTTACTTCCAGACACTGAAGAACCTAAAACGCTCCAAGGGAGCCCAGGTTGCAGAGCAGGCGGCATCACCCGGAAACGGCCGGCCGCGACCGCGGCCTGGCCGCTGGGCTCGCCGCCGGGACGAGGCGCTGAGGGAGAGGAGGGGGCCCGGGGCCGAGGCCGGGGCCCGGCCGCAAGGGACACTCACCACCCGCCGCCGCCGCGCCGACAGAGCGGAAACAGGGGTCACGTGACCGAGCCGCGGCGCGCGCTAATGACGCGCGCTAATGACGCGCGCTAATGACGCGCGCTAATGACGCGCGCTAATGACGCGCGCTCACGTGCGGGCGCGCCGCCGCCGCCGGCGCCCCGGCGCTGGCGCGTTCAGCCGGTGGCCGGGCGGGAGCCTCGGAGCTGTCGCGCAACCTGCGCGCAAGCGGCCCGGGCTCATGGCACCTCCCGTGGTACGTGGTACAAGACATCCGCAAGATCTGTTCTGCACGGGCTGATTGTAAAAGAAACCGAGAAGCAAGGTCAAGTAGCAGCTCTAAGGAAGCTAATTAATGTCTTTTTTCGAGTTAAAATATGCAGTTAACTGTGCATCTCATCTACTCAAAGTAAGATTTAAGCAGGTTGAGGAAAGATGACATCTGCAAGTCAGTAAAGCTGAAAGGGAGCAGATAAACTGGTGGTTAACAGTGGGTTCTCATGTCCGGTTTTTAATAAAACTAAGTTGTCTGGGCAGAAAGGATTCATGCACCTTTCATATTCTAAAGAATTACAGTTATACCTCTTAAACCTGGCATCAAACACACTGAGAAATATGTGCAAGAAACTGTAACAGGGTGCATTTGACTTTCTTAGAGCTTCGGAGGGCTTCTGTTTACATGCACTAGTCTAAGCACATTTTAAAATACATGACTAAACATGCAGACTAAATTAACTAGTAATGTTTAACTATAAATAACTATATATAAATATATCTAAGCAGAGAGAGGAACAATCATACCTACCAAAACGATCTCTACTGTCAGCTTTGATAGAATCACAGTGATAAGCCACCCAAGTGAGATCAAGAATTAGTGGATCACTTGGGCTGATGTTACAAACATTAATTTGCCTTTGCTGCATTAGATGAGTAACATGACCAAAACAAAATATTTTGGTTTTGTCCAACATTACTTCAAAACAGAGAACTAGAACTGAAAAAAAATCCATTATATCTTTTATCATATATGAGGGCTGTTTGTCAGGTGATTTTCATGCCACACTTCAGTATGAGTTAATAGAAAGATTTTAGAAATTATTCTAGCATAATTACAGGTTCTCAAAATAGCACAAAGCCTTTATGAGGTGCATATGTAGAAATAAGCCCTTTTGTAGAAATCTTACGTAGAAATCTTACCCTTTTCATATGAAATGATATAGGAGAGTTCCTCCTCTTTCACCATTATTTATGTAAAACACATTTGGTGATGATGATCCCAAGTAAATATGGCTGCTTAATAGGAATATTTTATACTTATTTCTTCCGAGTGCTTTCACAAATACACTTACTGTATTTGTGAAATTTGTATCTGTATAAATAGATTCACCTACAAAACAGAATGAACTGTGTGAACCTTCAAAAATTGTGTGCTGCTAAGCTCCTGCTTATTTTGAAATGACAAAGCTGCAGGAAGGAGGAAGGGGGTACTAACAGTTTTCACTTCTTCTGTCATTTTTGAAACAAAAACAAATACATAGTGACTGACCTTTTATGCAAACTTAGTATGTTAAGCAAGCTACTGTGGTTATGCAAGCTTATATATTAAAAATAGCATTTAAAAATAGAACTGAGTATCTGTATTATCAGTAATGACTTAAACAGATATGAAAAATCTTAAAGCTTTTAAGAAGTTAATTATCTTGCCACACTTGTGGTTTTTTTTCTGTTCCTTCCGTTAAGGACATTCAACAGAACATGCTAGCCAGTTTTAATTTGTCATGCTCTAGTACAGTTTCTGGCTGTGTGACAGACAAAGGAAGGGAATGCTTTTAATTCTAACAATATTTACATTAATACTGATTTTACCACTTGAATGTCCATGTCAGTAAGCTTTATATTTTGCCCCTGAACTGTTTCACACAAGCCCTTTAATAAACGTGCTTTCCTAGTACAATGAAGTCTATGTTACAAAACAGCAGCAGCTGCCACTTAGGAATGAAATTTCAAAGCTGGTACTACAGCATCTGCAAAGGTTAAGGTTCATTTTCCTCCACAACGATGCAGGGAAATCTAACTGAGGGCACCAGGTGCAGCGTAGTGTGACCTCCTGAACCACAACTGCAGTCATGCAGGCAAGAATTTCAGAGGAGTATATAGTCCATAGTAGTCTGTGCTATTGTCACTACATTACTTCAACTATTTCTCTCCAATTACCATTAACTTCTCACTGAGTTTCTTGGCTACACTATCACCTTTCTGCCAGTAAATATTCTACATGGTTTCATGTTTTTCCAGCACAAAGCATCTTGTCTTTGAGCTCGTGTATATTTAGTTTCCAAATACAAAGCACAGAAACACAGTGATAACGTACTGAAATTTACGAACCTACTGTTTCCTGGAGCATATAATTTTCAATATAAAATACTTGACTATGTTGCTATAGAAATAATCAGTAAACCCAGCAATATGTATAAATACCTTATTTATTTCATGTCTTATATACATTTGAGAGGCAGAATTGAGAAGATGCTCCCTGTAAATGCTTGTGCAAACCTGGACAGGCTGGAGAGCTGGGCAGAGAGGAACCTCATGAGGTTCAACAAGGGCAAGTGCAGAGTCCTCCACCTAGGCAGAAATAACTCCATGCACCAGTACAGGCTGGGGGCTGACCTGCTGGAGACCAGCTCTGCAGAGAAGGACCTGAGAGTGCTGGTGGATGACAAGTTGACCATGAGCCAGCAATGGGCCCTTGTGGCCTCGAAGGCCAATGGGATCCTGGGGTGCATTAGGAAGAGTGTTGCCAGCAGGTTGAGGGAGATGATCCTGCCCCTCTCCTCAGCCCTGGGGAGGCCTCATCTCGAGTACTGTGTCCAGTTCTGGGTTCCCCAGGACAAGAGAGACATGGAGCTACTGGAGAGAGTGCAGCGTAGGGCTACGAAGATGATCAGAGGGCTGGAGCATCTGCCCTATGAGGAACGACTGCAAGAGCTGGGCCTGTTTAGCCTGGGGAAGACTAAGGGGGGATCTCATCAATGTGGATAAGTACCTGAAGGGAGGGTGTCAGGGGGATGGGGCCAAACTTTTTCCAGTTGTCCCGTGTGACAGGACAAGAGGCAATGGGCACAAACGGAACCACAAGAAGTTCCGCCTGAATATGAGGAGGAATTTCTTCACTGTGAGAGCGACAGAGCACTGGAGCAGGTTGCCCAGCGAGTTTGTGAAGTCTCCTTCTCTGGAGATCTTCAAAGCCTGCCTGGATACAACCCTGTTTAACCTGCTCTAGGTGACCCTGCTTGAGCAGGGGGGTTGGACTAGATGATCTCCAGAGGTCCCTTCCAACCTTACCAATTCCATGATTCTGTGATCTTCGGGATAATAACTTTCAGTCTTCATCTTAATAACTGTCATACTTAAAAAGAATTAAAATAGTTTCTATATTAACAAGGAACTAAACTATGCTGTGCAGCACCTAACTTGCAATAAAGTTGTATGCAAAAACATGAAGTAACATTTTTTTTTCACATGTTGTAAGGAACAGTCAAATCAGCAGAGTAATCAAAGCAATAACATAGCTCATTTCCCTTTCACTAGGGAAAAACATCATCGCCAACTATACATCTGCTTAATAATGTTTCCTATTTTTACTTCCTCCTTCTCACCATCTGCTTCTGTTCTGCTTTTTCTTCCAAAAAAGCATCCACCTCTTTTAGCCTCATTTGCCCCATCCTAGAATTCAGAGTGAACAGAAACAAAACTCCCAATGCCAAAGCCAAAACAGTGCTACTTCATAAGGTCTTCTAAAAAATGAACCTCACTTTTCTTACAGTGATTTTAGATCTTTACAACAAACAGACCCTATAGATTCTACATTTTGCTACACACATGGACTTTACAAAGGAAGTTGATTTTTTTGGCCATCAGTAACTTTGGATTTTGCTTCTGCCTTCAGCACTGCCATGAATGGCTGAGTGCATTTAGCTGAAACATCTCCTCCCTTCCTTTCTGTAGCTGCTACTGAATCCCAGAAGAGTGAGACACTGTCACGCAGGAGGGTGAATCACAGAACATGCAACTATCACAGCTACTTTTTCAGCAACAGAAATAAGCACTCCCAGTCATATCTGACACAGAAGTCACCTAAACAATGTTAAACAGATTGGTGTTTCCCTAGGAGCACTCACAGCAACAGAGTTCCTCAAGAGCCACTTAGCAATGTCAGCAGCAGGGCTCCTTGCAGCCTGTCACCCTCTCTTGGATGCTGTGGTTGACCATCAGCTGTGTTGATTCCTTGAAACAGGAAACTCCGAAGCAGCTCAGATAGCAACCTGCTAAGAACCACTAATGAGAGTAGCCACTAATTAGGAGAACCCTGGCTTGGGGGGAGGGGGGTGCGGCAAATGTGGGCCTAACAAACCTTCTCATTCACCCCAACCACCATCAGAGCATCTGATCCACAAACAGAAAATACAAGCATACCATATATGTACATATGTGTGTAGGTATGTATGTATGTTGTGTGTATGTATATACATGAGTGTGTATATATACACATTTATGTGTGTGTGTATATATATATAAACCAGTCTTAACTAGGTGAAAAACTACTATTCATTGCACTAACACAATATTGTCACTTTTTAAATACTGACATAACGCTAATTTCAGGGATGGAGTAGAATCCCACTTAGTTCAAGTCTACTGATTGTCATCAAAATATGAGAAAAAAATTACAGCAGCAAATAAAAAATTTTTTTTTGTCATAACGCTTCGCTAGATAACCATCCCTAAATGTAACTTCATTGCCACTCCAGCTGAAAACTCTCTTAAACATAGCGCAGTGGTTGAGCTTGGTGAAAACGATCTGTGCGACGATCAGCTCACGCCGGGGAAGAAGAGCTTCCCAAGGCCGGCGGAGGGACAAGGACCCTCCCGCAGGCCGGAGGGCCGCAGTCGCCGCCGCCGCCGCCCCCGAGCCGGCGCCCAGCGAGACGGCGGCGGCGGTGTCGCTCCCTCACGACCCTCCGCGCGGCGGCTTCGCGCACGCCCACGCGCCCCGCCCCCCCCCGCGCGCCGCCGGGTGACACACGTCCGCGTCCCGCGCGTGACACACGGCGCGCACTGATGACGCGCCAAAGCCGCTCTTCCCCCGCCTGACAGGGCTGGGGCGGCGGCGCCTCGCCTCTTCCCTGAGGCGAGCTGAAAAAACCCGTCGATTTCGTACAGCAAACGTGCTGGGGTGCCGGGCGAAGCAGGCGTACAAAGCCGAGGGGGGAGAGTGACCCGCCAGTCTCCTCGCTGACTGCATGGGCCAGGGCAGGGCTGAGGGTGGCCGTGGGTTGCGGTGAGAGGAGCGGGAAGCAGAGCGCATCCCTCGTGTAAATGCAGTCTGTGCCGGGATGGGGACAGCTTACTCGGAGCCAGCACCCCTTCTGTGGGGTATCTGGAGAAAAAGGCRCTGAGGAGGGCAGGTGTGGGAAACAAAACTCGAAAAGATAAAAAAAAACAAGTGCAACAACCCGTGACAACAGTACAACATGAGGCAAGCCCTTGGAGGGCCAAAAAGCTCACAGGAGACTTACTTGTTTTGGGAATAATTTCTTAGCAACAGCCATGATAAATTTTACAAGTATTAGTACAGTTTTAGTGGATGTGCCAAAGGAAGCTTCTGGACCAAGCCTCTGTATATAGTTTCAGTCTGCAGGGTCTCAGCAAGCCCAGCCCAGAGGGACAGGCTGCCAGAGAGCCAGGTAAGACATCTTCACAGAGGCTGCTCAGGCCTTCAGGCCAGGCACAGGAGACTGTGGGAGGAGCTGGCAGCCGCGCTGAGCTTCCTCCCTGCTGCCCAGGCAGAGGAGTTAAGGGGTGGCTGCTGAGACTGGTGGCATAAAGGGGAGAAAAAAAAATATGGAACGCTTCACGAATTTGCGTGTCATCCTTGCGCAGGGGCCATGCTAATCTTCTCTGTATCGTTCCAATTTTAGTATATGTGCTGCCGAAGCGAGCACGAACARAGAGCTTTCTTAATTGCCTTTTATAGCCCAGCGTTTGTATTTCTTTACGGGTAGGGTGAGCGCGCGGTCCCGCGAAGTAGAAGCAGTGCGTTTGAGCAGACCGTGTACATGCTTTTCGCGGGCAGAGCCGGCCCCAGATCCGCATGTGGGGCAGCAGGTGGGCGCAAAGCCCGCAGAGGAGCCCCCTTCGTATGCAAATATTCGCAAAGCACTCTGGGGGCGGTGGCCGACGTCGTTTTTATGCCTGGATATAAAATATATAGCTGATTTCATACCTACTACCTGAATATATACTAATCTACTATGTATACACTAATGTGCTCGTATGTTAGCACATATATTATATGTACGAATATGTACTATGTACATACTAATATGTATATATCATATGTACTAATATACTACTAATTTAAATAATGGGATTTCAAGTGTCCTTATGATACAAATCGGCGATAAAAGGGGGGAAAAGTTGATATTTGTAGGGAAAGAGGAGGGGAAAGTGGGGCGGCGGTGTAAAGCACCTCGGCGCCTGGAGGCCGCTAGCGGAAGACTGCGCTCTGGGGCCGCTTCTAGGGCCGGGCGGGAACAACTGTTTTCAGCAGCAGCAGAGTGGCGCAGCGGAAGCGTGCTGGGCCCATAACCCAGAGGTCGATGGATCGAAACCATCCTCTGCTATCGCGGCCTTCCATTTTCGCGGAGGCAGCAGTATCCCCCCCCATGTGGGTTCAGCTTGGCTTCCAGCTGGTGGCAATTCAATCAGCCGTAAAAACGGTCTTGGTGTGTTTTATAATATTTTTTTCGTCTCACTTGTGTAAAAGAAAAGTTGTTACCTCTCCACAGGACAATTAATACCTACGGGAAAAAAACTGAAAAAAAACCAAAATAACAGTTGCGACAATGTTAACTTTGTTTTCGCAAGTAAAGTAGGCGAACACTCAGACCGAGACGCGTGAGGGCAAACAAGGTGTACACAAATGCGAAGTCAGGCAGTGCCTACGGTATTAAAAGTCTATTTTCAAGCTTAAAAATGTTCTTGAAAACGTTGGCAGCAGGATCTGAGAACGGGCTTAGAGCTCTCGTTTAAGTTGCCTCTAAGTGTACAGTGTTCTAGTATGTCGTGATACGTGAGCGGTAGAATCATCTTGGAGAATGAACGCGTGCAGAGCATGTGAAGTATGTGAAGGAAGAGCAGAGAGAATGGAACTATGAACCTACAAACATAAGGAATTGGGTTTTTTTCCTTTTAAGATTCGGTGAGTAGGCGCTGTCGGAGAAGACTCTGTAAGAGGTTCCATGGTGTAATGGTTAGCACTCTGGACTCTGAATCCAGCGATCCGAGTTCAAATCTCGGTGGAACCTGCTACTTTTCCCCCCCCATGAGTATTTTTTTTCCCTGGCTATTAACATAGAAAATGAATTTAGGAGAAGCTCTGTGTTTTTCATCGGCTTTTTGAATGCCACTGAAATGCGATGCTACCTGAAAATGATATTTAAAGGAGAGAAATAAGAAAAACACACTGTGAAACTTTTCCGGTGTTTTTTTTTTCTGTGTTTTTGATTTATTTTATTTTAACTATGTCCGTAGATTCTTACATGAGTTATGTGAAAAACTTCAGACATACTGTAGTATATGGAAATTTTAGTATTTACATTTATTTCCACACTATGAGCAATTTATGTGAAAGCACAACTCTAAGTTATGCATTAACAAAGTGCAAAGTAGTTATGCAAAATATAGTTACGGTTCATGCACATTGTTTGTATTAGGATTAGTTTGATGTATCAGAAAGAAGGAAGCATTTTTTCCTATTTATTTATTTATTTATGCTGTCTGACGTTGTATCGTTCTGGAAAAGGTGTATTTTAGTAATCATTACACTAAACAGAAAACAAATACTGCAGTATGAACTAAAGACAGACAGAGGAATAGTTAGATACATTACTTTTCTAGTGGTAATTTAGTATTCAAAGGAAAAGAAACAACCCAAATCTTATAATTTAATTTCCTTTTAATGCATTTATCATGGAGCAGCCGAAAACTTAAATGCTATCACACGGTTCTATGGTGTAATGGTTAGCACTCTGGACTTTGAATCCAGCGATCCGAGTTCAAATCTCGGTAGAACCTCCAACCAGTTGTGTGTTTTTCTGTTTCCACGTGGTTGTTCCCAACTCGTGGAATAGTTTCCCAGCTTAGTGCTTGATAAAGCCAGCTTATAAAAGCTAGACAAAAGCGTACACAGTAGCTGGCACGAAGTTTTTGCAAGGACGAGATGGTTAGCAAGTCTTTGTGCCGCGCACAGCCAGCCTCGTAGAACATCCAGGACTGCAGGACTCAACAAGACTATCAGGAAAAAACTCCAGGAACTGAATGCCAAAGGATTTCACTTGACATGAACTCTTATCAGGCTATTCCTAATTTTAATAACGTCAGTGATTCAAAACATGTACACCTAAGAAAAAGCCCAAATTTAACTAATTAAATAGAATAGCTTAAGAACTATTCTTAAACAAGCCTTTAAATTCTGTACTACATGTTCTATGTATTTTGTTTGGAGCAGCGTTTTGGGATAAGTGTTTATTCACACATAGAACATTCTGGTTTTCAGTAGGTAAGCATGCAGAATTTGGACATTGTTTCAGGTGCACTCAACTATTTGCTTGGACAGCATGCTCAGCAATGCAGCAACTACAGAGTGGGTATAACCCGCTGATGGAGCTCGCACTCTGCCCCATTCGAGTGGGTAATACCTCCACTTTGCTTGTGCAAGACTGGCCCACATCCTCATTGACTTTTCATTTTAATGGTAGCTAAGGACAACATAACCTCTTGCCACCCCTCCTCAGAACCTGTCCCCACTTCACTGTTAGTCCTCTGTTTACACAGGGAGGGAGAATCTCTGTCTTGCCCAGCAGACAGATCAGCTCTCCTTTTCCTGTGGCCAGGTAACATCCCTGCTATCCTTAAAAAATGCACAGGATTTCTGAGTTGAGTCATTGCTTTATGGAATCTAGGCATCTAAACTAGTCAAAGGGTATTTATGAAAATGCATGCTAAATTCTTGACTGATTGAAAAAACTGTCCCCCTCTTCCATTTTAGGGTAATTTTCATCCTTTCTTTCAACTCTTTCACAACCAAAAGCAAATCACTGCTTCACATTTGGTGATGGCTTGGGAAGGTCCTTCTCAAGTTTTAGACCTACAAAAAACTTAGTATTAGATTTTAGAGCACAACTTCAAAGTGGATTCTGCTGTAATGCGATTAAACACCTCTCCTCGTCCTTGTCTACAAGTGCTAAATTAATTACTGCATGTATTAAACTTCAGTATGACTAGTCAGCTAACACAGGCTGGCTTCAGTCGGCAAGACCCATCCTCCCAGATAAGGGCGTTCTAAAACCACTAGATGCCTGTCTGCCTGCACAGATTTGATGTGTTATTTTACAACTACGATCCAGAAAGTTTTTCCTTCTATATAGCAAGGTTTCAAGCATAGCTGTAATCTAGAATACTGATACAGTATTACCACCACAGACTTTTTAAAAGCATTMACGCTAAATTCATCAGATGAGTACACTTGATTCTAACATACCTGCTTAAGAATTGAGGCAAGCTTCTATGTGGAATGAGACAAACACTATGGAATTCAGTATCAAGATTGATTTATTAGGACAATTCATGGTCATGCTCCATTTGATTACAAAGCACCAAATTTTATCTAAATTTACATTATTCAAATATAACCCATTTAAGACAGCTGCATACAGATACATCCATCATTTTAAGTGATATCATAGCTCATGTCCATCTTCGTAAACTCTACCGGACAAACAAATACAAGGTGCAGTGGCTGAGACAAACTTATTGTGCAAGACGTGGCAAAAGTACTTTGCAATGCCTATCCCTTGTGGCAGCAGTCTGGGAATGACCCAAGGTATCTGCCACTTGATATGCTGCAGTCAGGAATACCCCAACACAATTTCCAAATTACAATTTAGCATTTTAAGTCATTCTCCCCTACTCACTCTCTTCAATTTAGTCTTTTCTAAAAGTAGATCTAGAGACAGATTGTCTCAGCACAACATTCAACTGAGAAGTAAAGCACTATGGCTGTGACCACCCTAGGAACATCACTTGTTGCTGATAAGCTATCAGCAATGAAAATTATTAGTTGCTGAAAAATCTTATAAAAACTGAACAATGCTGTAGTTTCAGTGTGGCTAGAAACATATATTATCAACAATGATAAACTTCCTGAATGAAGATTTAAAAGCCAGAATCAAGTCAAGGCAAGTCCTTCATTATATGTGAAGCTGCAACAACGTTTTCCACTTTTTATCTTAAAAACAAGCAGTGAAGGAAAGCAGAGAGGGAAGACTCTTAAGGAGAACAAGGTTTTTCAAAACTAGCTGTTTACAGAAGAGGGTTTTAAAAGCTTAAAAATCAGTTTTACTCCGAAGAGTCTTACAAAACAGAGAAGCTGACCAAGTCTTAATCACCTTAAGTCGCTAGTTATAATACATACATTCCACATACCCACTAAAAGCTGTTCAGTTAGATGCCTTCCTTGTCCTTAAAAGAACATTGTGGCAGGCAAATATTCTAACACATTTTTACACTGCTACTTCCTCAATAGATTAAAATGTTCAGTAGATGAAGCATTAGTGGATTCAACTGAAAAAAATAATAAAAAAAATCATTTTATGCTTTGAGCCACCAACTTTCCCTTGTAGATAGAGTTCAGCATAGTATTGTAGATATATTTATTTCACCTATTGTCCCATTCCTGTGGTCTTCCATCAGTACGGGAAGTGAGGCTCTTCAGTGCAAAAGGCAAGCACAATGGCAAGAAAGAGCATGTACAGCCAGTGCCAGCTACAGAAGACAAGTATTTTTAAAGCTGTTCAGGGGTAGAGTACCTCTTTTGTAGCTCAGTAAAGTAACATCTCACCAGAAAAGCAAACTGAACTTTTGTACCATTTTATCCAGTATATGCACATAAAAAAATAAGCATACTTTACAAAGAACCGAAGCAATAATTTAAACATGCTATTAAGCTAATAACCATATATACACAGAAATATATGCTTATACAAGCATAGAACAGGACTTTATTACAAGAGAATTCTATTGAAATTTTTGAGGAAATTTGGGGGAATTTGAGGGAAACAGACAAAACAAATGAGATCAAAGGAGTTACATGCTGCTTCTGAAAGTAGTCTGTTCAGAAATTCATTGACCACCACTGTCCTTCTTTAGCAGATACTTATTATGGTTTCACCTATTTAGGTCTTCCCAGGATTTCCGGACTCTCTTCCTATACAGAGGTAGATTTCTGTAGATTTTTTGATATTGCACCATTTAAGTATAATGTTTTTATTAAAACAAGAAACATAACTTATAAAGGCTAATTTATGGGTATAATTTCACTGTCTTCATTCAGGTAGTTAAGAGTAGTCAAACTCATGCACTTGAATGAGAACATTCCTCAAAGTGAAATGTTTTATTTTTTAACTGAAGGAAGTTTATTTCAAAGCTGCAACTCTTAACAGCTTCACATTGATCTATTTCTTGGCATCATAGTAATGCACTTAAATCTTTCCCTACCCTCTTGAGCCTCTGTTGTTTAAGCCAGTGCCAGAACCTGCATTGCTTTTGCTGATGCCTTAACCCTATCCACTGAATGCGAGTTAGATGCTGATTTCAAACATACACAGGCTCACGTAGTATTAGATCTTGCACATACAAGCAGTTACACCATTAAGAATTTTATACAAAGATGCATTCAAACACTTCTGGAAATGATTAAGAAAAGCCCATCTGCACTTTCAGCCTGGAAAAGGAAGCTGAAACCTTCCTAGTTTCAAAACAGCTGTTCATCAACAATAAATTTGGTATTACACAGAAAATCTGAAGTTAACAGTAACTTGATTTTCATCCATTCTTGAACACTGCTCTGACAAGCAGCCTCAAAAACTAGTGCACCAAAATTCGTAACTCCCATGTGTAGTAACTTTGATGAGCTCACAAGCATTGCCTAATACTTTTTTAGTATTTTTAGTTACCCATGACATTATATTTCCCTAAGTCTCTTAATATGGAGATAAATTTAAGTTCTGAATACAACATGGTATTCTGTGAACCCAAAACATGCAAGGATGGAAGTGCTGCAATTCTGGCTGAGGCTGAATCTACCAAAGCTGTTGTATGTATGCCCAGGCTCACCTAGCAGTGAATGCTGCACTTTCATAAAGAAGTCCGACAAAGTAGACAGCCTCACTCTTCCTAGCTGTAAGTTTGTAAGAAAATTGAAGGGGGAGTGGAAGGGGGCCTTCCTTTTGTACCAACCTATTTGCCACTGTTTTTAATTAAGAATTGCATTTTAACCACTATGCATTATTTTCCGAAGTTCAGTTTATGTGAAGCATCCTGTTCCTTACAATATGTTGCATCAGTAGAGAATGGTGCCACTGGTTTGGAACTAAGCCATTTTTACTAAAACAAGGATACAGAAAGCATAAATTAATTCATTACATTTCCCCATATATGTACTTGTCACTAGAAGATTTTTTTTGTTAACAAGGCAAGTAAGTCCCAGGTTACTATACAACAACTGCAACAACATCAGAATTCACGATGACTGTTCTCCCATGACGAAAGGGATAGCGTACCTAGGAATAAGATGATCTTGCCTTCTTGAGGCAGCCTGTTTCCAAGTGAAAGGAGTCCTCAATCTAGAGTAGCTTCACCAAGAATTACACTCCCTGCACCTGGCAGAAAGCACTTAGGTACCTTGCAAGATGGTGATTTTGAACAGAGAAATCCACTGTACACAGGAGATTACACACAATAAGAGTTAGCAGACAATGGCAGGAATCAGGGCTTTCAGAGATTTTTCATTTTGTTTTTTTTAAAGAAAGCAATGGTTCATCACAAATAACTAGGGAAAGCATCTCATTCATTCACTCAGCTAGTGCATAGCATCTGCAATTGCATAGAATGTTTCCAGTGCTGAATCTGTAACTAACCTAAGCAAGTCTTCTGCAAGTTTGATTTGTTACCATTTGATATCCAGATTGTTTCCTGTTTGATTTACTGCACTGTATTTGGTGTGCAAAGTTTCCTGCACCTTCTTGGAGTCCATACCTTCCAACCAGTCCTGGTATATCTTTTGTATGTGCATGTTGGTTTCTGGAAGCTTAACAGGTATTGCAGCATACACTTCTTCCATGTGATTAAGCAGCGCTTTATCCGGCTTTCCATCTTCAGTTTGGGCCTGACCCTTTCCATTTAAGCACCCTAAAGAACAAGAAAAAAGCCCACAACAGTGAGGAGTATTTGCTATGATCAGAAAAACTTTACTAACTTGGGAAATGTTTTCATAATGCTCTAAAAAGAAAAAAGGCAAAAAAAAAAAAAAAAAAAAANAAAAAAAAAAAAAAGGCAAAAGAAAAAGAAAAAGAAAAAGAAAAAAAAACCCAAAGTCTTTGTTTTTTTTACAATAACTAGCATCCCTCCCCGTCAGGATTTTTATTTACTTAAAACAACTTCAGCATCAACAACAGCATCTTAATGTAAACGAGCTTTCTATAGAAACAACTTTTTGCTTTGCCTTGGTTTTATGATCTTGACTGCATCTCAGGTCTTTTATTTATTTATTTATTTATTTATTTATTGCCCCAATAGCTAACATTTCAGAGTCATTCCTCTCAAGTTTGAAATAAGCAAAAAGACCATGCTGTGACGTATCTGTAGGTCAGCAAAGAGCAAATAATACTGTGTTTAATTTCAGAAAACCCAATCAATGTTTCAGTCAATCCTATACAGGTAATTGATATTCAAGACCACTAAGCAGTAAGCATCTTAGATTATTAAAATAAGAGGGAATCAAATTATGCACCTGCCAGTAAGACAACCTTCCTCTGAGATTCAAGGTGCGCATGTAGGAGGGCTATGGATCCACTATCGTTCTTACCTCCTGGGCAGGCAAGGACCTCTACAAAATGGTACGAAAACTTTCCCTTTTTCAACTTCAGAACAATATTCTGGATATTTCTAAAGCCGTAAGCTGCTGCAAAACGCAGCAGTGTCTCACCATCTTTTTCAAGGGTAACTTCTTGAAAGTCCTTGTTCCTGCAAAGATATACAGAGAAGATTTAAACCCTCTGTATTACCAAAAGGGAGTTTGTATTCAGATGCTTGTAAGGTAATAAAAAAGGAGGACAATAAGGGACTGATGAAGTGTTCTAGTTTCTAAACCATAATAGAAGTTGAGTGGAATTTTCAAGATAGAAGTATATTTCACTTCAAAGGCAGATACATTTTTAAGAAAATGAAAGCCAGAAACAGCTAGTTCACAAGTAATGAACCTACATGTTTAAAATACATAAAGGCCTATCAGTGGCTGAATCAAGTTAGTAGTAACTGCATTGAAGTTCACTGTAACTCCAACTATCCCATTCTACATGAGAGTGTACAGAATTTCAACTTACTTTAACGCTTTGTAGGTGATTTCTTTGACATCTATGCCAAAAAGCTCCTTTGCAGCATGTTTAAAAATGTGCTCCAGGTAACCATCAGATGTCTTCCCATCATGCCTTACTATTTCTCCCTCCTTTATTTCACCAAACCTTAGAAAACAACAGAAAGAAAGATGATCAACTCAAAAATTTAATTCCTTTAAGTAAGTAGAATTTATTGTTCCCCTTCTTTCCCTCCAAAAAGAAGTGTTTTATGGCAGTGAGTGGGGAATAACAACAATTTTGTTTGTTAGACCCTAAAAAATATGAATTCTTTAGGGTAGCAGCACAGTGGTAGGGGAAAAAAGAAAACAAGAAAGAAAAGGATGTAGAACTTTACATGAAACCTCAAGCAATTTAAAAGAATGCATACCCAGTACTGCCTAAAGATCTGGTTAACAGCCATTGATTGCTCAGGAGACATTTTTGGAAAAAAAAAAACAAATATCAGCATGAAAAATAGTAAAAAAAAATCACCTTATCATGGAACATTTTTAAGTAGAGAAGATCTATAAGTATTTCAGAAGTAACAAGCCTTTGTTCATGTAAACAGTTCTCCTGCTGTGAGCACTACTGCTAGAAGACAAGTATTCAAGTAGGAATTTGTAACTCAGCAATGGGCCACATTATGCCTTCCCCATTAAAAACAGAGCACTAAGGGGCACAAGTGGCTGTTGTATAAGCTGTACTGCATTACGTGCTGGTGAAAACCAAAGACTGCAACTCTACAAGCTCACATTCCTTTGAGCAAAAGAGAAATCGCTAGGGGTGACTAGTATGGCTAGTTTCAGGAAGAGTTTTTCTTCTTCAGATTAATGAACAGGTATATAAAAGCATCTCTAGTGATAATCTAATTTACCTTCCTCCCGCAACACCCAACTATGACCTCTCCTGATGTATATACTGCTTGTTCTTGCCTGAGCATGGCATTCAACCAGGAAACCAAAGCAATAACTACTGCTGAAAACACTTTACTAAAAATACTGAAGTTGTAGTAATGACAGTTTAATCACTAAAGAACTGCAGTTCACTAATCTGGTATGTTTATCCCCTCTAAACCACAGCACTATGCTTACTTAAGAATTATTGCAACTTTTTTTTTTTTTCCGTATAACATTGAACAATTTTGCTTCATGATACTGCCTCCTAATTTTAGCCAACTGCTAGTTGTTAACATTCTCTAGATGTAAAAACTAACTCAAGTGCAAGTTCCTTTGTTCATACTACTTTTCTAATATTAAAAATTACAAGTACTTCACCACAAATTGCTGCCATAGTGTAACTTACTTTAAGAAGAGGAGTTTAAGTTACACTTACTCCTCTGAAAATCTACTTTGAGGACCTACGAATAACAAAATTTAATGTCAATCAGGTTTCACAGCTTGAGCCAAATTATCAGAATAGTCCTTTTTAAAAGTATCTTATTCTCCAGTATAAACCCATCCAATAAAACATGTATGTTCTGAATGAGAGTTTGGTCTTCAATTGGATAGGCTGATTTAAAAGTAAATGATTACCTCTATATGACTAGGTCTACAAGAACTTTATATAGGCAATTTTCCATCAATGTAGCAGTTTCTGGTAGAAGTAATGGTAGGAGCTATGCTATACACAGAGTAAATGTTACTGTAACACACTGAAACTGTTACCACTGTATCACATCTCCCCAGTCTAGACAAGGTCTGTAGGACGCTAACTGAAAGTTAAAAGGATTTTAAATAATTTTCTTTTATTTTGTGCAAGAAAGAATGTTTGCAGCTCCACTACTAACTACCACTCTGTAAAGAGTAACATCTGTCACACTTGAAACAAGATCAGTAAGCTGGAGGTAACCTGCCTTTGTAACTAAGATAACATGCATGCTGCTTTCTGAGGTAGTCCTGCAGTGAGAAAACAAAATGTAATTAATGCTTTACACAATTTTTGTCTATAAGACTTCACCCTAAAGCATGCTTTCATTTTATCTAATCTTGAAAAACTGAGCTACTCTGTTTATGATAAAATTGACATAGTGTTTTCCAAAAGATACTATTTATGTTAATTCTGCATGGATGTATCACAAAAAAGTGCAAGTTTACTGTCAGGGTGCTGGTCTGAGAGGGAAGCACAGACCAGATGGTCAACCCCATGGTGACATCCTGGCACATCCTTGTGCGAGGCCAGACAGTAAGAGGGGGGCAGATGAGATTGTTCAACTTTATAAATGCTCAAGCATAGAAAAGCTTGAGAAGAATGGGGTCAAACACCTTACACAGTCACATTTACTAGCAACTCACGAACTTGGTATCGTCAAATCTAGTATTTGAACCTAGTATTTCTGCAATAAAACTATAAATAAAAAGCTACATATCTTCAAAAATCATTTATCTTAAAAAAAAATTTGCTGATGTTTCAAATAACCTGTTTTAATCGATATAGTAGTAACTGTTTCACATAACCTTTATTTTTAGCAGTATGCATCTAAAATATATATATATATATATATATATATATATAWAAAAAATATAAAATACACACATATATACACACACACACACATTTTTTTTGCTACTATATAGAGGGAAAGACTTCAGCATATTCAGGCTCTGATGCAGGCTTTTTCTTTTTTCTTTCCTTCAAGAGGAAAAACATGCCTTTGAGAAATTTTACATTTATGTTGAATTTGCTCAAGGGTTTGTCATTTGTCATCAAAATAACAAAGCAATCCACAGCAAAACTACTTACAAACTATCTACAGCTACTTCAGTCACATCTTTCATAGACACATTTTTCTGTTCCATTATTTGGACAATTTCACCTGTAGAAAAATGTATGACATTTTACTTTCAACACAAAGCAAAATGCACATGCTGTGTCTCCATTTAAGAGATCAATATTCTAACACCTACACGTGCTTACAACTGCATTCTTCCATTTTTATTAGTGTTGGTTCCCTACAGTAACCAAGCAGCCTAGCATTTCCAGTACTGAAGAAAAGGGCCTTCAGCTTCCTCTAAATAACAGTATCCTTAGCCTTTCCATGGCATAAAACTTGGAAAAAGTTTCTATACCACAGGGAAGAAAGGAGGATATATTGTTTGGATATTAGACCTAGAGATAAGAGCCACACCAAAAACCCACTGGTGTCATGCATTTGGAAAGTTAAGAATAATTCCAGTGGAGATTAATCAGTGAGCACAAATGAGCAAGACAGAGATTGCTCTTGACAGCCTCTTGAGAAAGGGAGAGCTATGTAAATCTGTATTACAAATACCCAAATCTTGGTTTTGGATGAGTACCAACTCAAAATACATTTCTTGCTTGCCCTCCCCTGATACAATACCTCTATCAGAAGCACAAGAAAGAGTATTTCTTTTTAAAGCAGAAAAAAAAAGGCCAGCTTTATCCTTCAGCTAAAACGTGCTTGAAAAACACCTGAGTCCAGGATAAAGGCTATTCTAAAAATACAGAATCATGTACAGCTTTATTAATAAAGTTTAAAGAAGTTTTAACCTGATGTTAGAACACAATCGACTTCTTGAGAATTATACAAGGCAGTGTAGAAATCTTCCCGCAAGGCTTCCAATTTTTTGTCATAACAAGGCGCCACAATTACATGGAAAATTTTATCAGGAGACAAGTTCTGTGGGACACACAAAAAAGACGATCATGGACCTCCAGGAAGAACAAAGACAACTTCAAGGATGACAGGGATGAAAAATACCACTATAAGCGTTATAAAGGTAATACTAATGTAATAAATAACCCCTGCTGATAAATTGGAAGACTACAGCCCACAGAGGAAGCCATTTGCCAATAGTTATAAAGCATCAGCAACAATCATCCAAAGTCAAGAGTCTTCTGATTGAAACTTGTACTTATTCCTTCACATCACATTTTGGGCAGCTTTTATTGCATTCATTTTTCAAGACAGTCAGAAGGATGTCAAGAGTTCAGAACTCTATTTTCCAGCTCTGTCACTCCACTTTCATCCACAGCAAGTCCATCAACATTTCTGTATCCATGTGGAGAAAGTGACACTTTCCTATATAATCTGGATGCAGTGAAATTAAAGTCTAATATTTTAAAAAAAAGGCAACTTTTTCAATGTGCCCAATGGAGAAGAGAGAAAAAAGTTCAGTTTCTAGGATGAAATGTTCTTTCTTGATACAGGAAAACAGGATAATTTCTACATTTTCTTCTGCTTCCTGTTTTGGCTGTGGTATAGAACTCCACATGCAGCATTTAACAAGAAATCTCTTTAACCATCCTGGATGTAATATTACACATAAATATCTAAACCCATATTGCACTGGGAGCACAAGGATTGCTGCTAGGTTACAGCACGTTGCATAAAATGGGGTTCTTTGTACTTTTTCTGCATCATGGTACTTGCATAAGAACAGAGCACAATTCATTCCTCAAGTAAAGGACAAACAGTTCAGAAAGATGCTTCATCTTTTGGTAATACAGTAAGACGTATATTTCAGTATTAAAACCTATTAACCCATCTTTCTAAAAAAATATAAAGGGAAATAGAGCAAAGTTAGTTACCTGTTGCCTGGCAAAATAGCCTTTCACCAGGGAGCCCATGATCTGCTGTGGAGACTTTGCAGTGCAAATGTGAGAGGTCACAAGATTGGTAAGTACCCTTTCAGCATAACGGATCCAACCTAGAATGACAGCAAATCAATGTCATGAAGTGGAATTTAAATGTGGAAAGCWGACAACAGTTACAGCAAAGCTCTTCTTAAAAACAAAAAGAACTTCACAGTAGGTAGGATGTTTCTGCAAGCCATTATATACGCAAATAGAAACAACATCTCTGCTTTGAAAATGCAGTCTGTGTAGACTGGAAACCCCATCATAAGAACTGTGTGGAACCTCAAGACTCCATTAACAATAGTCTACCAACTGGCTATGGATAATCCAGGGTGTCATTAATTCTAGACTACAGACCACTGAAGGAACAATCTATTATATCCTTTCTAATGCACACATTTAGAACCCCAGCCAAAAAAAATAAGTCAACATTCTAGACCATGTCCCTTGGATTAACAAGTACTACAGCAAGTGCACTCTGTTCAGCTGCTTAACTGCAACCTTTTGCGTCCTGAGATTTAATATCCATGTACCAAGCTTGCCTCCTCTGGAAGAGAAGAATGAAATGAAGCATTATCTAAAATGGAAGTGGATTATGCCTGGAGGGAAAAAAAAACCCCAAAAGCAAAAAACAAACAAAAAAACCCCCAAAAATGCAAAACACACAAAAAAAAACCCCAAAACAAACAAACAAAAAACAAAAAAAACCCAAAACAAGAACCAACAAAAAACAAAAAAAACCCAAAACCCAAAAAACAGAAAACAAAAACAACAGAAAACAAAAACAACAACAAAAAAAAAACCCAAACCCCAAAACAAACCAAAAACCCCAAAACAAACCAAAAACCAAACAAAAACACCCCCCCCCCCAAAAAAATAGGCTCCTTTTACTGTTGTCAGCATAGCCAAACCCCATTTAGAAATACCTTCTCACACACACAGTCATCAACTCAAATCTCTTTATATTCAACATTCAGTCTTAGGTATTTAAGACCCCTTCTCCATTTTACAAAACTCCTTTGGTAGTTTGACTATTAAATTTATCCTCGCATCACCCTCACTATCTAGAGAAGCTCTAATATTCCCCATTTTCTAGAACAGAACTAATTAATGAACAGATTAAGGTATTTGGGATGTGTATCTCTTTCTTAGGCACTGTAACCCTCACTGAAAACAAGAGTCCAGCACCTTTCACTGCAAGGACTTAAGGTCAGAACTCTTTCTGCTTCACCTACATGAACTCAGAACCAGGTAGCTAAATGATGCGGTAGTGTTAGGCCCAGCCCTCTAGGGAATTTTGCTGCTTCTAGTGCTAAGGAGAAGTTAAGAGCATCTCAGTTATCTTTTATCTTCAATCAGACCAGTGTTTAAATAAGAAAAAACTGCTACAAGGTACATGCTACCCAGGAAAGGTAGTACCTGTAGGTTAACAGTTAAACTTTAAGAGATTATCAGTTTTTTTATAAATATGTTCAATCCAAAACACAGGCATGAAGGCCAATGACAGCACAAAACTGGAATCCAAGTGGTATTCGGATGGTTTGTCTGGATGGAAGAGAAATGTTTTTCTGGAGTTTAGCATAATAATCCTTTACTGATGAAAATGGAAAGGTATAAATGTCAGGAAAACATGAAGATCTTCCATCCATTTAATACTCCCAATTCAAGCATATACTCTGAGATTAAGAGATACTTGTCCACATGAAAAAGTTCATCCAAGATGTACATGATCTTGCACAAGCATTCATTTATATTCTAGAAAAAGCTACAGATTATAGATTGGCATATCAGGGTTTGGCTGAATTGCTGGTTTTTGAATAGAGGTTTGCTTAATGTTCAGCATCAACCAGCAGTATTATGTCTAAGGTATTATCTACAAAGGATTTAATTTTTTTGGTGTTTGGTATAAAGGCTAGGTTAGCATATCCTGCACGATGTGCATACCATCATACTCCTTAAAGGGCTTTAGTCTCATAGGCTGTCAAAATAGAACAATTGCTGCTTCAAACAAAACAAGGACAGTTTTCCTTAATTAAAAAGGCATTCTGCCTCTGGTCACTTTGGCAACATTTCTGGACCTTCTTTCTTTAAACTGCAACTATGATTACCATTGATCACCACAGCACTTACTACGCGGCTCAGTCTTCGAGGCTGAATGTTTTGAATATTGTAGTCACAAACTAGAAAGAAATTTCACTAAATCCCCCCAAACTGCTGCCACATATTGCCTGAAGTAACTTCTTAAATTGTTTCTTTCCTTTTAATTAGAAAGGACAGATGTCCTATAGTTCCAGCTCCACGGTGACCATTACTCATTGTTTAATTATACAAGCAGCCTTGGTGAATGCGCAATACAACGCTTTTATCTGCACTTCACATATGCACTAGCCGTTTCTGCCTACTCATCAACAGGGCTGAATTCCACTGCCACCGTTACAGGAAGCCTAAGATACTGAGTTCTTACATCAACAACTGTACCTGTACAGACTTGCACCCTTCATAAATTCACTCAGATTCTTGGCCATTTGCTGCTTCACATTAGGGTCGAAGAAAACAATTATCTACAAATCACTGTGTAAGTTCTTACAGATATACTTCAAAACAGGTATTATTTTTAGTGGTTTATTGCAAACAGGTCATGTACAGACCTATGCATCACTATGAAGTGGAAAAAAAAAAAAAAAAGTAGAAAAGCATTTACTACTCTGTAACTACACTCCTGTAAGAGGAGGTAAATCTGATTTACTGGGATTCCCCAATAGTTATGCTCTTCTCATCTCTGTAAGCCTGCTGCATTTAACTTTTAGGATTTACCAGAGGTTGACAATGCTTTAAAAACACTGGCAGGTTCCTAGAGCAAGTGCTCCATGTCAGTTACCAATCTGGTAAATGAAGGAAGAGAAGTAATTATTTCTGAAGTATTACACACAAAATCAGTAGCCGCCATGTTGTATTTTGAGGAGGAAATAAGAGCAAGAAGTTTTTCACTTTCCTTTTTTTCCCTTTTTTCTTCTTTTTAAGAGAACAACAGAAAAAGCAAAAACAATTAAGACAGACAATAAAATGCCCTTTTATCTTGCTCTGGGGTTATGCCCTTTCACTCAGCATAGATTTTATAGACACAGACCACTACTACAGAGGTCAGTATTTCCATCTGTGGAAAGCTGCACCCAAAGATAAATAAGAGTAAAGCAGTTACACTTCAGCTTACATTGACCTTGCATCCACAAAGCAATATAAAAAACAATTTTGTGATAAATACACCCAATAAATAACATTTCTGGGAAAAATTTGTGTAATCATCAGAAATGGAGAGAAGAGAACAAGGAACAGAAAATGGACTCCGAAGTCAGGAAAAAAAATTACTTTAAGGATGACCAATCATGAAATTTTTCTATACTTGCTACCAATGGAAATGAAGCATCATTCCACTTTCAGGATGGTGTTGCTGCGGTATTTCAGTTCAGTTTTCCAACAGTGGAAAACACCCAAGCCTCTCCTCAGATCTATACCACAGCAGACAGCTAGCACCACGACTAGCATGAGAAACAGGAACAAACAAGGCCAGAAAGCTCTCCGCTACCTGTTTTTAAGTAATTCCAATAAAATGTGCAGATAGAAACAGCTGTTTCTAGGTGCAGAACATTAAAATGATCCCAAGAAAAGTTCTAAAAGAATTCCTCGGGTTCTGAATTTTAAGCAAACTATGTACAACAAGACAAAGCTGAGTAATAGCGGGTTGTTTCAACTTCACAGGTTACGTGCAAAGAAATGGGAGCAGTGAACAGCATGTCTGCTTCTGAAGATGGGAGATAACACTAACAGAAAAGCCTAGAAACATTTTCCTCCTGATACATACATACAATTCCTAAAGCATAACCCAGATACTTTCACTAAAGAATACAGAGAACAAACAAACTAAAAATATAATTATCAGCCACTAAATTTTAAACTTTACATCAAGACAATAGCAGATTCTGGAGACTACTGAACACATACTCTAATTCACTCTAACTGTAACATTTCTTTAAAATAATATAATCCACTTCAGTTATTTCAAAGTTAGAGAGAAGTATTTTTGTATTTTTCTTACAAAACCTCTTGAAAAGCACCACAGTAGACATACTAGGGTGGGGTTGGAGAGGGGAGAATTAGACAAAGGAATGACTTTTGCCCCCTTACTTCTATTTGTATTTTTAAGACAGTGACTCAAATCATAGTGTGCTAATAAACGCAAGTAGTAAACAACCAGGACAGAGAAAGACTGGGATGTACTACATCATTTATGATAAATGCAGATTCTGTTCTTCATAGAACATATCCCAGGTGCAAAATTATCCGAGCAGTATGACATTTGAAGCTGGAATTATTTTGCAAGTTTTAGATATTGTCTCTCACAGTCAGTAAGACTGTTACTCTACTTTCCCCTAGATGCAAGTGACAAGATAGCAAATTCAAAACTTTGCGTAAGATAAACATAGTTACAGTTTAATCAATTAGCAAAGGTATTCTTTCTTTAAAGGTTATTTTCAATAAGGGAACAGTATGTTAAACTTTGTGGTCTGAGCATAAAATCAGCAGCTAGTGACTCCAATTTGATTTTAGTTTCATCAAACTCCTCCTAAAGCCTTACACAAAGCACTAGAAACTTCAGCATATCTGTACCTCAGCTTTACTATCCAGACACTTATATAAATTCATGTTTCACATGCTTCTTCTACAGAAGTGATGTGAAATACAACTGGCTACTAGTTTCCAGGTACAAGCAAGGCTTCAGGAAACTGCTTGTTCAGGTTCCTTTTACTATCCTTGTTCAGGTTCCTTTTACTAGCAGAAGCTGTGGACTGTCAGGAAGGGTCATTTTCACAAAGAGCAACAACAGACTTCATACACCATACCTTTCTCAGAGCTCAACAGGAGACAACTGTAAGTTGAAGATAGGGAACTTACAGGAACTTCTGTATCTGCCTGCCCAGGAGCTGTACTGAATCAGCACGTACCTTATCCAACATGATCACACCCATTCTTGTCTACATGGTTCATGTTTATGGCTGTGCCAGCTTACTTGCATATGGAAAACCTGCTGATGATGACGCGTGGTAACAAACTCTGCCCTCCCGACAGCTCAAAAAAAGCCAGGACAAAGTAACACTGCATCAAAACTCACCAAGGACAACCAGCACAATTGGTAATATATACCATGTACTGCAAGACTCGGTGTCTTTCAAAAGCAAAGCCAAAAAGCTGCAAGTTCTATAAGGTTCCCAAACAAAACCACTCTATTCTTAGTTCCTTGGTGATTCCAATGAGACTAGGTTGAAGTGCAGGAAGGTTTGAGAAATCAAATTCTCACCAGGGCAAGCAGAGGCAAACATTGGTAAGGCATGCTCCTCCTGGTTCCTCTGTTGATACCGCTGCACAAATTCCCTCTGACTCTCCAGGATACTGAAATCGGCAGCTATAGTGGTGTCAAATACATAATGCACCCCTATGAAACAAAGTGGTAAGCAAAAGTGAATTACTAGAACTCCTTTTTTTTTTTTTTTTTTTTTTTTTTTTTTTTTTTTTTTTTTTTTTTTTTTTTTTTTTTTTTTTTTTTTTTTTTATCTCACAGTTTTTTTCCCAAGTCCCAGGTCTATAGAAAAACTTACAAGATCAGTGGACATCTTTTTACCCTCTACAAATTTTCACAAATAGCAGTCAAAAATAAAAGTCATACATTGAAAAAGACCATCTTGTTTATGATCTAAATTTAAAAGAAGAACTTGTTAATGCTGACTAGCAACATTTCAAACGGCTGCCTGCTTCCTTATGAAAAGCTTCTCACTGAGTATACATTTGCTTTTTGTTTGCTTGTTTAATTGAAGGGTATCTCAAGATAGCAGGGCTATAGTCTTGAGAAAGTGAGCATTCTTTTGAAGACACGCTGAAGTCACATTTTTTATCCAAAAAGTTACATATCCACTAATAGGTTTATCTTCCTCTGCTGAAGTTGCCTGTGAAGGTACGTAAGTGTATCACCAACACAGTAAAGAGCTTTCATCTATTTATTTTTCGTGTTTATGTACTCCTTATACACCTACGTAATGCTGAAAAAGCAGCAAAGGAAGCAAGGATAATTAAGTCTTCTAAGAAAAACTGTGGCCCACCAGAACTTAGTACTCCTTTCTGATGAAGAAAATATACTGGATACAGAGGTACATAAAAACATATTGTAAGAAAGATCACAGTTTTCAGGTTTATTACAGTCCTTCCTTCCTCAAGTATGTTAAAAAAAAAAAAAGAAAGAAACAAACATAAAACAAAAACCCACTGAACTACAGGAAACAGGCAAACTGTAAACTAACAAAGAATTCCATAGAGCGTACACTATAAAGAACGAAGGAAACAACTTTAACATAAAATAGGCAGATATAGCGCATTTCTTGCGAGTCATTTCAAATTTCAGAGAAAAACAGAATTAAGAATCTTCCAGAGATGTAAAAGGCCAAAAGATCACTAGCCATTTACAGTAACAATCCCCCTTCTCCTCAGTTACAAAATAAGGGTATATCTTATTGAAACTCAAACCAAATTCTTTCATCTCTCACTAGCAAGTTTTACCCACGAAAAAAGTCAAAAAAAGAAAAAGAAAAATTAAAGGATTTGCTTGTTCAGTTATGGAAAAACATATTAAAAATGTAATACATGTTTCCTCTTCCCCCCCCCCCAAATAAATTACTCATAAATTAGGTTTCCTTTTCTGTTTGTTCAAAAAGTCACATGTTGCAGTCATATGAGGGTACGTACTGCCACACTGTTCACCACAAATCTTAGTTTGTCCTAGGTACATCTTCCTCTCTTGGAACACTACAGAAATTAACTGACAAAACACCTTGCACGTTTTCTTTCTTTCCATCTACTAATGCATGCAGAGGAAGCCAACTCCAGATCTGGAGAGGCTGGTCGATTTGCAGCCATTTCCTACCCCAGCAAAATGACCTCTTATGGTTGCAGACCTCTCTGAATTCCATTACCAGGTATCTAACAGAAAAGCAGTAGCCCTCCTTCTTCAGCATACCAATCTCTTCACTAGCAAGGCTCACACAGCAACAAGGCATAATGGCACTCAAAGGCCTTTTCATATTCCTTTCATAATATGTGAATGGTTTTAAATTCTACCTGTTCATAAAAGTCACCTTTCAAGAATAAGCCCTAAGATGTCTCACTTCTAAAATTCTATTACTTAATCTAAAATTCTACTTCTTAAATGGAAAAGAAAATCTGGGTATCTGAGACATCTACTGTCTGATGGAAGCTAGTCTGCTTTAAGCAGCACAGATCATGTGCTTTGAATTAAATCAAGTAAGAAATGTTACTGTATTTTACTTTTTCTAGATACTCTTAAAATAAAGCTGATAACCCAGTCTTTTAGAACAGAATTAAAATGTCTGTAGAGATGTGTGAAGTTTCTAGAGCCTGCAGAAGCAAGAGTGGGTGGGGGGACGCAAAAGAACTCTGAAGGATACCTAAGACAGCTCCATAATGTCCTATTCTATTACCCCTATCATTACCTATCATTATGGTAATGCCTCAAATCCATTTCTGAAACTTGCGACAGTATGTCACTAACATCACAGAGCATGTATTTCAAATTGAACTCTAAACCAGATTGTGTAATGGCATTTTATGACTCCCTAACAAACATAATTCTGCTAGGGAAGCAAAAAACTGAAGTAACCTCCCCTTTCCACTCCACCATCATAACAAGCTCAAACTTACCAAGACTTTTGAGGAAACCACACAGTCTCCTGGCGGCATCATTCACAGAGAGACTGAATTTAGCAGCAAAATAAGGCAATGACTGAGGGCATATAGACACTGCCAACACTTTGTGTTTTGAGGTATCACATTTCTGGTAAACAAAACAAAAACACAGTAAACAAGGTGTGTAATTACAACAAGTTAGTTCTCTATTCTCCTTCCTTCTTCCAGTCCTGAAAGCTATTCCTCAGTATCCTATGCTTCAGTGGGCCACATCAGGAAAACCCCTATGAAACAATTACTATGTTTCCTAAGGACAGACCAGGATGGTCTTCTGATCCTGATAAAGTTGTCCCCTACAGACATTGCTTTTGTATGATAGAGAGAAGCMCCATCCCTTCCAGGACAAGCCTGTGTCTGGCCAGTTAAGGGCATAAGGGAAAAACAGAGACATAGAGCCGCTACAAAGCTTTGATTCCTAACAGAATCTAATATCCCCAAATATGAAAAAGCAGTATGTTTAATACTAAAAAACATTAAAGCTAATGTTTACAAGAGCGTGTGCATCTGAAGTTACAAATCCAGCTATGCAAAACTACAGATTTGCTTCTCTGTTAAAGGTTCCTCTGTGATTCTCCTCCTGGAGAAGCTAAGGAAAACCAGCAAAATAAAACCCCTGAACAAATCAACACATAGCACAATGTTTTGTTAGCACTGAAGAACCATTTGAAAATATCTTAAGTAACATACAATTGTAAAGTGCTGGTGACTGCAGCATACCAATCTTGCGTTTTGGCTGGTTCTTGTAGTCTATAATATTAGTTTCTTGCCTGCAGTGGTGGAATCCCTCAAAGACAAACTGGGACATATACTACAGACAAGTCTCGCTCTAGAAATGTTAAAGACCATAGTTTGTACTTAAGACAACCTAAACACTACACAATGGCCCTGAAGTAGAGGTCCTCACTGAATGGCAAGGTACCTTCCTTGCTCACTGTCCTACTTAGGACCTCCTGAACTTCTGCTCAGGGAACCCAGCTGCCTCCCAATTGTGGGCTTTTGACTCTCTCTGGATAAGATCCCGCATGACCTGATATTTTTTCCTTACTAGTCTCCAATTGCTATTTCTTTTTGTCTTGTACATCATCATCTTGTACAGAGAGTTAAACCAGTTTTATGAAAAATGAATCACTAGGTATGTGAGGAACACACTTATTCCTGATAGGTATATATTAAGAAAAAGACAGCATCTGCTCTGACGCAGTTGACAGCATCAACTCTGAAGCAGTTTTCCCCTACCAATTAAGGGCACAGAACTCTGGAATGGAAGCAAAATAATTAAATCAATATCAAGACCTAAGATTTGGGCACTGTTAAGTATTAACTACCTTTCAGGGAATCTAGATCTCAGCAGACAATGTAGGACAGCAACATATTTATCTGTTTTGCATGAGAATCTTGGCCAACAATTTATATTCCAAATACAGACTGCTCAAATATGTATTAGAAACAAATCTTTCAAAAATTAGCCTTTCGTAACTTCGTATTATGTGCACACATTGCCATCAAAAACACTCAGAACAATCCCAGTAACTGGGATATGCATATTTATAAACACTGAACCACAACTTATTATTACAGCAATGAGGTAGTTGTGCTTTGTAAAAACTTTACTTCTGTAGGCGCAGTAACTTTCTTCTGGTGTTTAGGGTCAGTGCTGTTATCCTGCCTCTCTCCTGCAGAATTATTTTAAGTACTTCATTGTTTATTGTCTATACTCTTCACTTCTTCTTTATATAAAGTATATCCTGACAAATTTTCACATTATCTGCCTCAGGAAACCAAGCTGCTTAGTCATTCTGTGATTTCCTCCTCCCCACAGAAAACAGCATACTCTTTCTGTCAGTTTACCTTATTAAGGTTAAGTATGCGAAAGAGCTCCTTCTGATTCTGCTGGAAAACTCTGACTCCTTCTTCTGATGTCATACAATTGTCACAAGCTAGGCAGTCGCTAAGAAGTATTTTAGCATTAGCCAAAGTATAAAACTCATTTTTCTGAGGGGGGAAAAAAAAGTGCATATATACACATATGTAAACAAATAAACATTTAACAATAATCAACCAGTTTTCAGGATCTCTGTAATGACATAGCTAAAGAGCAAGCATGCTCTATTTCATTTAAAATAAGACAATCCATGATGCCCGAATAACATGTAAGATTATTTATAAATAATCGAAATAACCTGTTCCATCCTTCTCCATGGTTCTGCTCCTATTTTTACTGTGAAACTGCAAAACCATAAGATCTAAACTTAGCCCTTAAGTCCACATTCTAGTTACCTGATTTGCACTGAATTTCAGGACTGACAGTTCCCAATCTACCAAGCAATTGAGAAACCTTTCATTTGAATTATTAAGCCTCTTTAATAGCAACACAAGAGCTGGAGCAACTAGCTTGTTCTTTTTTCCCCCCAAGCAAGTACTAGCGATGTTTGCAATCAGAAGCTTTTTTTTTTTTTTTGATCTTTGTTCACACAGCAAGACAGCTTTGATAAGAGTAACTCCAATACGTACACATATAGCTTAGAATTGACCATTTACTATAATATCAAGAGTTCTATAATCCTGGCTAAAATACTTCTGGCAGATCATTTGTGGAGAGAAGGGATACTTGGACACAAGTGCAAGATAGCCAGACTACTTAACTAATAACCCCTTCCCAAGGCAGCAGTTACAGATCACATACCGTTCTTTGACGGATAAGTTTGTCTCACATAGAAATGAAAACACATTTTGTGCATTTTAACTGTTGAGCACCACTCTTTTCCCCTTACAAGCCCTGTCTTAATTATTTGAGGCAAGATTTACAGTTTTTTTGACACTCACAGCTTCAGATAAACAAGCCTTAAACTTCTGTTTAGTACTTGCATACTAAGGGGGGGTTATTCCATTGTTTTGAAAGGTTCTTGATTCTTATGAGATATGCAAAAGTGATCATAATTTTCTACCACTGCTTGTTGACTAGTGCGCTTTATGCTCAGTACACTTGAAAACTCTCAGTAATGGCATCCCTTTGGGGCATGTCACAAAGAACAAAAATAAGAGTATATATTTGAATTTTCACAAGGATTGTTACCTCTTCAAATTCAGCATTTGAAGTCAAAGCATTAACAGATGTATTCTGCATATCATCATTTTTCTGTTTTTTACTGCATTCCTGAAACAAAAAATCCATATATTAAGTAAAACGTTAGCTTTCAAAAAAATGCATCTTTGCTGTTCATATCATTATAAAAATTATGTAGTTTTTAAAACTGATTTTGACAAGCAAATGCGCAATGCTATGTTACCAAAGCGCATTTGCCACAGTGAAAACAATTCCTCAGAAATTCACTTGCTTCAGAGTTCTGAGTACTCCCCCCTGCCGAGGGGGAGTAAATAAAAAACAGGACAAGTCCCACCGTATACATCGCAACCACAGTACTACATGCTCATTCGCGGCAAGGTGAAACACCCGTGAACACTAGTTTTTTTTTTTTTTTTTTTTTTTTGGGGGGGGGGGGAAGGACACGCGTCCATGGCGTGCTACCAAAACGCGTCCGCAGAAAACAAAACGCAGCCGGCAAGCAGCGCCCGGCCACCCGCCGTCAGTTCGGCCCGTGACCTTAAAGCCAACGCCAAACTCCTGCCTCAGGGCAGCGCAAGGGGCAGCGCAAGGGCCAACGCGGGCCCGCAGCCGCCGGGTGGCGGAGGGCGGCGCAGACTCGCCGCGCGGCCCCCAACAGTCCGTGTCGTCCCCCTCCCCCCAAACGGTCCCTAACGGCTGCGCCGCGCGGCCCCCTAGGGCTCCCTCTCCCCCACCCCCGCACAGCAGCGCGCCCTGAGGCAACGTCCGAGGGCGCCCAGCTGAGGGGCCCCGGCGCCGCCGCCGCGCCCGGAGCCGCCCTCACCTTTTTGGTACAGTTCTCGCACTTCATTTGCGAGCCCGCCGGCACCGTCCGGCCCGCGCGCGGCTGCCCAGCGGTGCTCCCCTCCGCGGCGGCTGCAGGGCTACAGCAGAGGGGGGAGGGGGGGAACATGCAGGTAAGCCGAGGCCGCCCTCGTGTAGCCCCCGCCGCCCTTCGTCGCCGCGCCCGCCTCCCGCCCCTCTCGGCGCCCCCGATGGGCAGGCAGTCCCCGGCACCGCCCCGCAGCCAATGCAGCCCCCGGGGCGGCCCCGCCGCGCCCCTCACGTGCTCCGCAGTTTACTACGGCTTAAGTCAGCCAACAAGTCAGCCAAACAGTGGGCGCCCCTGCCCTGGGCCCCCACTGCTGCCTTTTCCTCGCCATCGCCACGCTCGCACCTGCAGCCTCGCTCGGAGAGGCAGCGGCTTTGAGCGCGTACGTTGGGCAAAAAGGCGTTAAGCTTTTTCGGCTTCGTGCAACAGTCGTGGAAGAGATAAAGGATAAAACCACTCAGCCATTAAAAAAAAAGGCTGAGATGCGCAGGGGAAAGCCGGTTCCTCGCAGTGATGCGCACGCAGAAAAGTCTCTGAAAAAGGCAGAGACGAGACCGCTCCGCGAGGCGGCCCGCCTCCCCGGCGGAGCACTGCTCCTCCGCACTGCGCCGCCCTGCCCCAGCGCCAGGCAGGGCACAGGCCCTGCCGCCACCCACCCCGGCCGCAACCCCCAGCCAGCCTCCCTCTCCCGGGCTCCGGCTGGTAAAAGCCACGGCTCCACCGCGGCAAAGCCCGTTCCACGCCGCGAGCTCAGCGGCCCAGGGCAAGCGACGGCGCCGGGCTGGGGAGCCTGCAGGCCCCCATCCCCCCCTCCCCCCGCTGGACAGGTGGCCCCAGCTGCAGCTCCCTAGCACCCTAAAACGAAAATGGAAAAAAAAATAAAAGGGGGGGGGCGCTGGGAGGAGCAGAAGCGGGCACCGTACCTTGCTGCTCGCTACACCAGCGATAAAGCGCGTCTCCGGCGGACACGAAGCGAATCGGCGCGGCAGCCGGAGGCGGGCGGCGCGCAGCACCACGCGTGCCGCAGCGGCGAGCGGGGCGCTCCCGCACCTCGCCGGCTGCTCGCGGCACGTTCCCGGCGCGGCCCGCCACCTCCCCGCCCCCCGCGCGCCGGGGCCCATTGTGGACCTGAGCGCCGTCACGTAGCCGCCGCCGGCGGCAGCGGCGGCGGCAACGCCCCCGCGTGCGCCCGCGCCCCCCTGCGGCAGCGCTCCCCGCGCGCGCTCGGCACGTGACCGCGGAGGCGCGCGGGGAGGCAGCGCCCGGGTCCGGGGCCCCCGACCTGGCGGCTCCCAAGGTCACAGGGCGATTGGCGTTCACCGGTGCCTTCTCCCAGCCGCTAGCCGCTTCCTTGGATATATGCACACATTTATATATAACATATATGATTTTTAACTCCTGCACAGTTATATCAGACAAATTTATATATTTTCTGATTTTATCTCTTTTTTTTTGTTGCAGAATAACGGTTTTGAAGTTACTTAACTCACAGATCATCAGCAACATTTTATTTAGCCCACCTGCTATGACCTCCCATTTCTGTAACAAAATACAACTCTCACTAAGGCTGTTACCATACSGACAACAAGAAGTCTCATCCATAACAAAGTTATTAAACGTGCACATCACCCTTCCAAAACCTCTCGGGCCCTCAGATCATCAATCTGCATGTTTGCATTTATGTGAAAACACTTGTCTTTCTAAATATCAAGTTGTAATATTTAAGCACAAAGGTTCAATTCCCATTTTGCATACACTTTTAAACTCTTTACCCTAAGAAATGTGTATAAGCATACATCTACATCTGTAGAGATAAGTTTTTCAGCTATAAAATGGCTTTTGAGGAAATAAAACCACTGAACTTCCAAAAAGTATGCTATTTTCAATTTAAAATGCAATTTCCCTTTATCAAGCACACTGGGTAAATCTCCTCTTGTTACAGGTTAGGTCTAGATACTTAAATCCGCAGGCAAAAATATTTGTTAGGCATAACTGATAATGCTGTATAAAAAAGGAGACAGTCATGACTACACAAGTTTGTAACACAAAAACATAACTCTCCAAATGCTTGTTTCACTGCAACTGTTACGACATTTATTATCCAAACTTGATACAGTGATTCTTCAAAAGATATGAAAGTTTTAGATAGTTTTATCTCTCTGCACAGATCATTTCAAAATTCTTTATTTCCAACTTATTTCTTTACAGTCAGTGCAAAACAGGTAACGACATAAAATATTAATCATTGAAATACCTGAAAACATCTTAAGTACACTCAGCCACTCCCCTGGCTTTGGAATACATGAACTATGTTAATTTCAGAATTTAAGAATTCAAGCAATAGAAAAAGGAGGAGCAATAACTTGTATGGACTGGAGGGCATGCAAGGAATTAATGTTTTCAATGCACGTGATAAAATTACACCTGTGTAATCATTAGATAATTAGACACCCCTTTTATTTTATTGCCAAGAGTAACTTCTGCTTTCCATTATCTCTTTATGACACATTTCCACAGAGCATCTGTTACCAGTTACCATCATCACAGTGCCTAACAACCTAAGAAAAGAAAGCACCATCAGTCCTAATCCATGCCTGGGGAGGTAACAGTACGTACCTTTGCTGCACTGCAAGGCACTTCTGAAGAAGCTCACTGTTTGTAGCACTTCACGCTGTTATTTTGCTTTAATGGTCTCTGTTGCTGTATTTAACACTTATACCTGTACCTAAAACATTCGTACCAAGAGTGAAATAGAAAACTAAGTATTTCTCTACAAAAAAAAAAGCACTACATGCTGTAACCACTTTTAAGAAGCTTTAAAGGTTATGCTTCAGTCCTGCAAAGATTATAAACTATAAATGCCTCAAGTCACTGATGGCAGATGCCACTCAACAGCTGTCAGAATTAGCCAATAAATCTTAGTAACAAACTAGAAAACATATTCCATTAAATCAGTACTCTACAGGCTTTCTACACAACGTTCCCAGAGAGATCAGTGGGGCACCATGCACAGATCAATGGGATGGTCTCATTTATAATTGGGACCCTAAAGCCAGCTCAGTCCTGGCTCAATACACAGCACATTGTGTTGTTTAAAATCAGTTGTGACTGCTTAAAAGCAAACACACTATAATTTGTACCCTGGCATCTTAATAGGATTACATACTTATTGTACTGCTTAATTCCTAAGTTTAAGAGGAGATCTTGGGAAATCAGAAAGGAGCTAGAAGCGAGTTTTTAAAAAATGGCCTGAAATTAGAAGACAGGAATAGAAATACAAGTTTGATAAAACTATTGTAAAATAAAGGAGAATTCTGTTATATATGTATGCACGCTCTTGGTTTTGGATCAATGACTTGAAAGCCGTAAGTATATTTACTATATAATGCATTACAACAAAGATCTATTTTTATATTATTGAGAAAGAAATCTACAAATAATTAATTACATTTTCAGTATATTTCTTCTGGCATTTTTTTTTCTGCAGCAACACATTTTGGAATTTGTGCTGTACTTTCAGTCCACATTCAGGCTTTTAAAATGTGTTTCTTCCTGCCTTTTTGCAATGGTAGGGATAACAACACTTACTTATTTCAAAGTAGCATAGTAAAATCAGAGATTATTGTGGAAAAATAATTTCTAACTTCATAAAGTTCTAAATTCTAAAGTCATTCTAAAGTCATACCAGGTATCATGTTGTGGCCTTTGCAGAACTGAAGCAGCAAATGGTTGCTAATATTCCTGGCAGATAGTGATTTAACTATAAAACAGATGCTCACTTGCATGCTACCTGGTGTATATCGAATGCAGGATAGACAAGTCTATACACAGTCAACCTTCTCTGTCTTGTATGGTTCATAGTAGTTCAAGCATTTGGTTTCCAGAAAAACTTGTTTATAAAACCTGAGTGACCACAGCTTATAGAAAAACTAATTTATTCTCAGAAGACTCAGAAAGTCAGCTGCTTATCTGGGTTCATAACAAAGGTACTTATTACTTCTATCTTTCATCAAAACCTAGCAGGTGATACTTCGTGACTGACAAGCATGCGAGTTCAGCCTTGAAGTTCCTTGGAGGCAACACAAACACTGCAGGTCAGCTTGTGTTTTCTGCAACCTTCAGGCAATTAATTCCCTAATGTGGGGGCCAAGCTTCTCTCTATCCTTAAAAGTTTGCTCTGGGCTCATAGGGAAAGCACTGCCTCCTCAAGAACTCTGTTACTGCTGGCCACCACCGAGGCTCAGAACAGCTGAACAAACTTTTACTGTTTAATGGCCTCAAGCAGACATTTGGGAGTATCTGGGCTCTCTTTATGAAAACCAAAAAGAACAAAAAACACAGAAACAGAGCACGTCATCCAGGAAGGCCCACGCTCCTGAACAACAGAGACAACCAGCTATCTTTCATAGATAAAGTGATGTATTGGCTTACATAAAGGGAATTCAAGAAGTTAAGCTAGAGGACAAGAATCTGCACTTTACCCATTTTCTCTCCAATCTTACACAGGCAGACACCCTAAAGGATTAAACAGAAATAATTTTCACATATTAGAAGTGTTTAACTGAGCTAGGAGGAATACACTGGATTTTTCCAAGTGTAACCTACTATCCACAGCAGGAAGGACATTCAACAGTCTGCCAGATTTGGAAACCCTTCTCCCCAAACAACATATTTTCCAAGCCCAAGCCTTCAACCACACGGGTTCTCCTACCCCTTCTTCATGAAGCTAAAACCATGCAACCGAAAGCGGTATCAATGCTCCTGTTGGGGAAGAAAGACGCCCCAGCTCACCCGCCATCTTGGGCGAGGCTCTTCCCTTCCCGCTGTCAAACTAAGGCAGAGCACTTGCCGCCCGTGGGGAGGGAAGGGCTGTTTTGGTCTTTGTTTGCCCTCACTCAAAATGGCCGCAGGCGCTCGCGCGTCTCGATGGCGCGCGCTGGCAGCCGGTTTGGTGCTGCTCTATGGTTCGGGGCGGCGGGGCCCCAGGAAGTGGCCGGGCCAGAGCCTCCCATTCAAAGCGCTTCCCGCGCGGGTGCCGCTGCGCGGCGGGCAGGTAGTGCGGTCGCGGCGGGGCAGGGGCCGAGGCAGGGCGGCCGCGGCGCCTTTCGCGGGGCTCTGGCGGGGGAGCGGCTGCGGCGGGGCTGGTCTGGCCTGCCCCGTCCCTCCGCGCGCGGCTTTTCTCCGCGGGCTCTCCCTTTCCGGACAGGGTGCCCGGTGCCCTGCGGTGGTGTAGCAGCCACCCCACGGGCCTCTCTGAGCCGGAGGGGGCACATCTGGGGCGAGGGGTAATGAAGGCGCAGCGCGATGTGGGGGCCCACTTGGGGCGTGTTTGCTCTGAAGCCTTTGGGATGTCTTCATGAGACAGCTTTTGTCAGCTTGCTGTCGTCCGGCAGTTTGGAGGAAGCACATAAGCATTTATTTTGGCTCTGAAGATCCCTTTTATGCCAAACCCAACAAATCGGGGTGCTAATGCTGCTTGTAAAGCAAAAATGTGTCTTCCCTTGTAACCTTAAGATTGTCCTGGTGCAACTTCTGTGTTCACGTTTCTAAAGGCAGGCTTAATTTAGTATGCATAACTTTACAAAGCTACTTCCGTGCTTTTTTTATTCTCGAGACACTGGTCTTGCGTGTAACGGGGGGAGGGAGGGGGGGGGGATGCCATTGACTTGCAAAACTAAGCTGACATTGGCATTTATGTTACCAAACTTCACCAAATGAATGCTGTGGAGGGAAAGACGTTAAACTTCACATTAATAGGTTAAACTTGTACAAAAATAAATTACATTGTACATTTTAAGTAGAGCATGTCCTTTCTGAGAGAAGGCCAGGTTTCTACAGCAACCTTGATGCATTAGCTGCCTTGTTGATGCTTTCTAGGCTGTTAGTGTCTGGGTGTACAAAGCCTCCTCCCGGGTGTATCGAGAGCACCTCGTACCAGTCATTTGAAAATCAACATTTGTTTCTTGACATCCGGAGGGGACAGCATGTGTCTTGTGTGTAAGGGGCTTTCCCTCATTCTGTTTTGTAATCTCTTGGTTGTGCTTCTAAAAGATACTGAAATCAAAGTTGTATGTAATCTTGGTTTAAATTAAAACTTTAGGCTAAATCTGTTCTATTAAATGAAAAAAAAATCCCCTGGAGTTTTGTATCTAAACTAGCCAGTCTGTGCAGAGTTGTGGAAGTGTTGTGTAGTACCTAAGAACAGCAAGATGAGTAAAGGACTGAAAACTGCATGCTTTTGCTCTGCTGGAACCAGGCTGCGCCTGGACCTGCTCTAAGTGTTTTTTTTTTTTTTTTTTTTTTTTTTTTTTTTTTTTTTTTTTTAATCCCTGTTGAATGTTGATATTCTTTTGGAAGCCTGTAATTTAGGTGGGTGGTACCTACTTAATGCTGAGCTTCCGCTTAATGATTCTGCAGGCAGAGAAGTTGTCTACTTAATGGTTAAATTACATTTGTGGCTTGGGGGGTGAATGTTTTTATTATTATTAAGTACCAACTCAATGCTGCTTACTGTCTGCAATGATAAATGAGCTACTCAATACACTGTCCGTCCCAGAAGGCTTACAAATATTAAGCTTCATCACCCAACAATCAGGAAAGCTCATATTAAAAAAAAATCCCTCTCTGGAGAAAGTGTGCTTAAAGCCCCTTACCTAAAATAATGTGAAGGTTGCAACAGAAGCATGGATTTTTCCTATGTTGTTTTTAAGGCTGACATATACCCTGCTAATGTTGTGATGCAATACTCAACATATRCTTGTGTTTCCCCTCATACTTCTACTGGGTTAGGATTTTCATTAATATTGACAAATATCTTTACTGATTTGTTGAAAGAGAAGAAAGCAGTAAGCAACCTGTCATTTTTCTGGTGATAATTAATTTTGAAAAAATCGGCTGGGTCCTCATATGCTGACTGCTATGCCTTTACTACAAATCACTTTTTATGCTTGTGCTGATATTAGCAGGATGGAATTGGTTTTTGTACTGGAGCCCACAATCATGCAAAAATTCAGACAGTTTTATGCTGTAAATACTTGCTAGAAATGCTGCATGTTTTCAGCTAGTGCCCTTTTTAATCTTTAATCAGATTTTTTGATCAGTTACTTTCTGTCTTGGTTGAAGGACATGCTCTTGCTGGGGAGCATCATGTATACTTGTTGCTGGAAAATCTTGTTTTTATTCTGGAGCTGGCTTGAAAAATGAGAGTGCCATATATGGCTCCACTTGACACTTGTACCTCACTCTGTGTAGAGGAACCTGATGTCTGTACTGTAGAAGGCTTCAGAGTCCTGCTTCAGCTGCCAGGTTGGTCCATTATGGCTACCATTGCTATCAGCAGAATAAATGATACATCAAAGAACTTCCATTATTCTTGCTTNTAAGAGTTGCTAATTCGTGCAGCCCTAATGTTATTCCAGGTTCTTGTTTTGCACACTTGCTTCTGAAATCTTTCCAGAGGGTGCTGCTTATGGTAGGAAGAGATTGGCTCTTACTTTCCAAAATGAGAAGTTTCTTTGAGAGTTTAGATTCCTGTTGTTTTGTTTTGCAGATTTCCACATGGCTGGTTTCTTTGTACTTTTTCTTAAGTATACATTTTTTTCCCGTGAGAAAAAGACATACAGTGGACAGTTTTATAGCCTAGATTAAGACTTGTTAAGAAGTCATGACAAACGCTAGGAAAGGAGAGAGCTGTAGTCAGCAATAATTTTAAATTCCTATTCCTCTTTTATTTATTTGTTTTCTTTGTCCAGCAAGATTGAGTCTGGCCGGTTGGGAGCTTCCTCTGAAGATGTACATGTTGGTTGAAAACCGCACAAGTTTCCTCCTCCATCTGAAGAGGTCACCTGGCATCCGATCTTGGTCTCTCTTTTTTGGTAAGACCATGATTATTCCTTAGTTTATTTCAGTGCTTGTTTTAAGGGAAGTGGCCCCAGAATAAGTTCCCGAAAGAGCCTTTAACAAGAGATACATATGTCTTTCAGGCAGTTTCCTGTAAGGAAGGGAAATAATCATGACTTGAATTTTTTTCTTGACATAGCCCCCGAGTGAGTCTGAACTCCCCTTCCCAGTGTGGTAATTTCAGCTGGAGGACTGATAATTTTTCAGTCTGATTTGTAGAACCTCAGAGGCTTACCAGTTGGGGTTTCTTTGGGACTCTTGAAAGATGACCAAGAAAAGATAGTTAAGTATATGCCATATAGCAGTATGCATACGTGAAATTTCCAGAGATCCATACTTGCATTGGAAAACCTCTAGGCTTTCAGAAACTGAAAAATCTTGAAAGCCACTGCCCTGAAGCAGTGCTGGAGACAGATCTATCACACGGCTGACAATGAACTTCTAAGAGTGCTGTGTATACGTGAAATAGGAAGTCAGACAGGATGTTCTGAATGGTGTGCATATGCATAAAAAAGAACTGGAGTGATATTTATTAGGACCACCCTGAGAGAGCCGGTAGGAGAAATATTGCATATCCTGCTTTCCAGTGGCTTAGATGGCACTGCAATAACATTGGAAGCAGTGTTGTCATTGCTTTCAGTGATGTAGCCTTATCAAGCTCTCATTGATGGGACAGGTTCTTTACAGTAGCAGGGTTGCTCTGGGGCATGAGGCCCTCTTCCACATCTTCCTCCTGAGTGTGAGAAAGCAGTTGGCAGCTTCTGACACAGCTTTATTGCAGCAATCTCCTTTTGGTTCCACAGAGCACTTTCAGGGGAGAATAATCTTGGTAGTCTTTGTTATCATGCTTGAAGGTGTGTGAGGCTTGAGAGGAAGTATGGTGTAACGGTTATTGAAGGGAGAGGAGTTACTGTAAAATTCTGTTCCTTGTTCTGTCACTACCTTCTATTTCTGACCTTTGTACTCTGTTTCTTTATCTGTGGAATGAGAGCTTCTTATATGAAAGACGCAGACAGTTTTCTCTGAAGTCAGTGTGATTAATGTGCAATCAAATTTGTTCCATCTCTTTTTAAAAACTAATGGACTTAAATTGTGAATTTTCATATGCATTTCATTAAGGAATTTGGGATGGTTTGAGTTGCCTGTTTGTATCCTAATTTTCTCCCTTTTATTCTAGGAATAGCTTCCATAGGATTGGCTGCTGCTTATTATAGTGCAGGTAATGGCCTATCATTTTTTGAGTAATTGCTTATTTCCTATTGGGATATTTTTCATGTGATGTTTACTCCTCTATGTAGCCTCTGTCTGGCATTACATAGCCTCTATGAAAATACCTGCCACACTTTGTGGCATGAATATTAGAATTTAGTAACAAATGTTGCCTGTCTTACCCATGCTTTAATTCTCTAGTCCTTATTCAGCTTCCCTTTCAATCTGYAAGAGTATTTTTAGTACTGATACTCAGCACTCTGTGGCATTTTGCACTTTCAGTGTGTTTATGTAAATGTGATTAGCTGGTCCTCACAGCTCTCTGGGGAAGACATGTAAAGATTTCATTATGGTGACTGATTAATTTGCCTTTGATGGAATTGCTCTATTTCTCTCGGAAGTGTTAAATCATCACTGGCAAAAATTACTCATAGAAACACCTTTAAAGAGCAGATAGCTGCTAAAAAATTACTCATAGAAACACCTTTAAAGAGCAGATAGCTGCTACTGCTCCCCTCTCCCAAAATTGAGCAGCTTGCACTAAATGACAACTATCCTTCCCCCTCATTTGATGCAATCTGTTTTGCAGGCCATCTTGCAGTTCTCTTGCTGCATCCTGTTGTGCCTAAAATTTTAAAGTTTAATACTGTGTAAGGTTATACTACCATTTTAATCAATATATTTTTATTTTAAGAGCAAAGTCCAGTGAAAGCTACTTGAAACATGAGCTGTATCAGCCAACATGATTTTTTGTTGTTTTTTAGGGCATTGCAGCAAAGTTGTCTCAAACAGTGCTGAGCACTATTCTGCTCTGCCTTTACTAGAAGCCTGAGTAAGCAAATTGCTTTTTACTGTCTTCTGTGCCATTCACTAAGATAGGCTGCTCTATGTAAACATTTCCAGGATGTAAAATACAAATGTTTGTTTGTCTGGAGGGCTGAATGCTTCCTTTTATGGAGAAACATTTTTGTTTCAATGACTTGCTTTCCATTGCCCCTCACCCTTGTCCTCTGCAGCCCATATGTGTGGTGGTTGGTGGCAGGCTGAGAGAATGTTTTGCAGATGCCTTTTAAGATGCCTTTTCTTTTAGGGAAGAAAAACAGATGTTTAATGGTGTTTCAACCTTGCCAGTAATACACATGCTTATAATTGTACATGATTTGGAGCCCACTGTGGATGGAGTCTGAAAAATAAATAAAAAAAAATTCCTTTTTTTTAAAAAGCTGGAAAAGCACAGTAAAATAGCTTGCATTACAATTAAAGGCAAAAATGTTGCATCAGAGAAACTATTTTTTTTCCCTTTGTTGCCTTCAGAAGGAGTGTGTAGCTTTTGAAAATAACTTCTTGAATATCAAAGAAGGAAAAAGAACAACCCAAACTCTAAAGTTGTGTGTTTGCATTGTTCAGACAGCTTGGCATGGAAGCTCTTCTATATGGCTGGATGTCTCTTTATGGCAGCACAGAATCTGGAGCAGTGGGAGGTAAGACGCTGAACTCAGGAAATGACGTTGTGCTAATTTAGAAACAGTTGTCAGAGTTCAGCTGCTACAACATGCTTCTCGCATTTGCTGCTGCTACTGCTGATGGCAGAAGAACCATCACATAGGGTAGCTTCCCCTTCCAGGCTATTCAGCCCCTTTCCACTGGGAAAAGAGTGGTGTTTGTGAAGCTGGTTTCTAATCTGGTRGATGTTTATCTGTTGGGAGTTAGACTGAGAACAGTAACCCACTATATAGGCTTCTCACTTTATTGGCCTGCGTTGTTATTAAAATAAGCAACCCACACATGAGACTTCCTGTTTTCACTGACTCTCCTAAGGGATATTTTAGATTTTGTGTAAGCCTGGCTCATGCACTCCAATACTGGAATCTTGGAGGGGATGGTAACTGTCACTGTGTTAACAAAAGGTATCACTGGAAATTAGATTCACTGTATGCTTATCTGTAGGCCAAAAGCATATGCCAAAAGTGAAAGTTACAGGAAGGTTAGTGTTCAGATCTTATTCCAGGCAATTTTTATTGCATAAAGAATGTAATAAACTTTAACTTGCTTCTGGAAATAACAAAGGAGATATGGTAAAGCCTGTGTTAAAGCCAACAACAGCAAGATTAACTTTTATGGTCCAATAATAGGGGAGGAATGTCTTTGATTGAAATGGTTGATTAATTTTTATGAAGATTATTTTCATGTATTATTGATTTTCTTTTGTCCTTTGAAGTATAGAGTTTATGGTGTTTAAGAAACTCCTGATTTTATTTTCTTAAATCTTACAGGAAGCTATATTTGATAAGAGCAAGGGAACCATCTGTCTAAAAACTTTCAATCTTTACAAAAAAATACTGACCCTCTCAAGAGGAGGCAATGAACAAGGTGAGAAAGAAAAATACATACTAGAAGCCATGTGTGTCAGGCAAACAGAAGAAACGCTTACATGCCCGTTTGATAAGCTGTTCTGGAGCTCTGCACTCAAATCAGTCACACCTATTTTCATCTGTTTCACTCCCAGGCAGCAGATGGCATCATCTGCCTCTCAAGACTCGAATGCCTTTTCAGTTTAGGGTACTGGATGCATCATGTTAATTTTATTTATTTATTATTCTCTCTCTTTTTTTCTTTTTTTAATCCAAGATAACCAGATTTACAAGCTGTTTGTCTTCCATAGTAGTCCATGTCATCCCTTAGGGATGCTAATACGCATGGTAGCATTTCCTTGGCTAGCCTGCTTTGTGAGTGAGACTGGTGAAAAATTGAAACTTGGATACAGGGCTTGACTTCTAATCTAGTAATTCTTTGCAGCAGGTAAATTATGTACAGTGTCTGCTTGCATAGGATGTCTGTCTTGTAGTACTGATGACAGCGTGTGTGGRGACTAAATAGATTTAAATTTCTCACCTATTCTAACTATTTATCTGTACAAGTAGGTAAACAGCTGTTAAATTTAGATTGAACAAGTATTGAAAAATGTCACGCTTCATATCAGAGCATCTGTTGACCAACTATTGGTCTCCAGTTTCTGTGAAGTAGTGTACCTTGTTTGCTAGGGCAGACTATACCAGCTGGTATGTGCTACTTTCCCTCCTTGTTTGTCGTGCCAGAATTGATCAGCAGTTGTTTGCCATTGCAAGATTGCCCCTGTTGTACGGGATCAGAGCAGTAGTTCTGAAGCTACTCGGGGAAGGGGAGCATAGGTGTTCAGTCACTAGCAGTAGCAGTGCCGAGAATTTACTGAAATGCTAATGGTGTCTTCTGTTCTTCCTGTCTATTTACAGTTGTGGCTTTACTGCATGAGATCCGAGATGTGAATGTGGAAGAGGAGACTGTCCGTTATTTTGGGAAGGGTTACCTGGTTGTGCTACGATTTGTCACTGGATTTTCACACCCACTGACTCAGAGTGCAGTGCTGGGCTGTAGAAGGTGCTGTGTGGACTTTTTTTTTCTTTTTTTTATTGTAATATGTAAGGTAGGAAATATCAATCATATGAGTCAGTAATTGCTAACTATTGGGAGAATCATCGTAGCTCCATTTCTGTACTTACCGATATAACTCCTTGTGTTACTCGGTTTATTTTTTTTAACCTTTCATGATTTGAATCAGACACTTATGAATATCACTATCTTCATCAGGAGACTGATTATATTTAGAGATCTAAGATTCCTTTAATTCAGCATTTTTATGTCCAATTCAGTCAAAATGGTTCTTATTTTTGCTATGTATATTATTAACTTTTTGAGTTGCATATTAGAGATATAATAACTAGCTTTTCCTAAAGGCAGACTGAGTAAAAAAGTGAAAATAGGAAATGAAAATATGCTGAGAACTCTGGGTGTACCAACATTGGACACTACCTCAGCTACTTGGACATAATGGAAGATTTCAGAGCATCTGAGCAAAGCTAGATCTTAAATGAGAGAAGACCTCAGTAGAGCAGGAAGTATGTTGAAAATCCAGTAGTAATAGCACCCCTTGCTTTAATTATATCTGGACAGTGGTTGAGGTCTCTTTTTCGATCTAGATGCACTGGTGAAAGATGTGACTACCTTTAGCCAGTAGTTGCCACCTTTCTATTGAAAGTTACCACACCAATTAGGCTGCAAACTAAGGTGCTCTTGCTGAACTGAGCTGTTAGCCAAAGATATTCTATTTAATAGAATATCCAAATGACTGAGGATGTTTTCCCTGAAACAGACTGAGGTGTGTTCATGTAAGCAGCCCTAAAAGGGAGGGTATGCTCCAGAAGAGAAAGTAGTGACAAACTGCAGGGGAGAGGGATTGTCATCAGTTGAATCTTCTGCCAAGAGAGCTGATCAGAGCTTATTTCTCTGCACTGATGTTCCCAGAAATTGCTGCTCTGACTGCTTTGAATTTGGAGCTGTCAGAACCACGTGGGCTGTAGCCAGTTTCACTGGCTCAGCTGTGCAGTGGCAGAGAGGGTTGGTTCCATTCTATTTTGCAAACACTGTAATTATCAGTTAACTATTTTTCTAAGTACTGATGATAAAAGCAGCAGGTCATACGAAGAACTTTGCAGCAGGGACTGTTAGAAAAGGATTCCAACTTGTTTTGAAATTGAGGTAATTACTTGGCTTGATGTACCTTTACAAGTACAGTGCTTTCAATAATTCATGCCATGTTTTGACTAGCCCTTCAAACAAATGTATTCTCAAGGAATATAGTGTGTCTGTTCTTGTCTTGTCAGTACCACAACTCCACTAATTCTTATATTGTTTGTTCCTTTCCACAGTGATGTGGAAGCAGTTGCCAAACTCATCACTAGTTTTCTGGAACTGGACAGAGTAGAGAGCCAACATGATCTCTCTCAGAGCAGCGAAACAGAGGCTAGTGATGCTGATGAACCAGAGGTTAAATGTTAATAGTCATCATGAGCTGAAGAAAGCAGAGGCCTTTGAATGTATGGAAAATATACTGTTCGTTCTCCAGGAGATCCCTTGTCATCTTGAGCTGGGTGTTTCTCTACATGTGCATTTACAGTGGGAGGAATCTGTCTTGAGGCACCTCTTAGCGTTCCAATTCCCACACCCCCCTCCATTACAAATATGGCCTTTGTAGCATCCAAAGCAAATTCTGTTTTGTTTCTTCAGCTTGGTACCTGGATGTGGACAGTGCTGACTTGAATTTTGTCAGCTCATCTAGGAATAACTGTTTAGTAATGAATTGTTTTGAAGTCATTTATTGCTTTCACATCAATGAGGTGGAGATAAGCATGTAAACTTCCAGTTATCACAGACACTGCTGCAGGTACATTATATGAAATGTAGAGGAGCTAAATTTGTAACTTATAACACAGTGCTCTTTTTTTTTTCTTTGAAATAATATAAGTGACTGAATATATTACTAACTTGATTTTAAGTGGTTTAGTGTACGCAGTAAGGTGATGCAGGATAATGGCATTCTGTTATATTCTTTACTACTGACTTGCTATTAGACCGTTCGCAATCAAAGTTTGAAAGTAATTGTCTAGAACTTTAAATATCAGGTTGGTCAATTTGTTATTTATTTCTCCTGCGCTTGCCAAAGAGTCATAAATAATAAATGAAAAATGAACATGTGGATCACCCAACAGCTTTGACATGTTCTGTTTTAATCCTCTTTTGCTTAACTTCTAGGCATAGGCAACCCCTAAATGGAATAGCCTAATTCTGGACTTCAACATTGATAATCTTAATAGTCTATTTAGAAAGAGGGGTGAGGAAAAAGCAAGTTTTATTTTAGGTAGGAAAGATGCATCCAACAACATGGCAGCCTCAATTTGTTTAGTATTCCCTGTTTTAGATGATACTGACGTGCTGAATAAAAACTTAAATTTTGCTAAGATAGCTGGGATAGTTCCAGTGTCAGACTTGTGCCCAGGTAGTACTCCAGATCTGTGTAGCATCCTCCATTCTGCCCCATGGTTTTTACAAATGGTTAAAAAATAATATGAATTTTCCAAGATAAATATTTTTAAAGAAGTAAAGCTTCCTCTGTTAGTCAAGAGGTGTTGTCTAGAACTAGAACTTTATGCTTACATCAACATGTTGTTAGTATGGGGGGGGGAGTTGTGAAGGGCTGAAAGATCCTTCAACACGCTAAAACTGCTTGCATTAAAGTTCACCTAGTAGTGTTAATGAATTGTGTGGTGTGAAGACCTGAATTAGAAAATAAGTATACAGTTTGATCTAGGAGATCTGAAAGGAGTACAGGGTAACTAGGTGATCTGCTTTCAGACCTGCTCAGCAGTAATTGTCTGCTGGCAGCCGTTTCTTCTGAGCTGACAGGAACCTTTATTCCTGTTTCAAAGCACTCTACCTCAAAAGTGAAATCTGTGAAATGATTTCAATAGAAGCTAGATCCTGTAAAATTTACCTTCCAGCCCTAACTGAAACTAAGCACGTGCTTATCTGACCAAAAAACAGGTTGCACTAAGATTTCACTTTCAGCCATTTAGACCTAGTATGGGATCAGCTGTGAGACAAACATGTTCCTACTGTTGGTAGCCTGAAATGGTGAACTGTAACACAAAGATAACTGTCCATGCAGCTTGACTGCAGCACACAAGCAGGTGTATTATTCTTAGAGAAGGTATTTGTAACTGTGGCAGGCATCAAAGTAGGTGTCTGCTAATGGATATGCTTGTGAAGTCCTCTGAATTGGTTGGCTAATTCCATGGCTTTTGGTCTCTGCCCTGCATCAGCTAGAATTGGGAAACTGCCATGTACTAGTATGGGAAAAATTAGGTTGCAGGTAGCTAACTAAATCTTGCTTTTAAAGCACAGCTGTAAAATAAGAATAATCATCTAATTTTTTTTTTTTTTTTTTTTTTTTAAGAAACTGCACTGGATGCAACACTCTGGAGAGATCTTCAAATCTGCTCTAATACACAGAGTAGAGAAAACTGTTTCTAGGGAGAGAATGAGATTGGGAGAACTGGTTTTCTTCCCTCTGAAGTGTGTTCTGAGGTATTCTGGAACTGTAAAAATTAAGGTGTTTGGTGTTTGTTTAATGGCATAATGTGAATATAAAGAACTAACCTGCAGAAGCTTCCTTCTTTGTAGCAAGTATATTTGAAGGAAGGACATAGTATGGCTATACATGGTACTTAGAAATTATGAGCCCACAGATTTGACCAGAAGTCAATAAAGTACAGATAAAACTACTTGCATTCAATCTTGGCTATACTGGGCTGCTTTTGTATTTCCATGAGAGCTAATACCACATGGAAGATAAAAACCATGTTGTAGTTTTCCCATTTAAAAAAGATCAGTTAATAAAGGCATTTCTATTGATCTAACCCTACATTGCATTATCCTCCTCTGTTTCTGTTGAGCTTTTTTTTGTGCATCCAACTTGCTGTACATTCTTGATATGTTTAGTAGTGTACATACTTCTGATGCATCATGTGATCATAAAAAGACTAAAACAGAAATGTAAATAAGACTCAACAAGAAAGTGGAATGACCTAGGGTAAGATATAACAGAGTCTGAAATACATTCTGTGGATTAAGTTAATTGATATCCAAGGATAGGGTCAGCTCCTCAAAGATACTGTATAGTGTCTCTCACTCCCTCAATGCATACCAAATTTTCTACCGATAATGAGTAGTCAGTGATGTATGCTGGAATGCACTGTGTTTAAAACATTTTCCTATCAAGTCTCAGCCTTGCAGTGAGAACAGCTGGTGTAATCTTCTCTTGTACTATTCCCATTTTCCATTTGGTGGCTCTTTGTTACCACAATAATTAGAATTATTTTACATGAGAACCTGATTTCTGTAGAATGAGGTAATATGAAAGGGACTGAATACCCTGAGTTCTTAGAATGAGCTAATATGAAAGGGACTGAATACATTCCTGAAATGCTCTGGGTTCTGCCAGCAGGCTTTCTGGTGGACACTACTGGCTTGATATGTACAACTGGGACCTCAATATATAGTGACCCGGACCTATAGCGTAGGTAAAGTACTTCATATAACTCGGCACTTGGATGCCATACCTGTATGTGTATCACAATTTGATGTTATTCTTCCTGATCCAGGTTTTGAGCTTCCTGTCTTCAAAAGCTGGTTTTGTCTTTTGTAGTTGGAACATGCATCCAGTTTTGTGTTTTACTGTAACCACATGCATGGAAGATTAATTTGCAGATTGCAGTTAACATTTGGCTTTAGCAATGTTTGCAGATTCATCAGTGATCAGATGCAGAATGAAGGAACTGTGTTTAGAATAGCAGTTAGGTTGTATTCTTACCTCTTTCCATTAATCCTCTTTCAGCTCCTCTTTTCTTGTCACTTTTCACTGTTTTGCTGAAATTTTTTGAGCAGTGATTTTTTTTCCCCCCACTTCTGTTGGCCTAGCATATTATAAAGCCAAGTAAACGTAGCCTTTTGGGCATCTGATGCAAAGTGGCTTGTACTAAAAGGAATGATGAATGAAGGACTAGTTTTGGCTAGGAAATTACATGCTTTTAGAAAAGTATTACTGGAGATTTATTTGCTTAGTTTTTTTACATCTTTGGCTGTCTAGTAACCTGAGTCTGGACAGCTGTAGTTTACATGTGATTTATTTATAAATATGATTTAAAAACCATTATAAATGACCTTAAATTAGATCTATCCCTGCTTTTCCAAACATCTTCCATTACATCCTTTACAACTGTATCATAAGCATCATTTGGCAGATGCTTCAGCTTCTGAAACTTCTATGTGCATTTGAAATTACTTACGTGTATGCAGTTGGATGTGATCATAGGTTCAGTTCTCATATGGAGAAAAGCTAGACTGAATATTGTACAAAGGGGGAAAGTTGCATACTCTAAGCCATAATCCATATTTTCCCAAAATGAGATGTTTCACTAACTAGTATCAGTTGTGTAAATCTCAAGGTAAATCAAAGTATTTATACTGTATAGCTGAGATCTGACTTCTGTGTTGTATTTACAAAGTTACATAGATGTCAAAAAACCAAGCTGGGTTACGTATAAAATGATGAGCGCTAGTTCTGATGCTGTAGTAGATTGCTCAGAGGCAAAAATACTTCTGGAAAATGTTTGTTTAGAAATTACTTTTCTACTTTAATATTGCAAGTAGAATTTTAGCAAGGCCTCATATGTATTTTTTTAAATGACTATCAATAAAATCAACTTAAGCTTGTTCTGTGTCAGTGTAGATTGGTCATCCTTATTAAAATCTATAAAAATACTGATGTTTGTCTAAACTACTGCTTGGTGCAGGCCTATTGAAGGAGCTATTGGGAGTGAGGACAGAAGGAAGGAAATCCAAATACCTAACCTGTTACTGACCCGGCTTTTACTCTTTCACAGCAGCCTAGAAGCCTGAGTTGTCTTGTTTTCATATAAGCTACTAAGTGACTCTTCACTGGTAAATATACTTAGTCTTTTTTTGTTTGTTTGTTTGTTTGTTTTCTCCCCTTTAAACCAAACTGACAAGCCACTTGCAAAACAAGGGCAGGTTTCAAAAAAGATACTGTTTTGAATATGGAAGGATTTATTATGGTGATAAACTAAGATCTTGTTCAGTTCCAATTTAGTCCCAAAGTATGTGACTTTAATTAAAATGTACATGACAATTTTTGTTAATTAAAGATCTGCATATGAAGTTAACTCTTGTAGCTTTTTCTCATATAACAGCAGTTAAAGATTTGTCTTACACTGCACTTCTTGCACTTTCAGTAGCTAGATCATAGTACTGTTAAAATATATTGTTTCAAGAAAATGTCCATGTGTGTGCTGCTTAAATAGAAGACTTTCAAGAAAGCGACAAAGCAGATGAGATTTATTTTCCCTTGCAGTGATCGTCTCAGTGGTATCGCTAAAAATTATTGAATGTTCAACATAAAAGCAGAATGAAACTTAGCATTTTTCCTTGAAATTCAGGAGACTTTAGATTTGCTTCAAATACAGAAGCAACGGCAGTTCCAATCGGATTTTTGCATAGCTAAGTCAGTATATGCCTTCAGCGACTTGGATGGTGCTTTCCTGTGGGCATGAAACTACGCTTAGATGAAGTTTAATGAAGTTTCAAGAACCCAATATGTTAAGGCAGTTTTTCCTCAAAGTCATCTTAACTACTGGTAACAAGCTCCTCTCCTGAAGCTCTATCATGCTGTGTACTGTCATGTACCTCCCCTGTGCAGCAATTCTGGATTTCTGAAGAAGTCTGAGCAAGCACTTTCATCTTCTGATCTGAAGCTGAACCAGAGCTGGATTCAGGACTAATAGTTTTATATATTTCAAAAACWGATAAAAATCTGATACAGAACAAATCCACTGCTATGTGCTGCTGAGGGACTTGTGATGCTATGGTAAGATACATCTGTGAASATAGCTGATAGAGAATATGAGTCACATTACAAAATAAAGCACCTGCAAAGTATCTGAATCTTCCTAATAGAAGTTGCAAGGAGAGGACATGCTGGCTACTGACTAGAACTTGTGGAATTTCCTCAGGTTGCTGTTGCACATAAAATGCATTATTACCACAAATACCAAATCTGGAAAAATGTGTTTTTCTCCTGCCTTATACAGCTGAATGCTGCCTCACTCCTGCTTGCTGTTACGTAGGGGTCCAGATCTGATTATTTACAGGGCAGGTGATTTAAGATTCAGAGGAGGAAAAAAAAGAAAAAAAAAGAGTTGCAGCTATTACGCTAACATTCTTTTATGCTTTCAGGTCATCTTTGTTTAATGACAGTTGTTGCTTCAACTCTTAAGATGACAAATTTTGTTTAGCTGCAGACTTCTACTAGCTAAGTTCCCTATACAAGACAGACTGCAATTAGGACACTCTTAACTTTGAGCTTTTATTGCCTTATCTAAATCATCCACCACTTGCTGCAGCTTTTGTAGGCTGGGGTGGACGTTCTCCTCCATCCACTCATCTATAGTACACTTGTGGAAAACTTGCTCCATGGCTGCTTGGAGATCTTGCACCACAGCATTCCACTTGGATAGAAGACTAAGCAAAAATCAGAAGGAAGAAATGAGCATAGGCTGCCACAACATACAAGGCACCAAGCATGTTGGTCAATCATTGCATTTGCAAGTAAGCTCTACCTCAAGGAAAGACTAGCTACTGGGCTTCTGAAGGGAGGACAGTCCTTCTTAACTACTTTACAAGAATAGAAGCATCTGTACAGGAGTAACTACATATACAAGGGAAAGCTTTCCAGAGGCCAATTTTGTACTTGTACTCTATGAATTTGTTCAGCAGAATTCAGACAAAGATTGTCATACAAAGACTGAAGGTGTTCTTCTTTTAAACTGTATAATTTCATATTGATATTTTTTCCCCCCAGTGGTGCTGCTGAAATATTAAATGCTGAAAGAGGCAAGAACTCAAAGCTATATGTACTTGAATACCTAAATTATGACAAACTTTATTTCCCCTGTAATGCAAAATAAGTGGCATTACCTTACTGCATCTGGCTGAAAGTGATGCATTATTATAGGGTGAATAATTTTCCTCTTTCTGTGGTAGGGACTGAACCAGCCCGTGACATATCTGAAAAGGGACAACAGTATAAATGCTTTTGGAACAGCAGTGATATAAATGTTTGCAGGCTGACAGGGAGGTGATAAAGCTTTAGCTGGACTTGTCTTACACTGATTCACGTAATTTCAAAGGAGTAAGTAAATCTGCATTTTTGCTGCCAGTAACAGTAAGGCTTAATTCACTGAAGAACTTAATTCTTGAAATAAGACAGAACACAGCATTTAGGAACTCTGCTTAAATAATTTGCTGAATTTGCCTCTAAATACTAAGCTCTGCTGAGATGTCAGTATATAGGGATGTGATACTTGAAATCAAGAACTTGATGGTTAAATGATGAAACACCTTGCTGGATCTACCTGGATGCATACCCTCATTTCTGGAATACATGGCCTCCACGCTCTGGTTAAACAGTAAGAGAATCAATATAAGTCTTATTACCTGTTCCTTTCGAGAAGTTCATCTATTGATGATCTGAGGTAGAAACTAACTTGCGTCACAAGTGTGAGGATGTTGCTTCCTGGAAAGGTCCCCAAACTTGTGCTGTCCAAACAAAATTCATTAGTTTCTGAATGTACCATGTAATTAAAAGCATCTGAACATAGCAGCTGGCATTTTACCTCATGAAAGTATCAGTTTCCAGATTAGACATTCCCAGGAGCTTTTCCACATTTTCTTTAACCTTTTCAGAATAGCCACCTGAGCAGAAGACAGAAGTATGTAAAAGGAGCCTAACCAGAAAAATACTCTTTATGAGCATTTTCGTTAGAGTACTCAGTATTGGCCTACTTCTCCCTGGATGAAGTTTTGTTTGTTTGTTTGTTTAAACAAAGTGTAAAAGGAAGCAGACCAAGAAAGAACCACTGGAACTAGGGGGAGAGGGAAGGACATACAGGGATAGTTGGGGGAAGTACCTTAAACCTCATTCACAGATTAATTGAGCTAGTTAAAGCACTTTCTAGCTATGAGCTCTTTGTTTAGAGTACTTAATATTTTTGTGCCTTGTTTAAAAATAAACAAGCAGTCTTTTTTATTTCTGAAAATAAGAAATGCAAAATATTTATTTGCAACTGTCTGTGAAGAAACGAGAAACTACAGGAAATATTTACCAGACAGTGTACTTGTGTCCTGTATCAGTTTTAAGAAAAAAGGTTAAAATGACAATTTTCCCATGTAAGTAAGATTTAAATCTAAATGTAATTGGTCTCACTTATGTACTCGCAATGTCAAGTCAGCTTCATAAGCATACGGAAGTTTGTGGCCATCTGCAGGTTAAGAGATTGTAACAATATATATAATATGGCTACATTAAAATACATAGGCCACAAGGCTTTCTCTCCCATATTGCATATATGGCAATTGCCATCATCTGAGACATGCCATATGTACAGTTTATTGTTCATAATTCAGGCCAGGATCAGTTGAACACTTTCAAAGTATAATAAGCCTGTGCTAACCTTGGGGCTAGGCCACTTCACTCTTTACGGCTAGAGAATAGAATTGTCATTATGTACCATTCTTTAGTGCCTGTAGGCATATACCCAGTGATGGAATCCCCACAGGGAAGAGCTCACACAAAACAGAGAAGTGATCATACCTAAATAAGAGAACATTCATTAGACATTTTACTATTAAAACACACTAACACAGTGGGAATATTTCAATCACTAAAAAATAGAGAGCTTTAGAAACATCTGTTTCTCTCTCAGAGAAGATACCTTTCTTCTTAAAGGCTCAGCGAGAACAAATATCAAACAAATGACCTACTCGAGCCAAATTAGGATCAGAAATTAGAATTCAGTTCTCTAGTATTCCCTTAGACCGCTCGACTGTTGCATAAAAATCCTTTCTTACTTTGATAAACTTTTCTCTTCTCATGCAACCTCATTCTATTTGAATCCATGTAAGACATTCAGATACTAAGTCAAGTATTGGATTAACTATGCCTTTCATTTTCTTGGGCAGTAATTAGGTACTGGAAGGAGTTATTCAAAAATACTGCTGGATATTCATTTCAAGGATTCAACAGGGCTGCAAGAGTTTGTAGTCTGAGCTGCCTTTAAATTCTCTGGTCCTGTACAGCTAGCGTATTTTTTTTTGTAAATATTTTCATGCACTTTTTCACTTGTTCCTCTGAATGTTAAGAGTCAGGGGATTACAAGAAGAACGTAAGTGGTGTGGGCTAAAAAAGCCCATTATACAGGTGTCTAATAGTAACCAATAGTAACCAGCAGTAGAAGTTGCAGGATTGCTAAATTCCCATGGGAACTTCCTTGCACTTGTTTTAGAGTTTTTGAGAAGAAATTTGCTTCCATGTAATTCTTGGAAACATTTAAAAAAGATGTTCCTTACCTTTGCCAGCCAGTCAGCGCAATACCTTGAAGCACATCTGCAGTACTATGGCTTGCCACTTTCAGCCACTGAAGATGGTTTTTTAAGTGATGTCCTATAAGAGTTAGAGACTGATTCACTCCTGTAGCTCCTTTGAAAGCACTAGCAAACCACACCTTGGAGAAGCCACATCTACGATACTTCTCTATGAGAAGCACTGAAATAAGACACAAAAGAACACATACAGCACAAGTTTTCCTTCATTTTCAGCCTAGACTTTAATGTTCCAATTGAAGGAATTCTGAGCTTGGAACCCTTCTGTTGGAGAGGCAGCTATAAAGCTTACTGGCATGTGAGCAGCTGGGTCATTTTTGCTGATAATACACGTTATATGCATCATAAGCTTTAAGAGAGGCAGGCAACTCTCCTTTACTTCTCTGTAAAAATTAGACTCTGGTTCTTAAAAGTTGAAGTTTAAAAAGAAATCATGGGGGCAGGGAGGGGCAGCGGCTGTATCTGCTGCCTTAAAGGGATATTTCACAAAAACTCTCAAATGATAAGAATTGCAGAGCTGATCTCTTGGAAGATACCTCTGGACTGAGTCTGTACAAGATCACCACCTTCTCTACCAATACAAATCATACCTATTTTTTTTTAAGGCACTGGAAACTTCTAAAGGAATCTTAAAATGATAGTTAATCATGGGATCACAGAGACTTGACAGGAGCTCCAGAGGTCATCTAGTCCAACCACCTGCTCAGAGCAGGTCCAGTAACAACAGGCTGCACTGGGCCCTGTCCAGCTGAGTTTGAGCATCTCTAAGGATGGAGATTTGACATCCTCTCTGGAAGCCTGTTTCAGTGTTATACTGCCCTACTGTTTTCACGTGCCCTAGGACTATATTCTATTTTCCTTGAATTGCTAGATTGTTCGAATGCTATGAAAAGTGTGTATGTAATGAGCACATGCAACACCTGACAACTGGTTCATGTTTCAACAAATAAGTATTTGCATACATTAGATGGCTGATACAGTCTCTCATGGGAATCTATGAGAGTTTTTTTTGGAATTCTATAGCCTTGAAGCTTCCTTTGTAGAACTGTTCAGTATGGAGCTATCTGCTCAGCAGTACTGATTGTAGTACTGATTTCAATGTGAGATGAGCTAATGTAAAACAATGCTTTTGAAAACCGCTTGCTCTTCCGTCAGCAATTCTGCAGCCCTCTTTTAAGGAAACAAGCAGCAGACAATGAAAATCCTTCATAGAAGAAACATGAAAAGAAAACTACGTGAAATCAAACAAGGATCTAGCTATGGTATGTTTGAATCATATTGATTTGTTATGGCTGTTTTGATCTATAGGTAACACAGCTTTGCTTTTTCCAAGCAGCTCACCAGAGAAGTACAAACCTTTGCTCTCCACATCAAGGTCTGCGGCATAGTCCCATATCATTGGCTCCACAAGCTGTGGGACCCCAGACTCTGAAAGGAACAGAATTCTTTTAAGTAATGCAAAACGGTCAGTTAGAGGTGAGAACTAAGTAAACATCAGTGGTGCAGTAACACATAACTAAAACTACTTATGGTTTGTTACTAGAATTCTTCACCTGAAGTGTCTAAGTGCCCTTTCAGCCTCGCCAGGACTTTGCACATAAGGATTCAGTTCATGGGCCGGGGCTAAGTCCTTTGATACACTGAAACCACTAACGTGGGGATCGTGATGGGAATCAGCAGGGACAATTCATGAGAGATCCCCTTCATCCCAAACCCATCCTATTCTCAGTCCTTTGAAGCTATCTGTACACCAGAAGGTCTAGAGCTGCAAATTGTACATACAAGATTTCAGCTGAATTCAAAGGAAGTAATCATCCTTTAAAGCCGAGACTGTCTGCACAGAACAGCATTTCAAGATGCTTTGGAAGTACAAATGACGACAGACATTTGGTTTCAAGTTCCTTTGTAACCAAYGCCCTTACTAGATTTAAACATGAAACACTGACCTTTGAGGAAACTGCAGTAAATTGAGTATTTTAACTGCAAAAAAAAAAAATCAGTATTTTAACTGCATCTCATTTCTCTTTGTTTAGTCTGTTATTGGCTGTGGCAACAGAGTGCAACTGAGCTAGAAGCTGTATTTTTCTTGTGGAAACTGCATGGGTCCTATCTATGTTTTTGGGATGATTTCCCACTCTCACAGCCATATGGCTAAATAAATTTCTACTGGAGGAGCCACAATGACACCATCTAAATATGTTTAGAGCAGACCTGGCTCTGAAAATGCTGAAACTCTGTCTTTATTAGGACTACTCAAATGTTAGCAGTACTTGAGTATTTTTCAATGGACAAGGTTCACAAGGATCAGGGTCACAGACCTATCCCACAATTCAGTGTTGAGAGATCCTCATGATGTGTGCACTATGATCAGCTACACTGTCAAAGATGCAAGGTGACAGCTTCTCCTCGTGAATCTGCTCCACCGGAACACAGCTGCAGCTGATGCACTGAGCAACAACTAACATTAGAAAGCATTGAGATGCATAGAATCTTAGGCTGAGACCACAAATACTACATATATATTTTTAATGCATAGAAGAAATAGAATTTATGGCAAAATCCCTCCATGATGACTTATCTTAAGTTTGTCACCTATATATTACCATCTGGAAAGCTAAAGCACATGCAGTATGACACTTGCCCATGGTGACAAAGAAAGTCTGTGACAAAGCTAGAGACTAAATACATGTCTCTACTTATTAGTCTAATGGACAATATCTCAGCTATCTTTCTATTTGTTTTTTCACTATTTTCATCTGCCAGCAAATCTGTTTCAAATGCTTGTGTAAACTTTTTTGTATGCTTTAAAAAAAAAAAAGAGAGACTCACTCCATCACTGATCACACACCTGACAATGTTTCCTCACAAATTCCTCTCAGCATATCATCCCACACAATAGGTGTCACGGTAGGATAAGATGAGGCGATACAATTCGCAACTGCTTTTATGTGGGACAAGCACAGCTTCTCCAGAGTGTTCTCTTGTTGCTGCAGCCACTGTTTTGACTCCTCTCCTTCACCAAGGTAGTAGACCTGATATACAAAGCAAATAATCCTGACTTCTTGTATAAGAATAAGGGGTATCAAGTTCGACAGTGTCATGGAATCATACAATATTCATGAACTACTGCACAGATGTGACACACTGTGTGGATAGATCTCAAAGCATCCCTTGATGTTGATGATATCGCAAGCATCTCTGTCAGCTTGTGGGAGACTAACCCTGACTAAACATGTCAAGTAAGGGAATTCTCCTGCAGGAATTATAATATCTAAAGAATAATTAAGGCACGCTGGGTGAGTCTTTGGAAAGACTGCCCTTGAGGAAGTCGCTCTCACTAGTTTTACTTGGTTCAAGAATTCCAGCAACCCAAGAGGTCCTATATTAAATGAGGTTCCTGTCTTGTAAAAGCAAATTCATACACGGATCTAGAACTGACTTGGGAGACCAAGAGTCCTATGCAGACAGAAAATTTGGGCCTGTTAAGATGGGTATGCATTTAAACTCTTTGTTGTTTTAGAGTAAGTTTTATCCAAAATGTGTTTATTCTATGTAGGTAATATCTTGCTTTACAAAAGCTGGCAGGTCCCTATCTAACCCTGCCATTATGACACAGCAGAACTCAAAAGCGCTGAACTAAGGCCAACACTGCCAAGACGATCACAAGGAATTTCAGGGCTCTGCATGCCATAGAGATGGCTTTAAGAAAGCCAGAAGAAGGAGAAAACTTAAGGCTCGCCTTCTCAAGGGGACACACTACTAAAAGAACAAAAAATACTTCCCACCACACAGTTCATTTTGAATGAGATAAAATTTGTCTAGAACAATAAGCCAACGTCCTACATGAAAACTCACATGATTCTTAAAGAGTATTTCCAAATTAGTAATTCAGTTTAAGTTCTCATTTGACATAAAACCAAATGCTGAGTTAGCTTTAAGAGACTGCATTTAAGACTTTGGGTTTCTACCAGTTAGATCAACAGAAATGACATCCTGTTATACTGGAATCATTAAGCGTTGAAAAGACTTTTCCACATTAGCTTCTTTGAAGGTGATGTTTTCTGTCATCAAAATTCCACCCAAGCAAGTTCTGAGACACAGGAGCCTCAGACCCTCATCATTATTCCTCACAAAAGAAATTCCTGCCTCAAGAGAGGTCCCACCTCATCACATCCTATATGAAACCATTTTAAGTYTTCATGCAGTGCCATGACATGGTCAATCATGGCTTTGACCAAAGCCCGGGACTCCTCCTTGTGTGGGTTGAGGGCGTTGGGAAACGTCTTCACCTCCCGGAGATGAGCGAACTCCTTGTGCTTCAGTACGAACTGCAAAGCAAAGGAGAGCTTGAGCAGGGTGGGGTGGACTAGATGATCTCCATAGGTCCCTTCCAACCTCAACCCTTCTGTGAGAGCTCGGGCACCAACTGCACGATGAAGGCAACTACAGCATCTTCTCATGTCACCAGAGTGCTGCTGATGGCTATGCAGAGAGAAACTGAGGGGGTCTCTGGCCGCATGTGTGCACCAGGGAGGGCAAGTGGCCTCTCACCAGCGGCAGGGTAGGACGCACCCCGCTGCCCCACTCTCTGCCGCTCCGCTGGGGTGACAGACGCCACACGGGTGCTCAGTATCGCTTCGGGGTCTGCAATATGCAGCCGAAAGGACACGGCTTAAGATGAGGTTTTCCCGACGGAAAAGACCAGTCACGGCTGCGAAACGAGGCGGCAGCGCTCACCTCCAGGTGCCCGAAGGTCTGCACCAGCGGCACCACCTCCAGCCCCTGCGCCTTGGCCAGTCGTAGAACCGCCCGGATTTCCTCGGCACTGCGGAGAAGGAGGCAGCGAGGGAGCGAGAGGCGGGGGAGCGGCGCTCGCCGTTAACGGCCGCGCTCCGGCTCTAGGCAGCCGTTAACGGCCGCGCTACCTGTAAGCGTGCTGCGCTCGCAGCGGCTCCAGCGCCCCCGCGTAGGGAAACGTGTCCTCGTACTCCAGCAGCAGCCCGGTGGCGCCCAGGGCGCGGAGCAGCGGCAGCACCTGAGGGAAGGGGAGGCGGCAGGACAGCGGGCCGCGGCCGCAGCCGCCCCGGCCCGCTGCCGCTTACCTCCACCACGTAGGAGGCGCGCGGCGGCGCGCCCTTGAGGTCCAGGTGCACCAGGCGCCGCCGCAGCCCGCCCGCCGCCATGCCCGCGAGCCAGCGCTGCTGCCGCCCTCGATTGCTCTGGTCTGCAGAGCGCCTCGCCACCGCCTCCCGCGCGCGCTCCATGTGGCCTCCGCCCGCTGCTTCCGCGATGCGCCGCTCGCGCCTGCCCCGCTGAGGCAGCGCCGCTAGGCGGCCGATTGCTCTCCCCTGCTCCCCCCGCAGGCCGCGCGCCGCTGGCCGAGCGCGTCGCTCTGTGCCGGCGGCGCCATGGCTGCGCAGCGGCGGGTGGCGCCGCGCGGCCCCGACAGCGGCGGGGCGTATCTCGGGGACCATCACCACCGCCGCCGCCGCCGCCGCAGGTACCGGCGCGGCCGCGCGAGGGCGGGCAGGGGCCGCTGCGGCTGTCCCCAGCTACTGCCGGGTGGGCTCGGGGGACGCGGCCTGGGCGCCCGCCGGTGGCTGTGACAGGGGGCGGCGGCGGTTAGGGCGAGGCCTGTAACCACCGGGCTTGGAGAGGGGGGAGAGAGCCGCGCATGCGCTTGGGGGCGGGGCGGGGGGCCCCGCGCGCCTCACGCGCGCCTCACGCGCTCTCCCCTCAGCGGTGCGGGGAGCGGCGCCCCGCGGGAGCCGCGGCGGAGGTGGCTGGCGGCGGCCGCGCTCCTCCTCCCCGCCGCACTTCTCGGCGCCCTCCTGGGCTGGAGCTGCCTGCGCGCCGAGGAGGGCGTCGCCGAGGTGCTGGCTCGCCACCAGGAGCACCTGCGGGACAGGTTCGTCGAGGTGCCCTGCTCTGAGGACTACGACCGCCACAGAAGATACGAAGGTACTTGCGTGCGATTAGGACGAAGCAGCGTGTAGAGGGCTGCAGCAGGCCCAGCGTGTCCAGCTGTCTTGCACAGCTCTGGCTCTTCTAGCAAACACCTGCCTCTGCACGTTACCTAAACCCACAGATCTTCACGCGTCTTGGGGCAGCCCAGAAGCTGCTGTTCCTGAGAGAGCATTTTCCATCATTCCTCTGTAATTTTTTTTTCTGGAGCCGCTTTGTGTAGGCGGTGTGAAACAAACCTTTTGCTAAATCTGGTTCTCTCTCCTTTTCTTGCTCTGCCAATAGTTGTAATGTGCTTGTGGGGGAGTTTGTTACCTGTAAATACCACACAGTGTGGAGTGGAGCCAGTTTGGAACGTTGTTTGTGCTGCCAGCATGTGGTAGTTGCACAAGTGCCAGCTCCCAGTACATGTTTTGAGATGTATATGTTTTAGTTAAAAACAAAAAACCTGACAAAAACCAAAAAGGAAACCGCAACTTCCAAACCACTGTTTTCCTGTTAATGTTGTCACTGGTTGTCTGTGACAACCGGTGCTGTCTGCAGTAAGCTTCTCTCTTCCATCTATGCATCTTCCAGCTGATGGTGTTGTCTGTCGAATAGGTATTTGTTTCCCGTGGTACTTTTTTCTTTGGAGTAATGAGCAACAAGAGTCTAATTTATGTTCTGCTGAGGATAAGCTATGCTGATTTTTTTTTCTTTTTCCTTAGACTTGTGAAGTATATCTTGATGAACACTTTAAGCTGGTACTGCTGCCAGAAAGCAGCAGATTCTTTCTTTTTGCTAGTCTGCCTGTCTATCCAGCTGTGCGTTCAACTTGATTGGTGAATTATGCTATCCGATTTTTTTTTCTTTTTTGAGTTAGTTTTCAGCCAAATCAATTGTTTGTTTTGGTTCGTTATGTGGCTGCCAAAATGCTTACTGACACAAATCTGAAGGTAGTATGAAGGCTGGAGGAAGCTGCTGGGTGCAGAGGAAGAATGACTGTCTTTCAATGCTCATTCTGGTAGGAAGTATTCGTAGGAAGTGTTCCTCAAACTACAGTGTAGAAGCGGTGCTCCACAGATGTGGAGGTAATTTTCCTTTCCTCCTTCAGGAAGCCGTTCTGAGTACCGTTGGTTTGTAACGTAGCAGCAGAGGTAGTGCATAATCTGTGGTCAGATGGTTTTCCTCAGTGCTGCTGTTGTAGTGTCTGCCCTGGATGAGGTGTTTGATAGGATTTTGCAGGCACCATCCCAGATGTTACTGAGAACAACCAAGCTGCTGTCTGGAAGATACTAGTAAGAGAGCTTTCTTAGTTTGGAGACTTTTTGACTCTGAACCCATGAAAACACATGTTCTGTTTTAACTTTTTTGTGGTTACCATGAGGAGAAATTGGCTTTACTTTTCCACTTCCACAGGCAGAGAAATTTGTGCAGCTATTGTTGCTACAGATTTGGCAGTTAGGACTGAACTACAGCTGAAACTATCCACGTTCTGTTATCAGGGCTTTGGCTTACCAAAAGAAATCCAAAAAGAACAATTTAACCTTCCCCCCCCCTTCTCTGGTTTGTTAGGGGAATTTTCCAGACTGGGATTTAACTTACTTTTGGTCTTGGTAATTCCATCAGCTAGCCTTTTCCTTGCAAGGAAGCAAGGAAGTTTGAGTACACCTCTGCTTGGGAGAAGGAATGAACACATTCTCTAGTCTTGTAATGCAATGGGGTGCACACTCTGCAAATGCTGGCTTCAGGGTGAAGTGTGACCTGCCTGAGCTTCCACAGGCACAAAGTGGAGTCATCTTCTACGAGTTTGTATCCACACTTTCTAATTACGCTTGTGCATTCCTTTTCCAAATTTACGTTCAATTTTGCCTTTTGGCGGATGTTTTTACATGTATTCCCCTGCACTGTGCTTTGAGAAGGAGATCTGTGCTATTAGACAAGTGTGAACATCTGTTCTGTTGAGCAGTAAATTGAATCTATACTGCGGTAACAAACTTTGCGGTTGTTTTTTTTCTTGTCTTTTGCTCTGTGTCCGCAAGAGGGTGGTCGTGAGCTGGCTAAGTTTCCTCCCTGTCTTGTGACTGCCACACTCCTTGCTCCACATGGGGGTTGCAGATAGCTTTGTGAGGCAGTAAAATGTGGATTACAGTTCTCTGCCAAACTGGATTCATCTCTGGGGCTCTAGTCACTTTGTTGGAAATCGCTATCTATCACTGAGCAGCTTTTAATTTTCTATCTTTACTCTGGCTTGATATCCACAGCTGCGGAGTCTTTGTCAGAAAGAGGCACATTTCCGTCATCACTCGATATCTGATGCTCAACTGCAAAGGTCACACAGTTAAGATGAGCTTTTTATTTATGTACTTGTCCCTGCTTCAGCCATGGCTAGCCCAACTGAGCTTCTAGTTTGCTTCAGTGGAGACAATAGTTGATGTCACACAGCAGTGAGTTTATTTTCATAGCAGTGCCTACCAGTAAACATCTCATCCAGAAATGGAAGGCATTATTTGTCAGAGACCAGGCGCTTAGCTTAGTATGTTAGCAGAAGATACGATGTTCTGTGAACAGTTTGGCTAAATCGTGCAGCCAAATCTCAGCTATTTCTGGCTCTCTTAAGACATGGTTTACTCCTTAAAACTACTGTGGCTTCTAGCTTGTCTGATGAAACTTCTGCATTGTCTCGTGTGTATGCTGACGTTTTCTATGTCAGGGTACAAAGCATCCATGATGCCAAGTTGCTTAGGAGGCAACTGTAAAATGCTTTTCCAGAGACCAGATCCATGGACTGGAATTCAGGGAAGTGTATGAGCAGTAGAGGAAAAGGGCAAGCACCTAGACTGCTGCTGTTACTGTGGGAATGTCACTCAAACTATCTTTGTTTTCTTGTCCTGCCGTTTGTACTAATTGAGCATTGTGATGGGACTTTTGTCTCTTGAGAATCATTCCAGTCCCTGCAATGAGTTGTGCTTGAGTAAGCACCTCTGTAAGTAGGAGACAAAGCTGAAGTCTGGGCACTTGGACCCGTGTCCTGTTGTTACTTTCTGTGCTCTGTGTGCTGAATAGGAAAGGTGGCTGTTGGAAGTGCTTGTGTGGTTGCGTGCTTAGGTATACATCTCTTGCCTTGCCAGAAAAAATACTGCCTCGGACCCAAAGCTGAGTAGCTTGTTAGATATGTGAATGATTTTATGTTCACCAGGCACAAATTTGAAGAAGCTACTGAATAGTTTGTAATACTAGACTGAATTTCTAGTGGGTATATATTCTCTGAATATTTTCTTAACAGTTCGGTGGTTCCATCTATAGTGTCTTTTAGACAAGAGTGACACGTTTTTTAATGCTAAAATTGTTTTCAAATAAACAGGCTTACTGTTCTGATCCTTCATCAGCTTTGATCCAGTGTTTGTATCTTAACGTTGGCATGTGACTGGCTTTATGCTGGACTATCTTTTCCTTCTCAGCTTGAAAAAACTTCTGCTATTACCTTCAAAATACCTCCTGCTTTGAGCATTGTCTTTGCTGATTCCTTGTCAAAGACCCTAGTCATGCACTGATTGTCCTCTGTAATTATAGCATTTTGCTAAACTTGGATTCTCCAGTACTAGCCTTTCCAGAAGGGAAAGTCCTGTTTGCTGCTGGGAATGCAAAGTACAAACCTCTTCTGTAATCAGAAGTCTTTGCTAGTTTCCTTTTTCAGAATGTCACCCCCTCTACATTCAGATAGGTTTGTCCTGGAGTAGTGATGATCTCCTTTGGGTTTACTTGTCTCCACTTATTCTCTCCTTGAGCATCAGCTTCCCTTTATCTCAATTTTCTTTGTCTTTCAAGAATTAAAGAGACTTTTTTCAATAGCAGAGGGAAAGTCATTTCCCCTTTTTATCTCTGTCAGTCAAAAGAGTTTCATTGCTTTTCTGTGTTCAACTTTCTTCTGGAGTCCTTAAAATCTCACTTTTCTATCAGTCTGTTAGCTCAACCTTTTTTAATCCTGTTTTATAACAGGACAACTGAATTTTACACTACAGGTTTCCACAACTGTGCTTGATAAAGTTGTTGACATCTCTATTCCTGCCACAACAGAACTTTAGCTGCAGTGTGTAATATGCATTATGTGATTTGTGATTAGTGATAATGGTTCTGCAAATCTTTGAGATGTTAGGATTGCTAACTAAATATTTAGCCAGACTAACTAAATGTGTGGTAAGTGAATCAAAATTAATTCCTTTTGGCTGCTTCTATGTGTGCAGCTGTAAATTTAAAATTGGATGATGGAAGCTGTTACTGCCTCAGCCGTCTGTCCCACATTTGCTAGCCTGCAGGCAGGGATGTCTGATTCTTGTCAGTCAGCTTCTGGGATGCTCTTCAGCCTGACACTTGTAATTGAGTATCTGATTTTAATCTGCCACTGGTGCACATACATTGGAGCCCTTCAAGGCACAGTAACATAAAATGTGTACTCTTTAATATTAGGACATACAAAGTAGTTTGCAGTGTTTGCTGGCTACTACTTGTTGCTATTCAGAACTGCTAGGTTGTTGAGCTCCAGATGAATACAGCATTTCCACTGCTTGTGTTTTTCTTGTATGATCTGTGGTGTTTGACTTRCAAATTGTCGGTTCCTGGAATTAAGTGATTGAAAAGTGCCAGAACATCCRCAAAAACTGTATCTAGCCTTTATGATTGCAGGAAAAAAAAGAATTACCATGTGCCTGGAATATGGCACAGAAGCTCCTCTTTTCTTCCCTCTCCCACTCCCAGATCTACTACTTAGAACAACCTTCCCCCTACAAAGCCCTAGTGGGTTTTTGTTTGTTTTTTTGTTTTGGTTGTTTGTTTCTGGTGGATCTGAATTCTGTACCTTTGAGGCCGATATTGTATTGCAAAGTGCTCTCTCTATGCAAAGCATCTTCGGGTTACTGACTGAATCTTACCAGTCTTTTATTTTTTATTATTATTATTTGAAGACATTACAGTTTCTGAGGAATAGTATGATTCACTTCTGCTCTTCTTCCCTTTAATTTATAGGGTCACGAGAAAACTGAGCTAGAGGAGCACTGTTCCTAGTTCATTCCTGTTACAGTGATGGGTTCAGTGCTGCCATTGCAGTCTGGATGCTTAAGAGCATAGTGTCTAGCATTATTTTAGGCTACTAATTTCTGAAGTCATCCTGAAATAATTTAGTATGTGCTCCCTGGAACTTGAACCTTCAGCTGACCTCAGTGAATTGTTGCTGGATAGTTAGAAAATGCATTGGATTTTCTGGAATGTAATCCAGTCAGATGGTCTTTCCTAATCTTGGTCTGCCCACTACCTTTTTATTCCAGTGGCATAGAAGAAGAAGAAAAATATCTTTTCGAAGTTGTCAGGGATGAGTTTTTGACTACATATCGTCATGGTGGCTGACCCATGAAAGTGATTGATTTTTTTGGTATGGGAATAACTGAAGTCTGAAAAATGATTTGACTGGTGGAGAGCTTGAACAGAGAGAGCTGTATATGTGCCCACACAAGTGTGTTTGGGGAAGGAGGTGCTCTGGATGCTTATGTGTGTTTAGACAGTCTGTTTGGTGTGGGTGCCTTTGACATACATTTAAACTGAAGTCACCAAGTAGCCTCCTTTTCTTTTCCAAAGCAAGGAAACTGTATATACAGATTGGTGTGTTGTTGTCTGTACTCAAACCACTCATTTATGTATCTCTTTCTCATTGCTTCTCTCTTTCTTGGAATGCTGGTGTCTTTGCAGCGCACTCAGAGATGCAGCCAGAGCATGACTCTTAGGATAGAGTGTGAGTTCCTACAAAGCACTTGCACTGTGACAGATTCCTCTTTCTATCACGTTGTGGTCATTGTTTGAATTAGTTACTTTTGATCAGAGCAGATGGAGGCTTTTGACTTGGATGGGTGAATTGACTGATTTTTCAGGAGTGTTTTGCCCCTTATATTGTGTTCTGATAAGCAAATAATCCTCCAAGAGGAGCTCAGTTCAGCAGCTGTAAGTGTGTTGGCACATGTCAGAAAGCACATTCACCCAAACGTTTCTATCACATTATGTCTATACATGGACTTTCCTGAGCAAGGTGCCAAATGCCACATCCCAAAGTCACTCAAAATTGATYATTGTTGTTGTTGTTATCTAAAGATTGCTCTGGAAAGGACTTCTAATTCCATAAGAACTTTCATATACTCTTTATCTGGAACTCTTACTGCTGGCTTTTTTCCATAAGCTTTTAATATTAAATGTTGCATTTCTCTGAAATGGACTTGAGGTTTTTTTTTTGTTTTTTTTTTGTTTTTTTTTGGGGGGGGATACATGTCCAAACTGTGTGTTTTTGATCAAAAATCTTGTATGAAAAACTGCCTTTCAAGATAGATTTGTTTAGACACTACGTACAGAATGCTATTAGCTCTTTTCTGACTCATCTGCATTTTTTTTTTAAACGCTGCTTTTAATATCCTGACAGTATGGTAGGAACATTGTTCTGGTATTTTAATTCACTATTTTCTTATGTTACTGTTGCTCTTCTAGTGACTTCAAGTGGGCAAATACAGTGGTTCTCAGCACTTGCCTGCAGGAATCTTTGTTAATAAACTGAATCATTTATGATTGACTAGAGAAACCTAAGTTGAATTAAGTTGCTTATGTATTAATACAAGAAATAGCAATGTAAACTAGGCATATTGCTACTATGCAAAGACTGTATATCTATGAAGGAACCCTCATTATTTGTAATATCTCTTTCACAGCTTGAACTCTTAGCTGTTTAACATATTTTTCTTCTGTCAAGCAGTGATTCCACTGCTTTGTGCGAGATGTGCTCTCTCTTCCTTGTTATCCCAAGAGTTTTTCAGCTCTTGGAGCATTAGTGGCAAATTGAATCAGTGATGCAGATGCAGTACAAATTATACAGAACAGCATCAGTTGTAATACCTCTTGGTGCTTTGCTGGGCAGTGGCCGTGCTTCTCTGGACCAAAATCATTGTAAATGTCACTTGATTATTAGTATTTCTTTTATTGGTTTTCAATTGATATTGGTTTTATTTTTATCTGCTTTTCTTTCCTTTTGCTTGTATCTTTGCCTGGTGCCAGGGTGACTCTTGCAGACAGGTGGGAACAAAAGGAGTAAATTATCATTTCACAAATTGGTTACTACGATTTCAAAAGAGCGGTTTTAATTTAATCCTTTTCCAGATTTTTTGTGTAACTTCTACTGTTATCAACTGCAGAGCAAGGTGCTCTCCACRTCCTGAATCTGGATCTCTTAGATGGCGTGATGCTGCTGCAGTGTCAGGTCCCTTGTTGTCTGCATCCAAATATCTCTTCTCTTCTGCAGCTAGTTTTCTCTTCCAGGACCGTTTTTTTTTTCTTTCTTTTTCTTTTTCTTTTTTTCCCCCCTGATTGACATTCTTTGGTTTAGCGACAGAACCAGTGTGTTGGATCTATGTCTATGATTTAAATGCTTATGTGGAAAACCATTTGTATACAGATACCTGATATTAAGTGGTTTCAGTTGCTAGAGATCTTGGCTGTGTTTGAACTGTCAATTCCAGATGGAAGGATCCATGTGGCACTGCAGAGGTCTGAGCTCTCTCGTGTTCTTGCCCTGCTTGTCTGAAGGCTGAAAAAGAGTATGTAAGATCAAATCATCCAAAATAGTTGTCTTTCCAGAGAACAGTTATATAATCAGGAATTTTGGTTTTAACTGCTGCACTTAGCAAGAAGGGCAAAATCACTAGATATATGTATGTCTATGTATCTCCATACAGATAGAAAAAAAAATACACGTGTGTCTATTATAGCCTTACTAAACAGCTCTAAGCAGTTGATTTGAAAACTGACATCATCTTTACTGTATCAGCTTGCATTATGAACTTACCCATTTTGACAGAAAATAACTTCTCAGCTTAGCTGGTGTAATTTGGATGAGTGTAGGCTGGGACTTGAACCTGGGCAGAAGCAACAGTGCCATTGCTTGCTTTGTCTCCTCTCTCTATTGGTYGAGGTGCAAAACCCATTGAAGTGGAGACGTAAATTCATGTAGTTTGAACAATCTAAAATATTCTGAGACCAGCAATATCCCTTCTGAATGTTGTGAATTTGAAAGGGGAATAGGAGAATATTAATTGATACTTGTTCTGAACCTCTCTTGAAAGACTGTTTCTTTTCTTTTTTGTGATGCAGGGTGCACTCCTAGAAAGTGTGGAAGAGGCGTAACCGATGCAGTGATCACGAGGGAAGAAGCTGAAAGAATCCGTAGGTAATCTTTCTTTTCTTTCCATTTTCTTTTTAGTAGGATTTTAGTTTGAATTATAGAAGCAGGCACGTGCTGATGGTGTGCTAGTGTTGGAGGTGCGCTTGTGGCACAAAGCTTACTAGCTGAAGGAGGAGGGGTTAAACAGGCTAAAGCGCTGACCTTATTTTCTAAGCCATTTTATATTTTTGCTGTAATTGAGGCTTTTCTCTTTCATACAGAATCTGCCTAGTTCGGTGTGGGGCATGGCAGCTGTAGAGAGTAATTTATGTCCAAAAGGAAGCTGTTATGCTCTGAATTAAATATGTTTTAAAGAATTTTTCACTTGGCGTTGTGTTCCACCTGGTCTTTAAAAACAACAAAACACCAAAATCCTCCTTTTAGCCTTGTGTCTTTCTGGATAGTCATGAGCTGGTGCTGACCATGTAACATCTTTTATGAATACAAAGTGGTGGGTTTTAATCAGATAGTAGGAGACACTGTAAAATTACAGTTAAGAGGGTGATCAGCATCTGAGTGCTATCTGCACTTGACAGTCATGTAAGTGGGAAATATCACTGTAATGCTCATCATGCTCCCAGTCCTCAAGCTGAGGTGCAGCTGGTATAGTGCTTTGTTCACTAGTCAGGCTGGTACTTTGGCCATTTCAAATTCTGGGCTCTTATTTTTGATACAGCATTTCTGTGTTATGCCCTTTAAAATGAAAATCTGATTTGTGTGTGTGTTTTATCTTATTTGGTCAGGATCTATTTGAAAACCAATTTTTTGGAGGTGTTTTGGGGATTTACGAAAAAGGACTACAAGCTCAGAAATGTTCTGCCATGCAGACACTTTATTTTCATGACAGGCTGCATGATTTAAAGAGTTTCAGATAAATGGCAGCTTCTCCTTTCCACTCAGTTAGGTTATATGTGATGCATCAGCTAACATTTACTGAAGAACTATTTAATGTCATTATTTACAACATAAACAAATCAGTTCTCACCTGAAGTTATTATTTTGCCCGCAGAATAGCAGAGAGGGGACTGTCCTTGGGAGGATCTGATGGAGGGGTGAGCAGTGTTTTTACATTCTTTTACTGTAACCAAACTTTGAGATTATAAATGCGTTTGGGGCTAGAGTGGTGAGGAGCTGAGATGGAGAATTTTTCTTTATATTCAGATTTGGGAAAGTTTCACCTGTTGTTATCATTGTTTCACCTGATATTATTGTACTTACGATTGCTGAGAAAAATGTGTGAACAAAGGAAGCCGAGAAACTTATGCAGTGTTGTCAATCTGAAACAATATATTTAAAAGATTTAACTTTCTCTATTCAACTCATCAGGATCCCTTGGATTTTTTCAGTTTTGTGGTTGAAAAATTTACCTTTTTGACTAGATTACTCAGACTTTTTACATGTACTGCTTAACTCCTGTCAAGAGTGCTGTCAAGACAGTTTTCTATCTTCTGTTCTCTTGGGACCTACATGGGATTTTCATTAGACTTCCATGAAGAGGGATTAAGAGGGCAGTGTATAATGCAGACACAGTTTTATGGACTTGGACCACAGAAGGTTGAGAGTTAGTGTCCAGCTGAGGGTCAGGAAAGTGGGAAAGCTGAGGCAGGGAAGGCTGGGAGGAGTGATGAGGAAGGTGAAGGCTCCAGACTGCACAGAGGTGGGCAGGAATCCTGAGCTAGGTTACTTGGACAACAAGCCAGACTGTCTGACAAATATAAATCCATTATCTGAATCATCTTGGAAGCATCAATGTGTGGATTTTTAAAGGAGAGAGAAACCGGGAAAAAGAAGATTCTGTTGTTGAAACAAAATAAAGTTCTGTTAAGAAAAGTGATGTCCTCAGAGAGGTCTGTGCTGTGATCCAAATCTCGTGTTTCTTATAGTGTACAAATGTGAGAAAGTTGCTGTATACTGTTACTCCAGGTGGGAAGATGCTGGAGGAACATTTGTGTGGTGCTGCGTTGAGGTTTTATCCAAAGTAGTAGATAAGCACTGAAAGATGCTGACCAGGGTTTTCTGGGGGTTGTGTTTAGGAGAAGCTTTTGGACATAGTCTCCTTACTTTTTTTATATATATATATATATTTTCCACCCGTTCTGCCTCTTTCTCTTTGTCCTATGATGTGTACGCTTGTATATTCTCCATGTCATGGAGTGAATCAATGACTGATATTGCTGTGTTGGCTACCAGACCTGGTCAAATATTGGTGGATGTGTGCTGATGGTGTATAGGTGAAACTGACTTTCTTTGAGCCTTTATCCTCTCTGAATAGTGTACAAAATGTTTCAGGTCTTACTTCATCTAGCTACTTTGCCCATAAGCCTCCCAGCTTCAAGCATATTGGATTGGATGTGGTCTGTTGCTTTGAATTCCTTAGGCTTTAGAGCATGTTTGGAAAATTCTGCCCAGTTGTGCTTATTGTTCTAAGACAATGTTTTTTTCTTTTCTTTTTTTTTCCCYGAAGATTTGCTTAAACAATTCCTTGTTTCTATTCTTTTTTAGACAATTTGACCTCTTCACTGTTCCTGATTAAACTTCCTCAAATTCTTACTGGGATGTTGAGTGCATTTGCATTCTCTCTCTTTTCCTCCTAACCATGTGTCTGACTTATGTCAGTCATACTTCTTATATTTGGATTCAGCAGAAGTGGACTTGTGAGTGTATATGGCTTGGTATAATTTAATAATTTGAAGAGCTAAACATGCAGTTTATGACTCTGTTGGTTCTCCTCCCATTGTCTGCCACCCTTCCTGCTTCCCTGGAGAACTAGTATAGCGTGCACAGTTCTGGTTTCCCTCTCCATCCTTTTGTGTTGAGAAAGTCCTGGCAAACATCTGAATTACTGAAATGTCCCAGAAGTCATGCTCCAGTCTGTCTTTCTTATCTTCCTTTGTAATCATTCCTAGATTTATATATATATATGCACTGAGGCTAGAAGAGACCATTGCAATCTTCTAGTCCAACTTCCAACAGAATTCAAGCAAGGGCATAACACCCTTCTTTCCCTTGTAGGTCTCTGCAGTCTGCGTCTGTAGGATAGTTTTGCACTCCGTTCTTTCTCTCATTCACAGAATGTCATTTATGTTAGTTATTCTGAGGCTGTTTGCCTCAGCCTGTTTTTTTCTTCTTTATCATGACCTTCCCCTTTCTTCCCTACCTAATGTTTTCTTGCATGCTTGTTACCCTTTTAGCCATGACTCATTCATTCACATCTTGATAGGTGCTATCGTCATAACTTCTCTCCAGTGTAAATGAAACTTGACTCATTTATTATCAAATCTACTGGCATTTATTTAGAAGCACCAGAGGAGAAATCCTTTGGTGCAACCAGTCAGCTCTCCTTTGTTTCTTGTGTTGCAGCAAAATTGGTAGGAGCAGCTACCTGGACCTCCTTTTTTTTTCAGGGAAAAATAAATTTCTTAGTCACTGAAAGCAGCAAGCAGTGTGTATAGCTATTATCTCATGTAGTGGTTTCTGATGTGGACACACAGGCTCATGTGTTGAACAGCATCCCTGCAGGCAATATTACTCCTTGCTCTACCTTCAGCCCTCCCAGCCAGACCCTGCATTCCTCCAAATGCTATCAGTTCTGCATTTTCCAGGGGGAGGATAAAGCCTCTGCATAATATTTGTCCTATCATGTATCTCTACTACAGGCCACATAGTTTCCATCCTTCATATTTAGCCTTGTAATACCATTTGTAAGTAGCTGCCACTTCATACTTGGCAATGCATCCATCACTTTATTATGTTCTCTTAAAAGTGCATGTTGGTGTAATTGGACTTACGCTAGGCAGCTTGAGAAGAGCTGGCATGTCTAATCTGTGTCCAGTGTAAACTTTTTCCACGCACTGTAGCCAAATACTGCACTTAGTTTCCACAGTAATTACCTGCACCTCCTGAAATCTGTGTGATGTATAAATTAGATGAGTTACATTTGTTTCTCGTAACTAATCAATGCAACTTTTAAAAGAGGCCTGACCTTAACAAGAATATTAAGTGTTGGCCTTTTACACTCAAGATTTAAGTAGAGAAAGCTGTTTAAAGTAGTATTGTTTTGAGAACCTGACCATGACCGTTAAGTCTGATGTTGCCTAGGAATAGATGGTAATGTAGAGCCTCCATTGCCCTTCCCTTTTCTCACCATGGGCACTGGAGGAGTGGAGAAACTTTTGAGCTCTACCAACTTCTCTATAGAAAAGTAGAAATGAGTTTTGCATTTTTCTCTTCTGGACAGCTTGTGTCTGCTGTTTTCTTTCAAAATCTTAAGTAAACTTTTTAAGGAGTGGAGGAACAAGGTAGAACTGCTGTAGCAGTGAATATATAGTTAATAGTTTGCAGTCCCTTCTGGTGAGGATCAAAGCAAGGACCTATGGTGCTTTGTAAGATGGAGAAGGTGACCCTTTTTGCTGTGTTCTGGGAAGTGCTGGTTACTTGCGTGTCCTTCTTGAATCCTTTCACCAATGGGAGGGTAGAGAGTGAGAGATGAACAATATTCARGGTCCAAAAGCATGTACGTTTGTACTTTATTCTTTTAAAGGGAGTCCAATTTCCTCTCTGTAAAAGTTCTGTAAAGTGGGATGTTGGGGTGTTTTTCTCAGAATTTCTCAGAAAAAGGTGTGTGGGGGTATGTTTGCCACTTTTAGGTAAACTTTGTAGAGCTTTCAACTTGGGACCACCTACCTGCACTACAGACTGGTGAACTTTGATCAGATAGTGAAGTTGAAGTAACATTGTTGACACAGGCTTCCACTGAGCCTAGGAAATGGTGCTGGAAATGTTTAATATTCTGAAATGGCAGAGGCCAACAGAAATGCATTTCAGTTTCTTTCCAGGATGGCCGTTAAACAAACAGACACTCTGTACTCAGGTATAATCAAGCCTCTGTCTGCCTCTGCATTGAATTATTGTCTTCTATCTGACAGAGCCCTGAGCAGTATTCTTTGTCCTTTTTATTCTTCTTCATCTGAAGACTTCGTGTTATAATCATCCCCTTCTTGGCTGGGAATAACCACAGTTCTTGAGGAGAGTCTTACTTGATCCAGTTGATCATTTTGGATTCCCCACAGACCTGTGAGCAGCTTGAGGAAGCAAGAAGAAATACATATGTTTAGGAGGCATGCTAGAAGTACTTGAGAGGCAATTTTTTTTTAGTTAGATCTATCTTTTCAGATATGTGTCCTGCTGCTTCCCTTTACAAACCACCTTGCCATGATCACAAGCATATTTTTGCAGCTCGGAGGCAGCAGTTTTACTTGTTCTATCTGTAACTTAGACTATTGCACAGATCTGGAGATTGATGAAATGAGAATGTTTTCTGATGCTTGAGTAAGGCTTGTCCCAAGAGCTGCTCTTGGATGAGTGTGAGTTGTGCTTTCCCTAACATTCCTCTGCAGCTTTTGGAGAACTTCTGTGAGAAAGGGAGGTCTGAAAAGCTCATGCTGTGTCCATTGAAATACTTCGTTACTTTTTATACATTTGTAAAGATGAAAGAGTAAACAAAATTATTTGGATAAGGTGTATTAAAGGAAGGTTGTTACTGTCTTTTGCTTTTAAATGTGAATTTCAGTGGGCTTCCTCTCTTGCAGTGCTGAAGCTCAAGGCGATTGAGCCTGCAGGAGTTTTCTTTTGATGTGAGGTTGACATGGATGTCTTTTGCAAGTGTGATCCCGAGGAGGAGGGAGAACCGTGCTTGGAGGCTCAGGCTGAATGTGAAGCTGTATTGCTAGCCCAGTGTTGCAGCTCTGACCCTTCTGTGCCTTGAGGAGGGCCTGGGAATGAGTAGCAGCAACATCCCGCTTTTGGGTAAAAAAGGGCACTGTCCGAGCCATGCCCAAAAGCTCTTGTGTTGCTGGTCATGTGGCATTTAGCATTCTTCGTAGGCAGTGCTCTGCATCAAGAAATACCAGATTTCATGATGAGAGCGCTTTTTTTCTGGATATTGTACATCAAAGATGTCAGTATAATTTTTGTGCTAGTGAGATTAATTGACTGGTGCTACTTGATGTTTTCAGTATAGAAAATAAGACCTCTATTGAGCAAACAGTTCTTTAAAACTGATGCAAAGTGAACATGTATTTTATGGACAGCAAGGGACATTCAAAAGTGCACTTTATTCAATTTAGAGAAATGTTTTAAAGTCCTGTGAAGACTCTCCCATAGCAAATCTTAATATTGATCTTTTTAGTTTGGTCTGGAGGTGAACAGAAGTGTTTGGCTTGAATCAGATGGGAGAAATGGATTTAATTTTCATATAGAAAGATTTCACTCTTTGTTCTTTTACAGCAATCAGAATTGTTTTAAAAAACATACACCATTTGGCCCTAGCAAGCCTTAGAGTTGTAAATGTTCTTTGAAACAGGCTTCCAGGTCTCTGTTATTTAATATGAGAAATGCACAGGAGCTGTGAGGGAGAAGTAGTTTTAGTAACAAATGATGGGCAAAGTAAGTATTGGTGCTATTCAAGCACTTGACAAATATTGGAAAATTAGTCATCTTTGTGTAGAAGAGAAATGTCTTCAGGAAGGGATCCAAGAACACAGTATCTTACCCTAAGCCCATGAAGAAGACTGGCAACCCTGTATGTCAGATTTGAATCTCAGCAGTAGCAGTCCTTTGTCTTACCCATAGTATTTTTATCTTTTGTCCCTATATATGCAGCCATCTAAAGGGGCTTGCAGTAGTAAGGCAAAATAAGCATTAGTATTGCAAACCTAAATTTAGAAAATAATGATTTAATTTGAGAGGGCAAGAAAAGTAGGAACGAATTTAGGATAGTTATTAAAGGTCATAAGTAAATAATGACAAAAACTTTTCATGCTTTTTTTCCTCTCTCTCTCTTTTTAAAAAAAAACCAAAAAACTTTTGTCTCTTTTCCCAGGCTTCAATTTTGGATTTACACTCTGGAGCTCTTTCGCTGGGGAAGCATTTTGTCAACCTGTATAGGTAAATTGTGACTGTGGCTTGTTGCTTCTCTTGTTATCCTACAGCTTCAGTGCTCAGTTCCTTCTCAGATTTCGCAAGGCCACATAGACTAAGGTTAACAGTGTCACACTGCAGGAGTTGGATTTGCCACCGTTTCTATGACTTACTAAAAAACTTCTGGGACATGAAAACTGACAACATCTTTTTTTGAACTGGGCTCTTTGATGGCTACTATTAACTTTTTCCCTCCTGGAGTACTTCATACACCAGAAAATATTATTTTTTTCACAGTTAATGACCTATAGTTTATCAGTAGTGGAAGAAATCAAGCAGCCTGTGAACTTGTTTTAAAAATGTGAATCCATAAGCTTAATTCTTGAAGTGGGAGGGGAGATTTTTCATGCCTTGCAAATTCTGTTACCAGTTGCTGTGTCTTGATCCTTTAGTCTTTTAGCATATCATCTTTGAGCAATGCTTTTGGAACATCACATTTCCTACAAATAATGATTTTTAGTATGTTTTAATTTATTCATTGTGGGTAAAGCAGGTGGGTGTGAGACTGCAGCTTGCTTTTGCTGAGGCAGACGGTTTCAGTAACTGCTCTTTTAGACTCTTGTTTATTTTTTCAGGTACTTTGGGGACAAAATTCATGACATCTTCACAGAAGAGGATTTTGCATTATATCGGTAAAGAATTTAAATAACTGCTGAAGGAATGACAAAACATAATTCGGCTTTTTGTAGAGCGCAGATTGGGAAGGGACTGTCTTTTGTGATGGATTCAGACATACAATTTTATCTGCAGCTTAAATTAGTCATCTTTGTGAGAATTAAGGAGGCACTGAGGAAAATAAGTAAAGGGACCTTTTGTTAACTACCTGGTAAGTTCAAAGCAAGCAGCTACTATTTAGTTGCCTCACTGATGTCAGGATGATACAGATTATGTAAATGTAATCAGAACCATAGCAGTTCAGCATGTTTTAGCTTCTTTAAAGGGGTCGATGGTGGTAAATGCTAATTTGTGTGACTTACCACTGCAGACTCTCTCTGTAGTGCTGGGTTGCCATGAGCCCTGTGAACACTGCATTTTCCCCTTTGTTGGTAAAGGGGGCAGTAACAAAAAGATATACCTACTGTTGAGCTTAACTGACACCTATACTTAATCACCTGTTGTTTTCTACCATTTTGGATAAAATCTCATCACTGTAAGACTTCATATGACTACTAGGCTAGCCATTCAGTAATCTGTGATTTGAGGTATGCTGAATCCTAGTGGATGCTGGTCCTGCAGACCTGTGAACAAGGAGAGCTACTCTGAGTTCTGTGGTTACTCACCAGAGCATGTTGGCTTTAAATGCAAGGCTTAGGGATGTAAAATGTTTCAGCATCAACTCCTGTTTCACACACATTTTCTAAGAGATGTTGCTTTAAGTGATAGAGACAGCCGTACACTGTTACCACTTCAGGAGCTTGAGCTTTTTGTGAAGTGTGGCAAACCATTAATAGGGGTAAAGCAGGAAGAGGGAGGACTTCGCGTTCCTGATGTTCTGGCTAGAAAAACAGAGAATATTTTCACCCCTAAGAAGCAAGCGTATGAAATGTTGCTCTAATGTAATTCCTTTGGCATGTCATTATTTTAGCTTTCCTGTAGACCTGCACAGATGCGTAACGAAGATAACAAAGTTAGCGAGTTCCATGTGTCTGTGAAGGTGTATGGCAAACGCTTAGGAGCAAGCATTCTGTGTTGACTAGACATGATAAATCTTTAGCTATACATTTGAATTGCTTTTTGTAACATAAAATGTACTTGACTTGAACATTTTAAAGTCCAAATTTAATGTTTTCTAATTGTTTCTGTAGTTTTTCTTGCCTTTCTGAAGGAATCTCAACTCCGTCTAGTGCCTCAAGTAGTATTAAGTAGCCAGATATATTCCTTGAATCTATTAGTTATTTCTCTCAAGCGTGTATTTTTAAACAGACCTTGGTAGGTAAATGGAAGTAATGAGTGTGAGAAAGTAATGAGGTGTGTGAGTGGAATATATGCATCTTGTTAGTTTTATTACTATAGTAGTTTTGTCTTAAGTGTTAACCAGTTAGAGTGTAAAATTATTTGACTTAACCATTTTCAGATACTGTTATCTTATAGATGAGTTTCTCTTTCAGATGTGCTTAACCTCTGTGCCCAAACACATCACGAAAATGTGATGCTTTTTGATCAGTAATGAACTTTACATGAACACAGAAAAATTAGTGTCTGCCTCACTGTGAAAGTGGAGGATAATTGGAAGACAGTAGTTTTTGTTTGGCCTTCTGCTCTGTAGATGATCAAAGAACCTGTAGAAATTACATGAGTGCTCGGAGCATGTGTCCTACTAAAGAGTTTTTGTGTTTCATGTGAATCAAAATTCATACAAATTATGTAGACATTGAACATTTCTACTCCTTACTCTATGGGATGAGACACCTGCCTGAAAATATGTATTCTAGGCCGGTATAGGGAATGTTTCAATCTGCTGCATACAAGTCTCATACAGCATAGATTATAAGAAGGTTTTGTTCATATTAATGGCAATGCTTGAGCACAAGCTGTAGTAGCTTATGTCTTTAATGAATGGTTTTATGCTATTCTTGGGAACATTTATTTTCATTACTTCCATTTACCTACCGAGGCCTATTTAAAAATACACCCTTGAGAGAAATAACTAAATATAATTTCTCTCTGAGTGTTACTGATTACAACAATAACAAATCTGGGTAGACATCCTGAGCCAGGAGGCTAGTTTCTAAACTGTGTCAAAATTACATTGCTTCAGAATCAATTATAGTTTCTAGGCTGAGGCTTTATCTGCTAACTGCCAGGAATATTACAGCAATTCTGCTTGTTTTACACAATAGATGTATCTTTATCCAGAAGAGAGACCTCTAAAAGTGGGTGCTCGGTTTAAAGATTGTGATTCAGCRAAAAATGGTGGCGGCGAAGATTTTTCCCTGTTCCTCTCCCATTGCCCATTCCCACTCCTCAACCCATCAAGGCACAGACACCAGATGAGTAGAGAGAGCTGGTGGGATTTGCTTTTCTCCCTCTTCCTTCTGAGCATGTGATTTCTGTTAAAACTCTTGGGTTATAGAAGAGCATTGCTTTGTCTGCTTGCACTGCTTTTTACTGGCAACAGTGCAGAGACATTGGTAAGTAGATGAGAAAAGTTGTATAGTTTCCTGGAGCTTTGTGAACATTCCTGTCGCCATTCTTGAAATCCCACTTTGCACAGTGACTCTTAACAGTGCATGTTTTTTGCTGATCTGTCAGCGTTCTTATCCTACAGAGACTTTTATTTGATGTTTTTCGTTCTTTTTCTCAGTCCTCCTTTATGCTGCTGCCTGTACATTAAGCTGGAAGCTTCATCATTTAGTGAACATCCTTTCCTTTTAGTTTTATATTCCTTAAGCTTTGAGCTACCTTATTGACTTTTCCTACTTTTCTTCATTCTTTCTTATCGTTCTGATTACGGAATAGGTTTCAATAACTGCTTTTATAGAAAGTGGTCAGACATTCTTTTCAGTGAGTTCTGCTCTGCTTTTCCACACATCTGACCTGTGCATTTTGCTATCCTCCAGCAATTTACTGAAAATATGCAAGGATTGCTGCTGACAAATTCTAGGTGGAGTTCAGTTTTTACTTATACTGGTTACTGGATTTTTTGCTCATTTATTTATTGCAATAACAGAGCTCTGTTTGGTGCATCTGATCAGAACAGGGATACACCCCGAGCAGTTTAAATGATGAAATGTTCGCAGTGTTTGTGAAAATAAATGCTTATGTTCTCCAGCATAGGGAAGTATTTTCTTTGCACCTATAGTACACCAGAGGTCTCCCAAGAGTTAAGTATGGAAGAAAGGGAGGAAAAAGTGTAAAGGTTGAGAGGGCAAGAAGCAAGGATGGGTCTTGTCTGCGGCTCCGGCTTTTCATGGGTTTATATGAAAAGTACCTGAGAGGACATTGTAGCTTTTACTGTCCCAGGTCCAAGGTAGCCAGAAGTCTTGGGCTCATTTATTACCAATTTGACAGCATTTTCCAGGCCAAAATTTGGATGATCAACTTGCCACATGAATTATAGATGACACAATGTCAATCCTAAAATACTTTACCAATGGACTATCTGGGCTACATCTGGAATAGCAATGAAGGGAATGGAAAGAAAAAAATGAGTCATATGAAATTGGAAGGGCCAGGTCAGTGGAAAGCAGACTGTACAGAAGAGATTATAGGCTTTGAAAAAAATTACGTGCTGTGTTGAGCATAAACTGCACAGAGTGAGGTGAAGTACATTGATGTATGTTTTTGAAACATGCTTTATAGGATTATAAAGAACGTTCTCACCTCTAAAAGAAGACTTGTCTGTGCTCCTACATCTAGGTAAATGCTTGAGGCCCCCATGTAATGTTTTATTTCCTATCACAAAGCAGGACACAAGATACTTGCCTTATGGTGTATAAAGCAGAGTTGATGTTTGCATTAATAAGTTTATCAGCTGGAAACAGGGTGAACGTGAGTGTGTGAACCAAAGGGTAACTGAGACTGTCACCCAACACCTTGCAAGCCATAGCTCCTGCAGCACACCGCTGGCTTAGYTTTTGGCAGCAGACTTGTAAATGGATGTTTTAATGCATTTTTACATCAAATGCAACCTCAGATCTCCCTGTCATTAATTACTGTAGTACAATGGAATATTTTCTAGTAAAATTGATGTTCTGCAGCTTAAATCCCACTCCTAACCTTACCYCTAAAATACTAAGTTCTTTCATACTTTATGTGGCTTGCTTTTTTAAAATGTATTTTGAATTGTTGCCACGTACATGTGATAAAGTCAGATGTTTGAGTTGTTATTGACATACATTAAGAAACATAGTCTTCCCTTGGCATTTTTTCCATTTTCCTTTTTAGCTTACTGTATCGTGTATTTGACTGATCCCACTTTAATGGGAAGTATGTATTAAAACACCACCTCTGTATAAAAATAAATTCTATGAGCTGACTCAACGAGGAATTTCATGGAGTTTCTCTAGTTTTCGAACAGTATCGTACATGTTCAGGAAAAAGAAATATTTAGGCCCTCAGATTGCTCTTTGGAGCATGTTTTCAGCAAATCTTTGCCATATTGGCTATTTGTTCCAGTATCATGTATAAATCTGCAGTTTATTCATGACTGATACACCCTTTTTAGAGTTTTCCTGCTACAGTTCTGCAAGTGGGTTATTTATTGCATTGAATTACCAGGGTCTTTTATTGTGCAAATTCGTATGCATAGTTTTTCTGATTTAGTAGTTCATGTTAAATGTAAGTTGTTTGACATTTGTTGGAGATTTGTCAGATGAAATAGTTTCCTAGTACATAAAGTGTTGTGCTTAAAATCTTAAGTTTTATCAGTAGGATATGAAGAATTAGGGAGGCTGAGACAGCCTAACATTATTTGATTCATCATCTGTTAAAGAGGTACTACAGAAACCTGGCTAAGTTTAACCCTGAGCTTTGGGAATATTCACTTTAAAGCAGTGTAGATTTATTACATGTAGTTTTTTGGTCACGTATGTGTGTTGGGGAAGACAAAATTCCAGTCTTGAGTGCTTACTTCTGTCCCCACCATTTCTCTTCAGAAAGCTCATCCTGTAAAGGGCCTTTCTTATAAGTGTGCAGGAAGGGGGTCTTGTTTCTAATGGCCAGTAAACTAATAAATAAAACTAATAAATGGGTTCTCACTGACTTCAACATGTGTTGGATTAGACCCTGAAAAAATAACTTAACTGTTCCCCTGTTCTCACAAATATATCTAAGAGGGCAGTGAAGGCAAAGTAGAAGATTAAGTGTCCTCTCCCACTAAGAGACTTTTTATGATGCAGCCCACACATCAAGCAACGTTCATTTTGCTTCCTTAGTTTTCAACTTTTTTTATTACGAACAAGTTAACCCCTTTGCTCATTGAGCTCTGGTGCGAATAGTTAATATCCTGTTATGCATTGACCTCTTTTTTGAAGGAAAGCTGTTGCTATAAACTTAATCCTTGGACATGTTAAATTATGGTGTGTTCTTAGTATGTGCAAATGCAGCTGTAAGTGCAGAGGGTAAGTATATGGTTTTTGGAGCTTCGTCCAAGATCCGTTACTGTCAGTCAGGCTCTTTTAGTTTATTGTTCACTTTGTTGAACAGCAGATGTCTGGTGCCTGTAAAGTTCTTGCTAATCTGCTTCATCTTCACTGATTGTTTTTGTTAAGTTTTTGGGAGTGATGCTGGGATATGCAGCGTGTTGGCTCGCAAGAAGCAGGAACAGTGACACAATGCTGCCTTAGCTGACCCCTGCTCAGTCGCGCTGAGGTAAGCAGGAGTACGCACAGGTTAGCTCAGGAAATGCAGTGGTGGCACCTGCTTGGCACCTGCTGTATTTGGAGAAGCTGATGTGATTGAAGAGTAGCAATATTTGAAGCCAGTAGCGCAAAGGGAAATAGAAAGCCAGCAGCAGGCTCCAACACCCAGGGACTGGTTGCCTGCTCATGTGTGAGTCAGCTGTAGGCAGATGCTTCTATGAGAGCAGGATAGGACATAAATTCATGCTATTAGACCTGTCAGCTCAACTGTCCCATTTCTCTGTTTCCTCATTCACTACTTCCCTATTCTACTTAATTTATAAACAGGAAGCACAGATTTATCTTTTGAAGAATGTACTTACTTTCTCTTTACAGCATACTTTTGAATTTGTTTTCTTTTGATAACCCGCTGGTTGGCACAAACCAGCTGGATTTTTAGTTGGCATTTTAGCATATTGGAAAGAGTTGAGTAGAGCTTTGTTTCTTGCTTGATTTGCAAAACACGTAGTCATGCCTCAAGCCGTTGCACATATGTTAAAACTTCACTCCTCTTTGAGTGAAGCTCAACAGGGCCTTTTCAAGACTACAGAGCAAATCTTAATAGAAAGATTTTAAAAGTAGGAAAGGAATCAACTTAGAAGAGGAAGCCGTGTTTCTTGGAAAGCAATACAACTACAGGAGGTTTAAAGTTATGTCAAGGCTGTTGCCTAACTACTTCAGAGTAGATATATTCCAGCTGCAACTGACTGCCCTGCATCAGAACCAGGGAATATACTTTATTATTTGTGGGTTAGGCTGTTAATTCTTGCATTAGATTGTTCAAAGTGCGAGCTGCACTTTGGAGACAATTCATGGTAAAGTGAAATAAGTGGTTACATTTAATGGTTTTTGGGATACATCAGGCAGCCTCTGCTGAAGTCCTGCTTCTTGAAAAAAAGAGATACAGAAAGACCTGCTGGTCCTTTTTGGATGTCAGTCTTACAAACTCTTTGATTGTGTAGCTCTCAACTTGAAACCTCAGGTCATTCAGCCATGTAAATACCTGCCAATCTCAGCTCTCACTTCATTTAAAGATTTTGATATTTTGCATGTAAAATAGCTTGAATGTGCGACTCCTAAACACTTAGACTAAGATGTGTCAAAAGTCAAATCTGTATGCATTTTTTAAATTTACTGATTTTTTGCTGAGAGGCGAGATGTGAATCGGAGGAGTGTGTAGGATTTGTGAGTGCTTGTGAAAATAGCCTTTAAGAGGCACCACAGTCTAGCACTGTAGATCTGATTTTCAATTCTTTCACTTCCTTTTACTCACTGTTTAAATTCTCTAGGGAACTACTGGGAAAAAGAGTTTCCTGAAAATCTTGCTGAAGTCCAGTGTATCCTAATGGGGAAATGTTTAATGCATAAAAGATGCAGAAATATTAATGTAATTCCATGAGAAACTTCACAAGTGGGTTTACTCCAATTATCTCTTTAAAAGAGTGCTTCTTCTGAAGCACTTGGGAAAGAAGAACAGAAAGATTAATGCAATACCCAAGAATGTGTTAAAACTGGGAGAAGGCAATATAAAGATTTTTATGAAGCACAGGGGATTAAATTTTAAAAGAAAATAATATTTTCATTTAATCTCACTGTGTTATTGTGTATTTTATATATATATATATTTTGAAACTTCCTGAAGGTTAAATTCTAACTGTATGTGTTTACTGGGGGAATAAACCAATGATGTTCGTCATTGTCATAAGTTTCTTTAAGGTCATTGCTTGAACCAATGCTGAGAGTTCTGGACAGCCCTATTCTAGCTCTGTATGTAGTTATCTTTGTCATGAAAGGAAACATAAGATGCGACTGTATAAGCACTACTGTATAGTAATGCATGTGGAATTATTACAGTCTTCCTTCTATTTTTATAACCTAAACACCCCCCCACACACACRTTTCCCCCACCTTTTTTCCTAAGAACTACAGGAACAGCCAAGATGGAGATGTATTGGTTGAAAATTTCAGTGTAGTTGGGAAAGACATCTCACATTCAATTTTTTTATTTAGGGAAAATCTAGTTGTGATGTCAATACCTATGTCAGCCCAGAACTCTGAATTTCTTGGTGCCTGAAACTTCATTGTTTAGTTTTAAAATAGTTGAAAGAGGCTCTTCTCAAGAGGCAACCCTTTAAGAAAATGCAACTTTCTAGTCGTCTGCTGTGGGCTGAAATTGTGTATGTGAAAAATTTTCTCTTTAACTTTTCCGTAATTAATAAACACTGAGATGCACATGGAATTTTTCAGAAAAACAGATTGTTTACACAAAGACATTTTAAAACCTAAGCTGTAAGAAACAAATGGTTTGGAAGAAGCAGGAGGTGTGTGGCTGTTTGAGCTGTGTTTTAGCACTTAGCCTGTTGTGTTGTTTTCCTTGCAGTGATGTAAGGCAGCGAATTCAGCAGAGAATTGCTCAGACGTTTGATATCAGCTCCTCTTCGCTGTACCTGACGAAGCCGACGTTCTTCTCAAGAATAAATAACACAGAAGCCAAAACAACGCATGATGAATACTGGCACCCGCACATTGACAAGGTAAGTGGGAGGCTGAGATGGGAAGACAATGTTTCCTCTTATTATTAGATCTTTCTGAAGCCTGATCTCCAAAGTGTTCATCATTTAGCAGGCAGAGTCAAACATGTTTGATAATTGGTGCTTGCAGAAGTCCTTCAGGGGGAGGAACCTAAGGGAAAGATAAATGAATTTATTAGAAGCACAGGCCAGGATAGTTCCTTTTATTTTCTTTACTTTAGTTCTGTTGTATTCTGCTGGAATTACTAAATTGTGCAAATCACTACTTGGGAATCTATGGCTTGTCAGAAACTTTGATTAAATTGGCCCATACCTACAAAGTGTTTCGGTTCCATCAAACCTGCATTTCCAGCTAGAGCATTGCTCTTTCAGGCAGCAGATAGCAGGAGCTATTTCAAAGGTTTTAGATTTCAGTTATGTGTAAACTGAGGGTTGTTCTTTTTTTCTTTTTTGTTTCTTTTTTTTTTAACTTATATTCTGCAGTGGGAGAATGGAATACTCTTTTTCTAACAATTTGGTCTTTTGTTGTTTTAAGAATAGAACTATTGTGACTTTTTAAACTGTGTAGGGTCTTCTATGTGTAGGTTCATAGGTTAATACTTTGAGTTTATAAATGGATTTAACTGATTTGGGATTGGTATTGAATTTAACTGGGTTCAAAGGGCCTGTACATAATAGCAGAATGCAAAGAAAGAATGGAAAAATCAAATAGCTAATAAAATTCATGCCGTTGTCAGGATTTAAAAGTTAGAATCACTCTAGAGTTCTGGATCGCTCAAGATGGAACCAAATAAAACTGACTCCATCAAAATGCCTCAGTGTTACAACCTGTGTGTTGTAATGTACCTTGAAGTCTGTATCCTGAAACATCTAAAATTACAAATCAAACAGAGAAATATTCCTTAACTTGAAAATGTTTTGTGGTAAAAGAATCAGTCAGAAGGAAACACAGTGTCTGTTGTTCATCATAGCATTAGTACAAGCTCTTGTGGTCCTTTTTTGTCATGTCTGCTATAGAGCCTACATTCAGACAGAGTGACAGAGTGATGATACCTGAGGCTGATGATACCTGAGGCAGCCTCTGCTTAAAGAAGGTGATGCCAGGGACATTGTGCAGTTGCTGCTGTAGGAAAGATGAGACCAGCTTCTGAATGCCTGTAATTTGAAAAAGATGTGATTTAAACTTTGGATAGCAATGGACCTACGATGGAGAGGTGGGGATGACTTGTGGAGTGCGGATGATCTTGGCTCTTGCTGATGGGAACTGTTTGCAGGATACAAGTCATGCTGGCATGGTTGATAGGACTTCCATTGTGTGTTACCATCATTTCCAAGGAACAGCAAATAAACTAGTGATTCTACTTTTGCGGAGTGCAATAAATTAGTAGGTTTTTCATCAAATCAGATTTGACTGCTTCAGTGGTTGATGAAACTAAATTTCAGTAGCTGGTGGCTGTTTTTTCCTTTTTCATTTTTTTCCTTTTCTTTCAGCCTACAAAAGTGTGTTTTAGAATTTCACACTGTCACTTATTCCAGTAATGTGTTTTGTGTCTGCTCAAGCATTAAATTTGCCAATATTCTCATAATTTCCTCACTCTTTTCTACACGTGTATGGTGCTTGAGTAACCTTGCAATTGGGTGTTTCTACCTAAATCTCTCCTGCACTGTAGAAGTGATTTTGTTGTTTGGAAGCAAATCTGTTTCTGTGAAGAGAATTTGTTTTCTATGCGGAAGCTGCTTCCCTGTTATGGCATCCTGACAGTGCCTGTGCATGATGGACAGCAGGCTAGATGTTTTGCTACTCTTATCCATCTGTTTTGTCCATATTTTGTTTATTATCTCACAGGCTGTCTGTTTTGGGAGCAGACATGCCAACTGATTGGCTTTGGCTTTAGCTTTCTCTAACCAACCTGCTCCCCCATAAAGCTTCTGAAAGCAAAGAAATAGAACCCAAAATGTGGACTCTTAAATTCACCATATATAACCTAAACCTTAATGACTTCTCTTATAATTGTGTAGTTTAATTAATGATGGCAGTGAAGACATAGTTGTCTCAGTTGGGACAGTTCCAAAAAATCCTGTTCATAATCATGTAGAATTTTGTCTAAAGATCACATACCCGCAGTAAGATATGAAAATGTGACTTATGCTCAAGTGGAAGCTATTTTTTCAAAGAAAATGTTGTTTAGGTTGCACAGGGAGAGTTAGAACTGTAACCTGTTCTATTTATTATATATAGAATAGTTTGAACATTTTTTTCCACTTCTGTAGCAGCTGTCTGACTTATGCTTACATTAAGCTCTCAGTATTGGCAAAGCCTTCAGCCAGCAAAGTGCTTTTTCTCGGTGTCTTAAACTTGTCTTTCCATTTTGATGGGCTATATTTCAAAAAAGTTATTTTAATTTTGTTCTTTAGGAATGTTCCCACAGTAGGGATTGCACATGAACATGCTAAAGTTGGGCCATTCTCTGCTGTCATGACAGCAACATTGTGTGCTGAGCTGAGAGGCTTTCTACAGATAGTCCAGTAGCTCCTGGGAGGACAGGGAATTTGTGGTCGGTGTGTGGATCAGTTCCTTTTCGTTTTTGGGGGAGCACAGCAGAACAGAACATCCCTGACCCTAGCAGCAGGGAAGGGGCTTTGTGGGTGTGGTGAACCCAAGACCTAGAGCAGACTTCTTGTAAGGGCTTCTTGAACAAGTGCTGCCCTTAGTACCTAGAGTGCTAGAGGGAGAGAGAAACCACTCAGGGTACAGGGAGAAACTGTCGTAGGCTGGGCCCAATTTTGTGAGAACTTCCTCAACTCAGTGGTTCATCATTTTCTAGGATAAGGGACTTTGATGCCAGAAAAGATAGCTACTTTTGTAATCTAAATGATAGCAAATTGCATTGCATGGTTGAAAAGCGAGAGTTTGAACTTGAGTAATGGTGCTCTAAGCAGAATCTGGTATAGTTGGATCCTTGACTTTGTTCACATCTTCATGTCCATCGTGAAAGTCCTAATTACATCATTACATATCATTGCCACTGAACACTCTCCTTTTTCGCTTCTGGTACATCATTCGCTTGGAAGTAGCATCAAAGGGTTAATTTGAATTCTTTCCTTGCTGCATCCATTTTCTCTCTCTATTCAAATTCTGTTTGTGCATTAAAGGTCTGCTTTCATTTCCCCTTAAGTGCAGTTGGAAGAGAGCTATCTATGAGTATAACATTTGCTTGCATTTGCCAGATCATGTCTTACAGAAAAAGTTACAGTAAGGGTTGAGTGTGTATAAATGTGTGCATATAATTCTGATCTACTACAAAAGTACACAGTACACATCTATATTTAGACTGTTATGTGTGCAGAAAAGGAAAAAAAAAGAGCATTTATGGCTGGTCAAGCTATACAGCATTTGGAGTTCAAAGCTATGCAGAAGACTGAATTCTAATGGGAGGGTTGGTAGGCCAGAAAATATTTCAGAAGAGGCTAAATAGGATAGGTTGTGTAACTTCACAGATTGTCTTCAGCCTAGTCAACCTGCCTTTCCTCTTGTAGTAAAACAGATCACTTTAATTACTGTGCAGGACTGCTTAGTGATGGCTGCTCCTACAGGATTTTACAATCTCCCTCCACCCTTCTTTGCAAAGTAATGGTAAAATCAAGCCTTTGGGAAATTAATCTGATACTTTTTTTTTTGTTTCACAATCTGACACTGTGGGTCCAAAGATCAGAACCACATAGTATTTTGAAGAAAGTCTGAAACAAAAGGTCTTTTGGTTCTTTCTGCTTGTGGAAAGCAAAATTAATGTATTCATCTCGAACAGCCTGAAGATGAGAGACAACTGGAGGGTGCTACTGGACATGCACATGTGCAGATTTTCTAAGTGAGGGTGCTTTTCTTGCTCCCCATCTAACAATTCAGCTGCCAAACTATCTTACGTGCACATTAGTATATGCAGATGTAGGTTTCTTGGAGCATGTAAATATTCCTCTTGCCTTTTCCCTGAATTGCTGAGTATATTGCAATTATCTCTCTCAGTCACAACCTCTGTGGTTTGAAAGATTTGAATTGCGTAATAGAGTAACACAGGTCTAATGTATGTATGTTAGATTTTGTTTCTTCCCTAAAATGTTTTAGTTATACATGAATAGAAACCATGTAACCACCCAAATGAATTATTTCATCTTGTTGAATTTATAAGCAGCTAAATCAAATGAAGAGTGTTGGCTCAAGATGTGGAGTTTCATCTTGCATGGAATTTGTTTGGAGCTGAGCCTTTCGAAAGTCAATGTGGATTTCTAATGGAATTGCTGTTGCATGCTCAAGTCCTACAACAGAATAATCTTACAGTGTTCTCTAAGAGAAGTAGCGTGGGACTAGAGGAGTTCTGCAGCCCCTTGCCTGGACAAGGATCCTGTCATCCTTCATAGACTTGTCAAGCTCCGTGATAAAACCAGTTTTGTTTTATTTTCCTCAAACTTCTACTATAGAATATCTCCAAAACTTTTTTTTATTATTATTTTTTAAGGCCTAAATTTGTTTATGGACTGTTTTGGACCTGTTTGGGTTTGTATGGATCCTGTCTTTTAACTTACGCAGCTCTTTTCCTCTCCTCTCCCAGTTCTACCTCCTTCTATTCCCACGCATTTATAGGTAGAAATCATATCCCATTTCAGCCTTTTTTTGCCTGGGCTGAACAAGCTAAGCCTTCAAGGCATATCTGTGATGTGCTCTGTGTGTTACTAAAGAGTCTGGATGAAACTACTGCTCCACCAGACTTTTTCACTATTCTTTTCCTGCTCCTCAATTTAGTGAAATAAATCAAAGGATCTTGCTTCTGCTGTAGGACAGCTTCATCAACAATTTTGGCTTTTATTCCTACAGGGTATCATGCATCTAGACGTACGCTGATTGGAAAGCTGATAGTTATATTTTTTTCTGTGATGGAAAGCGGAGAAAGAGTGTTATATATCTTTCCTAGTAACTACAGGGCTGTTGCACATTCCTGCAACTATGCAGTTTGGAAATTGAGGAGTAAACGTGTCCCCAGATAACCCAAGGGTATCACACTGCAAAATACAGCTGTTTAATTCTGATAATTAGCTGTATTTATCATAGTATCCTTTGAAGAAGTGTCATAAAAGCAACATTACAAGCATCTACCACTAAATAATAACTGTGTTTGACTAACTTGTGTAAAGGGTAGTCAGAAAGAGTGTAGTAGTGAATTTTAAATTGTGCTCTGTGAATTATCAAACTGCACTGAAATGCCTGCATCTTTGCAACTGAGTTGTTCGTAAGGAGCTGTAGAAACCTTATGTGCCTGCAGTGTGCCTATATGGCTTATTACCTGTTTTTAACTGCAGCTCTTCTCTCATAATTCGAACACATGGTTCAGGTATTCAGTATTCAGGTACCTGTATTTTTCTAGTACTGGAAATTAACAACAAGATAATAAATACATTTGATATTCACAGAGGGCTTGTGGTATTTTATAGAGACTAGGTGTAATTTAGTGCCTGCTTTCCATAGGGTAAAGTTTCTCAGGCCTGGCTTATTCTGAGAGTTCATGGTTAACAAGAACAGGAACAGAAAGGCCATTTTTCTTTTGCATACTTGACTCCCCAGATTAGTCTATAGAAATTATAAGATATGTTTGATGAGGCCAAAATGGTTTTTAGTCAGACTTAAAAGTTAAGAATTGACGAGGCTCTCCTGGGAAGGGGGGAAAATGCACTGCCGGAACAAAACTTGCTGCGCAGTGARGGAGTTCCATACAGACAACTGTAATGCATCAGACTTGGAAGCTTGAGCTGATGCAGATCTCCTTGAACTTCTACACTAGTACCTTCACTTGCCAGAAACCTCCCTTAACCTCACTGGAGGATTTATCACCAATGTAACAAAGGTGAAAGTAGCTTTGCAAAGATGGTTGCAGTAGGAAGCTGCAGAATGGCTGCTTTGAAGTGTTGCAATGGCATATGCTCAGTAATTCCCATTTATTGCCTTGTGTCGGTAGGAAGGTTTGGGTAAATATGAGGAGAAAAGGGCTCATTAAAATGTTTTTTTCATTTTTGTGACTTGGGCTTTATAGTGAAGTGTATCACTAGATTTAGCTTTTTTCTTTTTCTTTCTTTTCCTTTTTTTTTTTTTTTTTTTTTTTTTTTTTTTTAAGCCCTTATGGTCAAAATAACAAAATGAGTAAGAATGAAAAATGTCTTCCTATTCCATCTGTTGCTGTGTTCTCTTTAGTTGTGCATGCAGAATAGTATGTACAACTGCTCTTGAGCCAAATGTAATTGGCGCTAATGAATGAAACTTAAAAAAAAAAAAAAAAAAAAAAAAAAAAAGAAAAAAAAAAAGAAAGAAAAATTTTAGAGAACTTGAGTTTGGAGGTAGTACCTACATCTACCAGTCACTGGGTCAGACCAAATGCTCTACGAATTCTGTATGTTTATACAAAAAATGCTGTATATTTATACAGTACAATTGAATACACTGTATACAGCAGTTTACACAATTGTTGCACATTTTTCTCTTTGACAGTGTAATGCAGAACTTGAATGAGTCATGGTATACCATAGAGAAATTGAAGAATACAGCCATTTTAATGCTGTATCAATAGCATCTTTTAGGTAGATACGAAAGGGAAGTATTTTCGGAATCTAGCTAAAGTCTCTGGAGTATGTAGACAGCTCCTCTCTGAGCATTCATATATAAGATTTCTTTTTCCATCTTCAGCACACATGTCAAAATAAATAATATATGAAAAGAAAGGAAAACCAACGTGTTATACTTAAAAATGGGGTGTTTGATGGCCTGCAGGCTGAGAGGAAATACACTTATAGAAAGCCATCTTTGAAGATTTTTGCCCTAAACATCTATTAAAAAGAGTAAGAGTTCCTTCAACAAATGTTGTCTAGTGTGTGTATATATACATACATAATGGATTAGGCTAACAGACTAGACTAATAGAAATATATGTAATTTTTATAAAAGAATGGTTTATTTCTCMGCTTTTAGAGACTCTTTATTAAATTTGTGAAGATTGGGAAACTAGAAAAGCCTATCAGATCCATTTGCTTAATTATCTGTGTTCTGCAGAGATGAGAGTAGAATTTAGTAATTCTAATGTTAACTTACTCGTAGGTAACTTACGGCTCTTTTGATTACACTTCGCTGCTTTATCTCTCTGACTATGCTGAAGATTTTGGTGGTGGACGGTTTGTGTTTATGGATGCAGGTTCCAACAAGACTATTGAGCCCCGAGCAGGTAAGATAAGGCTCTCTGTTTGCTCACATAGAGGCAGACCGAATTCTGTCCTTTGTTAACCTACTGAGCTGGCTGATGCAGTGGGACTTTGTATTTTGTGTCAGCAGCAAAGGTGGAAGAATGTAGCATTTTGGGGAGTTTTTGATTCCACAGAGTTATCTGGAGTTAAGCTGCACAAAGTGACTTCCTTGAAAGCTCTAGGACTCAGAGCTGCCATCAATTTTTGACAGCTTAGCAGGTAACTATGGTGTAAAGAGCAACGAGAACAGTGAACATGCTTAGACTACAGCAAGTGCAAGATAAAGCAATTTACTTTAGGCCTATTGACCTGAAATTCCTTTGCTGCTCAAGGTAGGCCGCATGAGCTGTAATGCCTGCAGGCGAGGAGTGTGGACAGGTAATGACCACAGCTCTACTGACTTGCGGGACTATGGTGAACCATGGTGACTTGCTTATAAGTCCATAGCTCCTTTCAGAAGGTTTGACAGGATTAACATTTTGCTGTCTGTCAGTTTATAGCTAAGAAAGTCTTTCCTAAAGGCTGGTTTAAGGGTTTTCTAATATATAGATTTGAGGCATTGTGCCTAGGAAGAAAGTGCTCAGCCTCAACTCATCTGTCTGGCAGATAAGTAGTGAGCTGAAAGCAGTGTTTCTCAACCTTTTCTAATGTAAGACCAGTCATATTTTGAGGAAAAAAAATTCAAGAACAACTTTATTCCTACTGTTTTTAGTTTTTAAAAAAACCCTTGGAAGTTGATTCATTTAAAGACAGCATGGGTAATTGTTGACAGGCATTATCCCAAGCAGAATTGACTTCTAACTATGCCTGCCTACAGATAGGCAGTGTCTTTTTGCGGTGGGATATGGGTCAGCGGTGATCCACTGACCAACAGTAGCATTAGCGTAGATAAACTCCAAGATTATCTGCCTTCTGGGTTTGGTATCAACAACTGCGTGTATTTGTTCTGTGGTTGAAAATAAATGCTGAATGAAAAGTAACTTCTCTTGCAAAGTGGTGCTGCCAGTATTTTGGAAGAGATCAATTTCAACCTGTTCATTTCCAGATGCAATTCAAAGGTGATTGGGCTGTTTTTATCGCTGTAGAGGTGCGAGCTGAATTCTGGGTAGCTGGGAGGGTAGTGATCTCCTTGCACAGCGCTAGGGCACTCAGTCAGTCCAGTTGCTCTGTGCAGCATTCCCCTGACTTAATTTAAAGAAGTCTGCAACTGTGAAATTGCAGCCATTCAGCCCCATCCTTTTAATTTGCAGGCTGTGCTGCAAGGTATTTGCTCTTTGTGCTGTTCTTGGGGAGAAAGGGGGAGCAGATGAGGCTGAAGTAGAGGGAGGGAGGGATTTTTCACAGCATCTGGTTTTTGGCCATTCCCTTTGATAGGTTTTTCTCCTGACAGTGTTTGTGGTGGAACTGATTTAACAGACCTTTTGAAACAAACCCATGCAAAGCTGGCAGAGAACAGACTTTTGGAGATATGAAACGTGGCACAAGTATGCAACAGAAGGGTTTTAACAGCAGTAACACCTTCCTTCCACAGCCCTCTGCCCAAACACAGGTTTCAGGGATCCCTGGACAGAAAAAAAAGAAAAAGAAACAAAAATCTCACAAGAGCTTCTTTACAAATAAATTATAATTCTCCATTTAGTGGACATATATAAGTCACCACTATTACACTACTTCACACATACAGACCTTTGGGCTGTAGGCAGTTGATAGCAGAGCCTGGTAGTAAGGGGGACGTATCATCTTTGAAGCCTATCAGAGCCCAAGAGAAATGCTTATGTGTCTTTCAACTTGAGCTGAGACCTCTGTCTGCTGCAAGAAATTTGCTGCACCAAGAGTAAGAGAATTCCCAGCTCCAAGCGAAATACTAGTTTGAAAGAAAAATTATCTTTTTTTCTTATAAAGATGCAGTTCTAAAGTAGTATCTGTAGTCTTTAAGTGCCCGTTATTTCTGTTTCCCAAACTGATGCATTGGCGTTTTGTTTTCATCCTTTGCTCCATTAGTTCCCGCTCTTAAACTAACTCAAGTGGATTTTAATCTTCTGAAATGTAGGCTGGCAGCTCCCATTTCATTGCAGTTTCACCAGTTTTATTTCCATTTTATTGTTTGTTACTGACTGTCTGGAATCCTATGATAGTCTTGCTTTGCCTGGCATGCTTTTCTATTCTTGTTGGAAGCTGCTATCCTTTTGTCTAGGATTTATTTATTAAAAAAATAAATCTAGTCACTGACTTGTTAAATAAAAAAAAAAAAGAAAAAAGATATTGCCTAGTGCCAGCAGACGTGAATGCATTTGTGACTTAAATCTTCTATGGGCTGTGTCTGGATTATATTTTTATTATGGACTTGTAAAAATGAGATTACATTCAGTATATTCAAATTAAGTCAGATTCAGTAAATTTTAGAATCTAATGGTAAACTAGTGTTTCAAGAGGGAAGAAGCTATACTGATCTTTACTGCTGCAATATGAAATCTATTACAAAATAAGCATATTCTGACTGCATTTCTTTTTTTTCACTTTTGCCTTTTTTCCCTTTTTTTTCCCTGGTAGCCAAGATTACAATGAAGTGAAAGAAGTGTTAACAGGCATAACTATGCAGAAGCTGAAGAGCTCTTAAAAGAAATTCTTATTTGGGGAAATAAGAAATAAAAATATGACTTTAGGTGTTTTTTCCAGAGTGGAAACTCTAATGTTGTTGTTTTGCAGATGAACTGAGCTAAGCTGTTAAGGCTTGGGAGAGGAATAGCTCTGGTTCAGAGAAGAAAAGAAATGGCACAACCGTTTGAATGAGCTTCTTCAAAACCAAGGCCGAGGCTCTTACTGATCTGCCCTTGCTTGCTTCAGACCTGTTGCGGCAATCTTAATAGATATAGCTGAATTAAAAAGGCATGAGAGACGTTAAATTATTCCCTTTTAAATATTAAAGTCAGTATATTTAATGCTGCTAGTAAATTTTCTGATGTAAGCCATATTTAAAGCTTAGCAATTTCTGAGTCTGTTGCATGAATTTGGGAACTGGAAATACTGGAGATGAGTCATGGACTGCATTTTGTGATGTAGGTGTGGGTGAAAGACTGCAACTGCAATGAAATATCTGTACCTATGTTCTTAATGTGGATGTACCTTTCCTGCTTTCTATATAAGGTGCGCTTCTTTATTTACTGTGCTTGTTTTCAGCTCACAGACAAGTTTGTCCTTTATGTAAGTTTTCTTTATATAAGTCTAGAAGGAAATTTTGCAGTTGTGCTCTGTGTATGTGTAAGAAAAATAATCCATTTTGCAAAATGAATTCTGTACATTGGAGAATGCAAAATACGACTTTTTTTTTCTTTCATTGAATATCAAATTTAGCATGTTTTCATAGCTGTTGGTGGGAGGTATGCATTTCTGTAAGTGTGAAAAATACACAAAACTTTTTGATGAAGGTATGAACTATCTGGGAACTTGTAAGGTTGGACTACTCTTTATTTAGAATGGAAACAGGCGTATGCTGAAAGCCTGAACCATCAATTTATTTCCTGCTCAGGTAAGAAAAGCATATGTTTAAGGATACTTTCCTCAGAGTCTAGGGCCTTCAGGGTTTCTGTGTGTACATTTACAGCTGTAACAGTTGCTTTATTGCAGTGGTTAGATATCACATAATTGTCAGATTCTGTAACCACAAGAATACTTGTAGTATTCCAAGTTACATAGTGGAGATTTGTCATATCTTTATTTTATTGTGCTCTTTAAAAAATCATTTTGAAAGAATTCACTACTACGTTATGAGGGAGTGCAGCACAAGGACAGAAAACAATGAAAAATGAGATTGCCAGATTCAGAAATCTCACGACAACATTAAAACAAGATGTGAAAATTATATTAAGTGTATATTTAGTGATCCAGTGTACTTTGTCACATAGGCCTGTGGTGCTTTAAGAATTTTGTGTTGTGCACTAGTTAGTTTTTCGTTGACTGTAGATACTTTTGATCTTTTTCTTCATTGAATCATCTAAATGGTGCCATATAGGTAATCTGGCATTGCTAGCTTTAGTATTACTCCAATCAGGAAAACTGGATCATATCATCCTGATGATAAATCAGGACAGCTGAAAGCTGAGCATGATTTGGAAAAAAAAAAATCACACATAAGTAGTTGTCAAAATTAGACAAAAGTAAATGGAGCCGGCATTAGTAACTGTAGTAATAATGAGCTATGCAAAGTTTGTCAGTTCTAGGTGGGATGGCAAGTGTGATTGGTATTGCAAAGCAGTAAGAAATTGCATATGGCACTAGTAAGTTGATTACAGAGAAACGGTAGGAAGAAGAGGAGCTGTTGCAATCATGACAAAAATAAATTGAAGCAGACACATTCAGCTGCTCAGTAGCTCCTCATTTCTATGCATAGCTCTGAGGACTTTCTTCTGTTTTCTATTTTTTTTTTCTCCAGGGAAGGATAACTTTCTTCCAGATTGTGATTTCCTATTCCAGTGGTGCTTAGTGATAAGTTTTTGATGGTATTAAATGAATTGATCTCTTAACAGGGCCTTTAAAGCAATGAGTAGCTGAAAGGCTCAGCTCAAACCTGCAGATTACATGCTGCTTGTATGAATTACTTTGTATAGAAAACTCTTGTCCCATTGCAGGCATCTGTTATTCAGGTTAGTTGTGGTCATTTTATTTTAGCTGGATCACTGAAAGGGTTGAGGAGTGTTTACGTCTTGAATTATAGTGCTCCACAGAGCATAGTAGAGCACTGTCAACATCGAAAGTTGGCCTCCAAGGCTTCTCCCTGGTATAAAATACTTGAAGTTACAAATGAGCAAATGTAATAGGCACCTTTCTTGCTTTCAATTCCAGAAATAATGTAGGGAGTAGAAACTGCAGGTATTTTGAGTAACCAACTGTGCTGTTGGAAGAGAGGCAGGCAGGGGTTCTATTGGAATGTAAAAATGTTCATGTACTTTTAGCAGGAAGTAATTAAGCTATTCATTTATTTTCTTTAAAAACTGTAATTTAGAAGTTTTCAGTCTAAGTGCTTCTGAATTTAAAGTCCCTTTAAAAGTATTGATAATATTTTAGCAAATTGCAAGCCAGCTGTGAAAGAGTTCACCATGTTAATCACTGATCTTATTTATAACATCAAGTAATTCTTACGTCTCTTAAATTTGGAGCAGCTTTGTAACTAGTCTAATTTGATATCTGCTGTGGCTTTATTTCTTTTTAGACCTTTATACTTATGTGCTTGGCATACTTTTCATCAATGTGTGTGGGGAAAGTGGCTAGAGACGTTTACCCCCTTCCTTCTAGCATAAACATTTGCGGAACGTCCAGAATATTGTCCTTGATGTGAGACCGTTAAAGTTACTTTATACCTGGGGCAAAATGCAGATTAGCAGAGCAGTGGTGTGCAGGTAAGTAGGAAGTATGCATCAAATACTCCTTTATTAGGTCTCTTGTTGATTTGATAATTTTTCCGACTCTTTAACGCAGCATTACCCAACAGTGCTGCTGTCATCTGACACCAGCATCTAGCACATGTTGGACTTAAAAAAAACCTTGACAGTAGACCAGTGACAGAAGTGCGACCTGCCCATTCGTCTCAAGTCAAGGCACTTATGGTTGCTGTAGTTGTGTATTAATTTTATACGATTCACGTAAGGGCCTGCTTAAAACTCTCCCTATTCAACATTGCATTTATTTATAAGTAATTGAATAAGTATATTTATTAAATAAGTTTTATTGTGTGATTACAGGAAGTATTATAAGTTTGTTTGGCTATACTGCATGTTTTGGACAGTTTACATGAGAATGAATTAGCAAAAAATCCCAAACAGATGTTGAGAATAAGAACAATATTGTGTGTGTGCAATTTTCCAGGCAGTACTTCTGTCTTGGTGTCGTTCAGCAGACACCCAGAATTAATGTGGGAGAAAAGCGATGGGGTAGAAATGTCACAAACCATTTTTTCCGCTCTTCTCTGTTCCCTAGTTTGAATAAAGTCAAAACTATTCTTGGCTTTGCTGTCCTTTAGATGCTTCTCAGCTATTAATGCTGCATGAACGTGCAAATGATGCAACCGTGAGCAACCTGGTACAACTCTGAAGTTAGATCCAACTTAGAAGTCATTGTGCTCTGAAGAAGGAGGTTAGACTAGATGACCTCCCAAGATTTCTTCCAGCATAAATTATTGAGTGGTTTTATGACATTAGAGGCATAATCTTGCAGTAGTTATGCTTCCTTGGATGCATTTGGTATGTTAACATTGCATGGTTTTCAAAGTCCTTTTATGAGTTCTCTGCAGCTTATTACCCCTTACTCTTTTTTCTTTTCAGAATAGAAAGAACAGAGGATGGTTTTATCATACTCATAAAGCAACTGAATATGTGTTAACTGCAAAGTATTGTACTGGTGTTTACTAATTAATTTTCACAGTAACCCTGTTAGAATGAGTCAGTATTATTGTCATTTTAGAGACAAGAAAACAAATGAGAGATTAAGTGGTTTCACTGAAGTCACAGTACATGTCGAGGACATAGTTGTCATTGACAATTAAATGTTTCCTTTGTATATTCCTCCAGTCTATGTTGCCTCCCAAGCTTAGCTACCAAATTATAGGCAATTTGTTTATGGAAGTGCCACGTTACGTTAAAATTCAGCCTGGCTTGTCTCCTGAGAGCAAGTCTTAAGGGAATACTGATGCTTTTACTGTGATACGTGGGTGAAGGGATAATTCTTTCCCTCTGTATGCTGCTTCTTGCAGTGGTTATATCTTCTGAATTAATCCAAACACACTCATTGCTAAGGGGCAACTACCTGTGTGATAAAAACTGGGAGAGCAAAGGCAGGAAAAAGTAAAGGTTTATAGTATATGTGGGTATTCCCCTAGTGATTTTGTTTTGGGTAATTAAATGGGGTGTCATTGCTGCATAAAATGAAATGCCCTTTGCTTTTGCTGCTTGTTAAGTACTATTCCTGAAAATAACAGTGCTGCTGTATCAAAATTAGGGTTGCATAAAGTTCATAGCAGTGAGTCTTGTGTATCTTTATAAGTAATGATTCCTGTGGATCACTTAAAAAACTGAAAAAAAAAAAAAAAAAAAAAAAAAGAGAGAGAGAATTAGCGATTACCTATACTGTGCTCCCTGTATTTCCTGTCCTGCTTTTCCTACCACAAGGTTTTTTCAGGCTCACAACTTTTCAGAGCTTAACTCCTGTCAGTGACACCGATGCCCGGACCCAGTTTTGATGGATGCTGCGGTGCTCATCATGTTGGCAGTTCCTTGTCCTAGATCAGTGTGAGACTGATGTATTTAAATGAGTTTGCACGTGAATTTTTCCTGACAGCAGTTCTCTCATCTCTGATACAATTTATCCTTTGTTTGTGCTGTTGAGAGCAAATTTAAAAAAGCATATGTGAATGTTTAAGGGGCACCAAGGGATTGAGAAGAAGCTACACCTATGGATGAAACTTTTGACTAATCTTAGTACAGGTTTTAAGCGCATTCTTGTGGGTAGAAAAGAGGAAAGATCCTTGACAGAAGCACTTTCAGAATTTATCTAGGATGAAAGTTGTGTGAGTGCGAAGAGTGCTACATGCTCTGTGGCTTGCTCTGTTAACCTCTGCAGTGTGCCTTGCCCGAATTAGGTATCATGGAAAGGAAGGTGGAAGTGAGGAGGAAGGGACGGAGGCAGAAGATGTGGGAGGGCAGCCCATGCTTCCCTTATGGGGAACCAAAACCCTCTCTTGAGGGTGAGGTACTGGTCAGAGCATAGAGAAACTAAAGAAGTAATGGAGTTTTCTGCATCTTGCAATGATTGGGAACATACTAGGGAAATATTCACATACAAGATGAAATACTTCTTGGACTGTAGATTTGGCTTAATGAAAAAAAAGCATTTGTTTTCACCCTTGGCCTGGGAGGATTTGGCTCGTGAGAGAAGCTGCAAAAGAGTGATGTTCCTGGACACGAAGTCCTAACCTCAGGACTCCTCCATCCTAGTGTTCATCCTCCAAGACCCTGCTTAGAGACTGGTGTCTTTCTCAAAGTTTAGAAACATGGAGCCTGAAACAGGAGACAACCCCTTTGCTGTTTCTTCTAGTCTCCAGAAGTTCATGCCTTAAGGATCAGGGTTACCATAACTTTCTTTTCTTATTAGGTAGTATCATCTTATAAAATTGTATTGAGTAGCAGCTTGTGATCTCAAGAAAGGCTACATTTTATGAACACTTATTGTTAAACTGAAATTTCTTTGCCATGAAGTCAAAATTTCATTAATGGAACAGGAAAGTGTGCTGGAAAGAAATCTGTGCAGGCAGATTATGGGAGGGAAGAAGAAAATGAAAAGACCCATTTGAAGCAATTGTTAAGTAATGAAAGAAAAGGACAAAAGAAGCAGAATTAGAATTTTATTAGAATTTTGTGCACTTTCCCCGAGCTTTTGTCATTTAAAAAAATGTTTCAGTGGGGAAATTGCAAGTATATATTTATTAGGTATTTCTGATGTACAATGAATGATTGCTTAGCCATTCTTAAGCATTTGTAATGCAACACTAATCTATTATGAAGCTCAAAAACCACTCTAACCATTTTTCATAGGCCAGAGAGCTTAGTGGACCTGCTTTATGCCAGTCTTTCCCTCCATTCCCAATTACAGAAATCCTAACATAGATAAATCAGTTGGTTGTGCTATAACATAGCATTAAAAATGTATACTTTAAACACCTTGAATGCACAGATAAAGGAGATACCATGTTGCATATGGCCTTACACTTGCTAACATGGTTCATAGTTTGAAATTTAGGGGTTTAAAATCTTCATTCAAAATTATTCAGAAACTAGCCAGAACAAGGACAGATTATAATATAGGTATACATATGCACTTTTCTAGGGAAAAAAATTAATTGTCCTGACGTACATTTTCTTGTAGTGATTTCACTTTGAAGTGGTTTCCATATATTGTGTGTTGAAGCAAGATTATGAAGGGTACCGTCTCAGTGCGTTTGAAACTTCTGTACATCACCCTGCAATGGTACAGCCTTATTTTTTCTTCTGTTTTTCTCCAGAAGTCTGTGGATAATGATGTTACGGTGTATTCCTTGCAGGTTTTGTCAGGTGGGATGAGAATTAACATTCTTTGTAGATTGTGCTCTTCTTGAACAGTTGGACTATTAAGAACAGTGTAGCATGGAAGGAGTGTGCTTTTGCTTCAAAGTTTTGCAAAGAATCACAGAATCAGTAAGGATGGAAGGTACCTCTGGAGATCGTCTAGTCCAACCTCCCTGCTCAAGCAGGGCCACCTGGAGCATGTTAGACAGGGTTGCATCCAGGCGGGCTTTGAATATCTCCAGAGAAGGAGACTCCACAACCTCTCTGGGCAACCTCTTCCAGTGCTCTGTCACTCTCACAGTGAAGAAATTCCTCCTCATATTCAGGCCAAACTTCCCGTGGTTCCGTTTTTGCTCATTGCCTCTTGTCCTATCACATGGGACAACTGGAAAGAGTTTGGCCCCATTCTCTTGACACCCTCCCTTCAGATACTTATCCACCTTGATAAGATCCCCCCTCGGGCTTCTCTTCTCCAGGCTAAAGACGCCCAGCACTCAGCCATTCCTCATAGGGCAGATGCTCCAGTCCTCTGATCATTATCGTAGCCCTATGCTGCGCTCTCTCCAGTAGCTCCATGTCTCTCTTGTCCTGGGGAGCCCAGAACTGGACGCAGTACTCGAGATGCGGCCTCCCCAGGGCTGAGGAGAGGGGCAGCATCGCCTCCCTCGACCTGCTGGCAACACTGTTCCTAATGCACCCCAGGATCCCATTGGCCTTCCTGGCCACAAGGGCCCATTGCTGGCTCATGGTCAACTTGTCATCCACCAGCACTCCCAGGTCCTTCTCTGCAGAGCTGCTCTCCAGCAGCTCAGCCCCCAGCCTGTACTGGTGCATGGAGTTATTTCTGCCTAGGTGGAGGACTCTGTACTTGCCCTTGCTGAACCTCAGGAGGTTCCTCTCTGCCCAGCTCTCCAGCTTCTCCAGGTCTCTCTGGATGGCAGCACAGCCCTCAGGTGTATCAGCCCCTCCTCCCAGTGGCTGGACTTCTTTCTCCTTGGGATGCAGTGCTCTTGAGCTTGGAGGAAGTGATGCTTGAATACTAGCCAGCTCTCCTGGACCCCTCTTATTTCTAGGGCCTTAAACCATGGGATTCCTCCAAGTAGGTCCCTGAAGAGCCCAAAGCCTGCTCTCCTGAAGTCCAGGGTTGCAATCCTGCTTACTGCCTTACTTTAATGCAGGATCCTGGACTCCACCATCTTGTGGTCACTGCAGCCAAGGCTGCCCCCAACCTTCACATCTCCAGCTAGTCCTTCTTTGTTGGTTAGGACAAGGTCCGGCAGGACACCCTTCCTCATAGGCTCCTCCATCACCTGTGTCAAGAAGTTATCATTGATGCCTTGCAGGAGCCTCCTGGACTGTTTGTGCTTAGCTGTGTTGTGCTTCCAGCAGGTATCAGGGTGGTTGAAGTCTCCCATGAGAACCAGTGAAAATCATTTATAAAAGATTCTTCCCAAGTGAGAAGAAGCATCCTCAAAAACAGGCTGTAGCTTTGTTCAGCCACTTGGAGACCTCAACTGGCAGATAAGGGAAGAGATGCCAAAGTAGTTAAAACATACCACAAACATGAAGACGCATATTTGTTAAAGAAATTAAAACACCTTCTGTATATTCAAAGAGTCCAGTTTAATTAACTGGCTTAAACAATACACTGAAACTTGTCTATCTTTTAATCACTACTACTTCTACTAAGAGATCAACCAAAAAAGCTTGAAATTCCATTTAAGGCAAAACTTTAGGTGAATAGGTGATGGATTGATAATGAAATACTTGAATGATGTGCAAATAAGAGTAAAAATAACATTTTCAGGGCAAATAGACTTTGTATGAAATCCTTAAGCAGGTAGTTCTGTTCCTTATAATACTCACAGGATAGGAGTACATTGCCTGCGTTTAAAGTCTTTCATCCATAAGCGCAGGACACGAAAGTGTGTATGAACTGTTCATATAAATTCATCTGTAGCTTTACCTCCTATTGATGTGCAGACACAGGCAGAGAAGAATGTGATATATGACTTAATGAGTCTGCTTGGCAGTTAGGACCGACTTGTATGAAAGGTTAAAGGTGAACTGCAACTCAATGTGCAAAGGGGTCCAAGTGTTACAGAAAAAAACTCAGACCTTAGTAGGTGAACCAAGCTCCACGCTTGGCTCCACAAACTTTAATCTAATTTGAATAGTGGAAAAATTGCATGAGTAGGAAAACAGCTATTGGGATAAAACAGCTGTGCATGTGAGTATTGCTGGCTTTCCGGGAGAGTTTGAGCAGTCCTGGAGTGTTGCTTCCTTTCTGGGTTACTGGCTAGATGTTCAACTTCTATATTCTCAAACAGTTAAGTAATGTGAAAGTGCCTGGGGTGCCTCGTTTTGCAGTTGCATCAAGTCGAATGTTAATACACCTCAAATGTCATTATCAGAGTAAGTAGATTTCATCTTAAAGCCACTTAAATCCAGCAGAACTCCAGCACCGGGGGTGGTGGCGGTGAAAATTTAAAGTGATGAAGTACGGCAGTAAACATTTGTTTCTATGAAACAATTTTGCTCTTTCTAAGGAAAATTAAATTTGTATTCAAGAGTGATAGGTAACTTTTTTAACCTGGCTGAACAGTGAGTGATCTGACTGTGCAAAAACAGCTTTAGCAAATATTTAGTACAAAGCTGAGAAGCTGCCACAGGTGCTTGTAAACCTGCTGGGTGTTTTTCCACTTAAGATCTTTTTGCCACCTGTGTAGCACTCACTCCTTTTGTTTCAAATTAGAGCCTAGATTAGGAGGGGAGCAGGGAGGAAATCAAAATACTTGGCTGACAGTTCAGTCACCAGAAGTTTTTTTTGTTTTGCTTGTTTTTGTTTGTTTCTTTGTTTGTTTGTTTAATTGATGCAACTCAGGACTGGATTTGAATGTTCTCGGATTCCTCCCACCTTTTATAAACTATGAGATATGGTGAAATCACAGCTCCAGCTTTGTAGCACAAACGATTAATGTGTGTTTTAAATAATCCATAAAGCTGTCAGAGTGCAGCATAAGCTCATAACAGTTTGTCATTGTGATGCCCTCTGGGCCCTCGGGTAGCTGGGGAACAGTTGGACTGAGACAACAATCGCAAAACTATGTAGAAAGCTGACAGCTAAATGACTCCATGTCACTGATTCAATAATTTGTCTTTACAGGCCGGGTTTCCTTTTTCACCTCTGGATCGGAGAACCTTCATCGGGTGGAAAAGGTTCACTGGGGCACTCGCTATGCCATCACCATCTCCTTCACTTGCAACCCAGACCATGGCATAGGGGATCCAGTCTTGATGTAATTCTTCCTGGGATGGAGCATGAAGTCAAATGGAATAAGAGAAGCCCTGCAAGGGAAGGGGAAAAATGTAGATAACATTCTGTTAAAACTCATGTTCATTTCGAATTTCCCAGTTGGATTAATATTTTGTAATGCATTTCGTTTTCATCATGTTGTTTTCTGTAAATGTTGTGAACAATGCCTTAAGGACCATCTTAAATTTGGTGTATACTGTAAATGTTCTGGCCTTTATGTTCTAAGGGGATAGGCTACCAACCAAGAAGAGTCCTGGAGTGCTTATTTTTTTCTTTTTTAATTCTTCTGTTTAAAAAATACAAAACATCTTTTGGACTGTGTCCTGATATGACTCCCCGTGCTGCTGTTATTAACAGCTTCAGTCTCTTCCATTACTAATGGGATATAGAAAGTTTCACTGAAATTAATACAGCAGATGAGCATTATTTTGCTGAACATACTTTTTATTGAGAGAGGAATGTATTCTCCTTGGCATGGGCATTAGTTGGCAATACAGCTGTAGGTTGACTACTGGAACTTACTTGAACTGTTTTTTTGTTTGTTTTTTAATTTTTAAGTAAATTGCTATAGATTTTCTGCTACAGACAGGGAGTAGTTAATACAAAATCAGAAATACAATTCTTTGGTTAGCTGGAAAGCACAGAGCTCTTGAATCACAAATGTTGCAGTACACTCGGGAATGGCACCGCATTAGGTCCCTCTGAGCAGAAAACAGCATTCTGAACTTGCCTTCAGTTTCTCTGCACCTGCTTAATGAAAGTGGTTATAGTCTCTTGGACCTTCAATTTTAGTGCCCTATGCACAATGCAGGATTTCACTGGGGTGCCCAAGAAGAGTCCTGATTTCTCAGTACTGCTGTCTGTTGTTTCTGTGGCATAGAGACCTTCAACTACTTTGGATGCAGCTGGCCCTGTAGCTTTAGCAGCATGGAGCCAAGCAGGCCCTGCCAGCTCCTCCTTTCTACAGAAGTTGTCCAAATGCTCAGGCAGCTAGTCTGAGCTCCATGCTGTGACAGCGGTACTACTGATGCTGTCTAAACAAGTTAATGTATCTCTGTTGGATTGCAGTAGTGGAATTTTCAGAAGCTCTCAACATTGGTATGTTATTTTCATTGTAATATGAAGTCCACAGGGAGTCAAATTAGGCAGTGCTGAAAACAAGCAAAAAGCCTTCTCTGTAACAAGGTTGACAATCCCATACTATAGCTGAGAGCTCTTTGTGGCAATGGCTTGGCCATACAAGCCTGTCTTTGGAGCAAATATAAAAGGGAGAGACAGACAGAGGTAGTCCATCAGTCTTCTGGATTCATCTGAGTGAGTAATTCCCAGCTAAGACAGTAGGACTTGGGAGAGGACATGGCTGAGAAGAAAGCTAATTCCTTTGGTGATTTTCCATGGACCAGTTCTGGCCTTCTTAGACTGGATTCTGTAAATCCTGATCCTGTGGATTCTGCCTTGGAAGGCTGGGTAACAAAACCACCAGTGAAGGAGACTGGTGTCCTCCTACATTTTAGATTGAAATGGTATGGGGTTGGAGTTGTTATACATCCATATCTGGCTCAGAAACAGACACTTCATATTGAAGATGGTAAAATACTTTGGAAACATGTTTATTGGGCCTAAACTTAAGATTAAATTGAAGGAAGCTCTAATTTTTGTTAATTGTTTCCACAACTACAAATCTTGTGGCATGAAATACTGTGTTTACCTTGTCCAGAGCAATGTTTTAGCTGCTTCAGAAAGTTTCTCAGTAGGTCTTTTTGGACTTCTTGTTTAATATGAAGACTTTTTTCTATTAACTGTGATCATTGGTCTGTGGTGTTAATAGAATAATAAATTCCAAGAACTTCAGAAAAGAGGCATCACATTGTAATGCAGATGAAGTAATGAAACAAATGTGTAATCTTGTGAACTACCTTCCTTTGTTATTATAGTCAAAGGTGTTTTGCAGAGCAGCACATTGATAAGTAAATGGTAGGAAAAACTATTTTTTTCCCTCAAATTCTAAAGCAAACATGTTGATTCAGTTCACTAATAATCTGTATCATTTTTAAGACAATTTTTGTTAATCTGGAAGTCTGGTTTGATTTTTCCTGTACACAAGTTTCATCATTATTTTAATCTACTTCTAATGGAAATACTAAATATTGGAGGATTACACTGAAGATCAGTATAAAGAGGAGTGATGACTGAATACTTACATCTTTTCTATTGGTTGTATTCTCAGCTGGCACACCAGCAAGATTAGTTTTCTGTCATTTCTTTTTTCTTTTTTCCTATCATTTCTTTCTTTTTCTTTTTTTTTTTTTTTGTTTTTGTTTTTGTTCTCAAACCTGAAAGAGACTGAACACTTCCTTGTCCTTACTAGCAAGGAAGAATTGTTGCAATGGCTGAATGCTAGGAAATAGTAAAGTTAGTTGGGCTGTGTATCTAAATACTTGCTTCAAAGACTATTAATTCAGTTTGCATTACACTTCAGTTGGTCATCTGTATGAAGACAGATCAACATCACCAGCAACTGATTTATTGGATTAAAACTCAGTTCCTGCAGTCCTCCTTGTCAGTTAAATGCATGGCCTTTTCCACAAAAAAGATTTGATATTACTGGGAGCTAAATACCTGGGGACTGTTAGATCTGGATTATGATTTTCCAGGTTGAGGTCCTCTGTTCTAAAATTTCTCACTTCCCTGTATGTCCTATCACTGCTCTATGACACTGTCATGTAAATTAATAGTGTTTTGTCACTCTGGAAGTGTTTTTTATTTCCTTCTGTCTATCAGGCTGGCTTTGAGTTACACTAAATGAAAATGACACTTCTTTCAGCGCTGCCCTCCATAAAAATATTGCTTTTCAAGACCATGTTACATCTTGGGGGAAATCTCAGCTAGCCTCCTCTCAGGTTTTAATCTTTCAGAAGTCCTGTGCATTGTAGTAATTTCAGATCACGGTGCATTTCTTCCCCGCTGTGAATTGAGTGACATTCAGAAATAAAATCAACTTGGTATGTGTGTTGTCTGGAGTTCTTAGCTTCAGTAATGTGTTCAATATGATGACCAAACTTGTCAAATGCAACATGTGAAAAAATTGTGTGTGCTGCACCTAGAAGAGAATTCATGTTTTGGAAAAAACAGTAGTTCAATATGTTGTGTGTTTCAGTACTGAGATTTTGTATTTGAAACTTCAATATCCAGACTGATAAAAGCAATATCTAGACCTATGAAAAAACTAAATAGCAAATGAGGAAATACAGGACCATCTAAAAGATTCTGACCATAGCCTCTGCAGGAGAACAATCAGCATAGAAAGGCCAGTGTTCCTGGGGCCGATTGGAATTTGCAGAATTCGAGGACTATTAGTAATAATCTCAACTCAATTTAATTTAGTCCACTTAAATACATGCAGTAACTTTTTTTTTTTTTTTTTTTTTTAAGAAAAGGTATCCCTCTGCAAATTCTTAACCAGTAATTCTGAATTTGAAACACTTTTTAATTTCTTTTGATATCCCTGTTCTCTGTCAGGTTCAGCTTCCCCATTGCTGCTGGGAAATGCAGTGCTGTTTCTTAGAACTCCGCTTACATTGAGGACGGAATCTGTTTGGTTAAACTAGTGCAAATCTGCTACCAAGCTGCTGAAGGCAAGCGCTTTTAATAGAGCACGTGATAACTGCAGAATTTGGCTTGATGTTTCCCAGTCGGGTGCAAACCTTTCTAAAGAGCCCTCATTGCTCAAACAGAGCAAAGAAAGGTCAGTGCATGTTCAGTGTGAGCTGGGGCTAAGTTCTGGCATGAGTTTACAGCCTCATACCTTAAACTGTACTTGTTTATAAATCTTTGGGAATGTTGATTTGTACTTGTAAATAAAAAATATTTTGTAAAGAAAGGTAGAGCCTGTTTGTGTGAAGTATCCCAGGATGAAACAGGAAAAAATGACATGACAGCAAGCCAACATTTCAATCTCTGCTAAGCGATTAAGTGAGGCTTTTGGAGGAGTTTAGTGAAATCGTATTACTTCTAAAGGTTTTGGGAAGTATCTGGAACTTCTGTAAACTTAACAGATACATAAGCAGATTGTCGTTAGCATAAACCTGACTTTCCATCCTCTAGCATGCATTTATTTTTTTAAATCCCAGACAGTCTGATCCTAGTAACATTGAGCGGACATCTCAGGATTTCTCACATATAAATTTTTCATTTGTGAAAGTGGTTGTAGAATCACTGAGTTTTGTTTTTAATGCCCCATAAACTAAGCGAAGGCCTGGAAAGGTACATTTATGTCGAGAACGTACTCTCCACCTGAAGTATTATAAGCTCTAACTTAACGAATTTCGAGCCCAGAAACATTTGCCAGGATACTCCATTTATAGCAGGATACTAGCTTTAGCTTTGTATCAGTGATTTAGCTTCATTTCTTAGTTCTTTGTTTTTATTCATAAGGTCCACATCTCAACAGGGATTGTAGCACACAATTATGCAGTGGAATGAAAGTGTAGCTGAAGTGGCACTGACTATACTGTCAAGAAAACCTGGTTTTGTTTCCTCTCCAGTTAGAATCCTAAGTACCTTTGAATTTCTCCTGAACAGCTTGCCTCTCCCCAGCAAATAGGATGGCTGTGTTTTTAATACAGAATTCCTCACGTTCCATCCCGAAGAGTTCAGCTGCCCTTATGCAGGGTCTGTATGTGAATTTGATCTCTCTGAAGTGCTCATGTATGGCTTTGTGCGATATTTCTGTCTTGTCCTAATTCTAGGAATAATAATCAGGAAACGTTGCTGGAGGTCAGATTTTTTCTATGCTAAATGTTGAGGAAGAAAAAAAAAAAAGACAGCACCCTCCTGTCGCCACTTTAAGCAAACACAGAAAATCCCAGCATCTGTCTTTCCCTTTTGGGTCTACTGTGTGGAAATCCAACCAAGAGATTCCAAGAACAGCAGAACGGCTTTTGCTTTTATGAACCGCAGATGCCTCTGGCACGCGCTGATCATCTTAGCCTCATTCAGAAAGGCAGGCTTCTCTGTTCTTCCTGCATCCGTTTAACCCAAATTCTCAAACAAAAAGGAAATCCAGCTAACAGTGATCATGAAGTGATGAGTAAGTCCCTGGCAAATGCCTACTGCTTTTTGTAAAATACTGTGAAGGACTAGGGCATAGTCTGCTTTATCTCTGTTTTTGTAGACCCTCTTAAGAAGCTGAAGAGTAACTTTACGTCATGTTTCCTGAAACCTCGGTTCTCTTTTAATGACAATTCATTTATCCCTAATGTACCTGGGCAGGCACTTGATCTCTAATTTTCAGTGTGAATTCTGGTGGCTTGTACTAAAGCTTTTCAGATTCTAACACAGATTTGCATTTATGGAATAGGCCAGATTTTTTTTTTTGTCGTGGACGGCATGTCCATTGCCTCCCCTCAAATAACTTACTTCATCTCTCAGTTCCATCTTAGCACATTTAGTGCATTTACCAATAGCATATACTAAGCAGTGCAGTCTTACTTACTCACAAAACAACTCACTAAAACTGTTTGTTTGGGACATATGTAAGACACTATGCAAGCAGTTAAGTAAATGGTGCTGCTTCTGTAGGAGTATTTGGAAAATCAGGACCTTGTATTTTGGTAAAGTACATGCATATAGCCCATATAGCCTATTAATAATCCTGTTTTAAAAGGATTTTTAGTGGTGGTAGAACTCTCAAGCATTGCTCAATTTTTATAAGGTTTTTCACTGTTCATCTTTCATTTTGTCCAAATACTTGTTTTTTTATTTCCTCCCATTACAGGCATTGATCATACTTGAAAAGTCACCCTTTATTTCAGAGAGAGATTTATTTCCATCTTGCCTCTTTTCTTAAATCCTTGAAATAATGACAAGGTAGAAATCATTGCTGCTTGCTGTTAAGTGTCCTTGTCTTTTCACGATAACTCAGGGATAGCAAGTACTGAATTATGAAACAAAGACAAGAGAAACTTACATTTTTTCTTTTCCACTGTTCTTTGACAGTTACTGTTTCATATTAAGGAACTGGTCTGGTTAGAGGGTCCTGCTGGCAGAGCTCCTCACATGAAGTCTCTTTGACTTTAAACAGGACCCAAACATGCAGATGAGACTGCAGGAGCACAACAGAAAAGGCCTTGCCTAGATGGTTCTTACTGCAAAGGCAATAAAGCAGCCTAGAAGTACCATCTTTATTACTTCTGGAACATGTAGATACCTCCAAACAGAGCGAGAACCTCAAAACATCCCACTTCTGCTGCTGGATAAACCTGAGGCTGTCCAGGGAACCAGCTGAAGCTGTGACCTGCTGGGTAAGATACATTGCTACCAATGGACCCCACTGAGATGTTCGTCTGAGACGTTAAGCCAAGAGGCTCCCTGGTGTGGTAGGAAAGAAGAGAGACATAGAGGAAGTACATGTAAGTTCATGTGTTGAAGTTTATTCAAGTTCACGCGTTCAAGCCTCTGATGCTCAAAGCTTTTTTCACAAATGGATACCCTTGCTATGCTTATAGTAGATTAGTGAGGTATGCTTTTTCTGGACAGAAGCCTTGAGGATTTGGCTCTTTTTTGTTCTTCTGTTTACAGACTTATATTAAGCAGGTAACTAGATACCAGGACATTGTGCTGATAACTGCACTAAAATCTTGATGTTTGCTTTCGAGACTGCTTTTCATGGCCAGCATAAGGTCTCCAGGGTGCATCCACACCCTTCTAGGTGACCTGCTCAGCCAGACAGACCATTAAATAAACAAAGGAGTCCTAAAGTAGTCATCCTGCATGTGATTGCTCTGAATGATGCTTTCTTCCTCCCTCTCCAGCAGGCAAATATTTTCATTTCTGATGAGATACGCTGCTACTGTACCAAGAGGTACATCCTGGGAGTTGTCTTTGTGTACAAGAACTTGTGAACAAGTATGATTCACTGAATATCCCCAGAAAAAGAGACGGCTGCGTTTAGCAGATGATCCGAAACTTAAAAGGCTGCCATGAAAGTAGGCAACCACCAAGCTCAATCAGTCCTTGCACTCCTCAGTAGACAAAAAGGGAGAAAAATGATCTTATACTTGGATTATTTCTGCTTGCAGGCAACAAAACTTCTACTGTTAAATCCCTCCATGAAACTTTCAACAGAACCTCTTCCTCAGTGCCATTTCCTTATGCTATTTATCCTATCCATATTCTGTTTTAATTAATCCGAACGTAGAGCATGCTAAGGCACGTTGGATGCCTCTTTTGCTAGATGACTAGTTGCAGCCATCTAGGAAAAAAATAAGGAACTAAACTTTCCTGAGTGGGTGTGTTATATATTGGCTGCATCTTGTATTTTTTGTGTGGTATGTGCCTCCATCATCCCGCAGCATCTGGCTGCCGAATCTCGTCTAGCGCTAGGCGGGATCTAGACATGGAACGAGCAAAAGTCTAAGGAGAAATTCAGATGGAAATAGTCACAACAATATGGAGATGCGCATCATTCCTCCGCTTGCACACAGGAAAAGGTTGGTATTCTTGGAACCACGGGCAAGGAAAAAGCCTTACTCTTTTTGCAATGCTTGGGTGGCATGTGGGACAGGCACCTGCTGCTCCGGGCTTCCCAGGGATGTGCTGCTTCACATTTTCGGGCTTGCCCCCTACCTGCAACACTGGGCCTCTCCCTGCTCTTTTCCCTTTCCAGGTGGGCACCCAGTTTTTGAAGCTCTTCTCCCATCCAGACTGTGCCGAGGCAGGGGAAAAAAATCTCATTTTTCCTGCCTTGCCACAGCTGCAGAATAACTGTGCATGAGGATTTCTCAGCAGTGCTGGCCTCATCTGGAGTGCCTGCCTGAAAGCACGCAGCTCCGCAGGTGATGGAGGCACGCAGATGTGTTGCATTGACTGACCGAGAGCCTTGAACCCCCCCGTCTTCATGGCTGCCTGTGAACCGTTGGTGTTTTCACATGAAGACCTGGTGCTGGAGACGTTCCCACTTCGTTTTCTGAATGCTTTTTGCACCTCCACATGGCTTGTGAGTCTGTGAACATTCACAGGCTGCAAAAATTACCACTTTCTGAAGAAGCTAAACACGTTTTCGCTCCGTAGCTGAGATTTTTATCTAGGCTTTGGAGCAGCCAATTAAAGCCTGTCCTCTCTGTAATCGTCCTCCTCAAATTAAATGCTTGCCATTAAGCATGCATGGCGGGACAGTAATTGAAAGCAGTTCTGCGGCTCAGTGCTGTGAGGAGATGCTTGGGAGACACTTGGGTCTGAGCAAATCCCCCTTTGCTCTTGCCGGGGTGGCGCTGGGATCTGCCGGCAGCGGGTCAACTGTGGGAGCTCGATTCCTAACCATGAGGGTGCGTGGTCGTGAGGAGCTTCACTGCCCTGAAGCAGTGACTTCGAGCACTTTTTAAAGAGAATAGCCATGAAGGCTTTCTAATCAATGCAAGGATTTCTGGCTGGAAAACCAGCCAGAGCATGGGAGCTAATCCGAGAGGGGAAACGGCGCAGAGCTGAGCTAGCGTTCTGCAATGCCGGCATGTAGCAACCACTGGGCGCCCTGCAAGGATGGGCCCAGGCTGCCACCTCTTAAAATCAACCTGCTGTGTGACAGCCCTCATGCTCTTCAGTGTTTGCCTTGCAGATAAACAGGAAAAAGGAAAACCTGTTAAAAAATACATTTCTCTTTTTTTTTTTTGCTATCAGGGAGGCATCCCCCATCTCTCTTGGGTCACGCATGGTGTTTCTTCCCACCATGCTTGCATCTTAGGAAAGCTGCTGCTGCGATTTAATTATCGGCCAACCAACTGAGTGCATGCCAGAGCAATTAGCTGCAAGTCCCCCCCTGCATCCCCAACTCCAGTTCTCCAGCAAAGCTGGAAACCCTCAGCACTGAGCCATGTTAGGTGGCAAAAAACCTGCTGGGCTGAACGCCGCTGGTCAGTGGCTCTTGCCGTGGGCACCCAATGTGTGCATGAAAACATACTGTGTGCAGGGAGAGCGAGTGGACCAAAAATGTAGCAAGGGTCAGATGGGTCCCACTGCGCCTGGGAGGGCGAACAGCCCCACTCGTCCTGCTGATGAGCAGTGTTCTTCTCTTTTCAACCCTAAATGGGAAAACTGTAGTCACTGCAGTAGAGGTGCAATGGCAGATGCAGGGAAGCAAAGTGCTCTCAGGAGGAAATTGTGTTTCTTCCCCTCTCCTCCTCATCCTCCTTTTTTTTTTTTTTTTTTTTGGCCGTATCTCCCCACCCCGACGGGGGTGGAAAAGATTTTCTTGTAATCAGACTGTTTTCTTTTTTGAGAGGCATAGAGAGAGTTTTGCAATGACAAACTGCAACCAAAAAAGAAGAAAGTTGTTGGCTTTCCGAAAATTTCCTAAAGGCTTTTGGAAAAACTAGCTTGGTGCTTATTTGAGCTGGGTAAGTTAAGGGCTGTGCCAGCCCCAGCCGCTATGGCAGGCAGCTATCAGCCAAGGCAGCAGCAGCCCCGTTCCAAAGCTACATTGCAAACTACCAGGTTAGTTCATATTTTATCCTTACAGGAGACTACATGAAGCCCATCCCCTCTGTTCCACAACTCAAGCACCTACAGCAATGCCTTGGCTTAAGCGACTGCAGAGAAGGGCACGTCACTCTCTCTTTTTTTTTTTTTTTTTCCTGAGGCAGAAAGTATCTCCCCTAATGCATAGTGAGACGTATAGGTCTTCCAGGAGATCTATAGGGCTTTTCCATCACCCGCTTCCCCTTACATACCCATCCACAGATACATGCTGCACCTCACGCCTGAGAACTTCGCGTGCTGCCATCACTTGCACTTCAGCAGCCCTGTAACACCATGGGGGGTTATTGGCCTTCACAGCCGTTGTCCGCAGGCCAAGTGATGAAAACAAGATCAGCCACCACGGCATCAGGTCAGGCTCTGGATCAGGGTGGGTTTTTCTTTGTAGGGGCATAAGGAATTGGTAAGAGAGGCTGCCTTGTTACTCTGAAATGGGTGGTGACTTCCAGGCTTGGAAATGGGAAGCGGCCTAAGAGTAACAATGACTTCAATGTTAGCTGTAAGAACATGAAGTGATGCCAGAAAAAGTCTCTTAAGCTGTCGAAGCACCCTGTTACCCTGCCAATCCCCCATGTGCGCTGGGGTCTTAGTCTTTCTAGCTCACAAGGACATGGGCACCTCAGGGTCTGCTGATACCACCAGGCCAGGCAGTGATATTATTTGAATATGGTAAAGCAGGTGGCCGTGCCTTGCTCTGTGGTTAAACATCATGTAAGCAATACAAAGGCGAATTACTTTCCTCCCCCCCMAAAAAAACCCTCATCCCAGCCACTGTACCTGTATGAAGCACGCCTGACTCCTGACACAAGAACAGGGGTCCCTGGTCTCCACCAACGTATGCCTTGGGGGCTTTATTTATTTATTTTTTTAACACTGTGTGCGTGAAACACAGAGTATTTCAGGGCTGTATTCTCTACCCTTCAATCCTTTGCTCTGGTATTTGTGTGGGCAATTTAGCACAAAACTACCTCAAAGTGTGGCTTGTGCTGCGGGACCATCGCCAAGAATCTGGAAGCCCGTTAACACCAGAGTGCTGCAGCGTCGCTCCTCTTTGCTGGATAAGCGCGTCCACCACGAAAGGGGAAATGACTGTACCCTAAGCAACCGTCCTTTCGAAAGTCCCCAGAGCTCCCTATCTGCTGACAATAGTTTAAGCAACTCTTTTCATGCTTTCCTTATTTCCAGCATCTGTCCCAGGATGGAGGAAATTACAGCTCGAAACCAACTTCAACTCTACTGCCAGGCGCTCCGTGGAGGACTGCTGAGCACAGCAGCCTTCGCACTCGGACCTGCATTCCTCCGTGCAGGCTCAGGAGACCCTGGCAGGAGAAATCTTAGGACGGTCCACTTTTTAACCATAACTTATTTTAYGAACAGAGGCTTTACAATGGTTTAGATGCTTACAAGCATGTTTGCTATCTCCTGTGGAGGGGTACCACTAAACGCTAAATGGGAAGAAAACGAGCAGAGTGCACTGGGGCAAGACGAATAGATTTGTCCTTTTTATAAGGAGTCTCACAATACAGTGTTCAGTCATTTTTCTTAAAGTCTCTGACTTGTGGGATTAGAGGAAAAATTCATTTCCAAGGTAAATTTTAGGGTTTTGAAGCCCCGATGACCATAGAGAAAGGGGCTAATTAAAAAAAAACAAAAACAAAACAATCCCCCCCCAAAAAAACAAAACAAAAAACACCCGAAAAACAGTGGGCAAATGAAAATCACCTGAAACAGAAAACTGAAAAAAATAGCTCTTTTAGATATCTTTTAGAWAACGCTGTGCTTTCTGACAGCTTACCTTGTGGTTTTTGAGTGCCTGGAGTTTGTGGTGCTGCTATAGTGAATTTTAAAATAGAGACTTTAAGTTCGATCAAACTGTAGCACACTTCAACAGGAAATAGAAAAGGGGCTTAAAGGTCTCTTCACACCTCCTGTGAACACTTAACAGTAATATATAGGGCAAAACCAAGGCCTGCTGCTAAATTAAGCAAGACCAGGACAATTTCAGACCTTTGCAGATCTGATCCATCTGTTTGTTGCCTGAAGACAGCRCTGAGAAATCACATGGGGAAACCGGTGCAGAGCCGGAGCTCGGCAGCACGCAGCAAAGCTTGCAAAGAGTTTGTCAAAGAACAGAATAGTGTCCACCTCATCTTCTGCATGCCAAATGCCTGAAGGATTTTTCTCCAGCACTTGGGAGTGGAGCCCTATGCCAGACAGAAATTCAAATGCGTTTCACAGTACTTGGTTTCATGCAACTTAGTGCCTGGTAAATAGAGTGGCCATCAGAAATGAGTTTTTAGGATCCGACTGGGCTAGGGGTCTCAAAGTCTTACCTTGGACAGATGCTCTTCTGGTCCTGATGTCTCCAGAGTGCCTCCTCTTCCTCACTTGTCCTTCAGCGTGGCCATGCCCAGGGCTTCCGAGCTGTAGTCATACTGGTTGCTGGAAGACATGGACCGTCCCCAGGAGCACTGCAGGTTGGAGCCCCTCTTGCGAAAGGAGGATGTGAACCTGTAGAAGTTGCGGTGCCTGTTGCGCAGGTATTCCCGGTAGTTTTTGGTGAGCAGGGTGTAAAGGAAGGGGTTGATGCAGCTGTTGCTGTAGGTCAGGCAGGTCACCAGGTAGTTAATGCACTTTTGGGTTTGGGTGGTAAGCTGCAGGGAGCTGCTGTAGAGCTGCACCAGCTGCCAGATCCAAAAAGGCAGGAAGCAGGCCCAGAAAACCAGCACGATGCTGAAGATCATGATGAGGACCTTCTGCCTGGGTGATCTCTTGCTCTTCTCCTTGTGGGGTGGGTTCCTCTGGGACTCCAGGTAGGTCCTGGCCAGGCGTGTGTACAGGAAGCCAATGATGATCCCTGGGGCCATGATGCTGGTGCTGAACAGCACCGTCAGGTAGGTCCGGTAGGCGTCCATGCTCCAGGTGGGTGCACACATCCTCTTCACCTTGCCCTCCGCTTTGCCCCCCTCAGTCAGCGTGACCATCAGCATCATTGGCAAAGTAAGCAGCAGCGAGACGGACCACACGGCGCCCGCTGTGACCTTCCGGTAGCCGCGAGATCGCTTCAGGGTATCCAGGGGCCGCGTGACGGCCAGGTAGCGCTCGGTGCACATGAGGGTGAGGGTGAAGATGCTGGCGTGCATGGTGAGCAGGTCCAGGCTGAGCAGGATGCGGCACCCCAGGTCTCCGAAGTACCAGTCCTGGGCCAGGTAGGTGCAGACAATGAAGGGGATGGTGGAGAGGTAGAGCAGGTCGGCCAGGGCCAGGCTCACGATGGAGCTGTACATGGGGGCAGTGCAGCGCGCCGAGTGGCACATCACCACCAGCGTGTAGACATTGCCTGCCACGCCGGCCACGTACATCACCGAGAGCACCGTGCCGAAGGCTGAGGGGAAGAGCAGGAGCCCCCCGCCGCCCGCCGCCGCCGAGCCGTTGCCCGCCGCCGCCGTCCCGTTGGGCTCCATGGGCGGCTCGGGTGGCGGCCGCGCAGCGTCGGGCGCCCGC